>NC_056750.1:696705393-697052893 GCF_019279795.1 Protopterus annectens
GTTCCGCCCTGCTTGTTGATGTACCACACTACCGACATATTGTCTGTCTGAATTGCAATGGTCCCGGTGGGAAGAGAGTTCTGAAGAGTTTGTAATGCTAAAAGCACAGCTCTCATCTCCAAGACATTGATATGCAGATGGTACTCATGGGGTTGCCAGGTGCCTTGGACTGTTCTGCCCTGAAAGTGCCCCCCCCCCACCCGATCAGGGAGGCATCCATGGTAATCACCGTGGCTACTGGAGGAGGAAGAACAAATGGTCTGCCCTGGGGTACTGATGGAGAAACCATCCACCAAGCAAGTTGGTCTTTGCATGTCTGTGTAATCATAATCATGTGAGACATTGGAAGTTGTAGAAATGACCATTGGGTGAAAAGCAACCACTGAAGAATCCTCATATGAAAATGAGCCAAGGGGACTAGTATGATCACTGCTGCCATGAGGCCCAATGTCTTTAGGACTAATCTGGCCTGAATTTTCTTGCATCCTAATAATACCTGTACATGTCGGCGAATATCTAATACTCTGTGTAACGGAAGTCTTGCTGACATGTCTTTTGTACTTAAACTTGCGCCTATAAAGGTTATGGACTGACAAGGTGACAATGCAGACTTTTCAAAATTTATTTTGATACCTAACTTGGAGCAAGTTTGGATGGTGTAGTTCCTGGCTCGTAGCAGCTGATGTCTGGTGGTAGCAGTAAGGAGCCAGTCATCTAGATAGGGAAACACCTGGAATCCTTGCCATCTCAGGTGAGTGGTAACTACTGCCATACATTTGGAGAACACCCTGGGGGCTGTGGTGAGACCAAAGGGCAGAGCTCAGAACTGATAATGACTGGCTCCCAGCCGGAAGCGGAGGAATCTTCTGGAGCGCCTGTTCATTTTGATATGGTAGTACGGATCTTGAAGATCAATGGAGCACATCCAGTTGTCCTGACCCAAAAAGGGTAGAATGGACTGAAGTGTGACCATCCGGAACTTCGTTCTTTGCACAGACCTGTTTAGTCTGCTGAGATCCAAAATGGGTCTCCAGTCCCCTGTCTTTTTTGATACCAAAAAGAACCTTGAGTAAATTCCAGATCTTTGCTGGTCTGCTGGGACTCGCTGGATGGCTCTTTTTTGTAGCAGTTTTGAGATCTCTTGGACTACTTGTTCCCTTAGACTGGGTGGAACATCTGGAAGGGATTTGTTTGACCTTAAGGGGATATGAACGAAGGGAATTCTGTAACCTCCGGATATGATAGACTGTACCCATCTGTCTTGAGTTATGTCTTGCCAGGCTTTTGGGTACAGCGATAATCTTCCCCCAACTGCCTCCGAAGGCGGGCAGCCGGGCAGCCCTTCAGGGATGCTGGAAGGGCTTGTCAGAGAAGGAATCTCTGCTGCCCTGATTTTGCAGGCCCCCTCTGCCTCGAGGGCAGCGTCTATTGTTCCCTCCTCTGCCCCTGGAGGGAAACTCACCACGTGTGTCAGGCATGGTTCCCTGGGGTTTCCAGAACCACATTTTGCCACTTTTCTGACCTTTGGGGTATGGTCTAGAAGGAGTGGAAAAACGGACTCCCACAGCAGAGAGAGTCTTGCCTTCCTGCTCACACCTGGTAAGGGTATCCTTCACCTGGTGGTCCAAAAAGAGCAGAACCATCAAAAGGGGTATTGGTGAAAGACGCCTTAAAGGCATCCGCAAAGTTACATAACCGCATCTAAGCATGCCTTCTCAAGGCCACACCTGTGCCTGCGGCTCTACTCGCCCCATCGGCTGCATAAGAAATGAGCCACATGGAGGAGTTCACTATCGAATTAAGATTCGCCAGCTGGGAGGTAATCTTATCCTGGGCCTCCACAGCTGATGGATCTTGAAGGGTATCCCCTAGCTCCTTAAGGAGATCCCTTTGAAGGCGTGTAAAATGGCACAAATAATTCAGCGACCACATGGAAAAAGTCGCTGAGGAAAACATCCGCTTCCCGTATCTGTCCATTGTCCTAGACTCCTTATTAGTGGGATGGACAGACGAAGAAGTCTCAGCCAACTCCTTTTTCGTGGATGCTGCTACCACCATAGCATCAACAGGGACACCCTTTGTCAAAAATTGCTTGTCTTGTGGTGCTGTGATGAATTTTGTGGGCCTTCGGGGAATTGGTTCCACTGTGTCTGGGGCTGACCACACCTTTCGAGCCACCACTGCCATCAGTGGATCGAAAGGCGGAGACACCCAGGAGGTGGAGGGGTGAGAACCAAATGCGTCCAGATATACCGACTCATCCTCAGAAGGGTTAAGGGTAGTCCAGTTCCCCCTCTGTCTAAGCATCTCAAAGATGTCTGAGAAGGAGACATCTTCAGAGGGGGACCTCGGGGACCCCTCCGAATCCTCTAAGTCGGTATCCAAAGTGACAGACTCAGGGGAATCAACATGCTTCCTCTTACATTTCCTCTTCTGAGGGGGCTCCTCTGAATGGTCAGGGGAGGCCTCGGAAGAGGAAAACGTGCCCACTGGGGTGACCTGGAGCACTTGCTCTCCTTGCTTGGGGTCTGGAGGAGAGGCAGAGGCAGACGCAGGCAAAATGGGGGGAGGAGCCGAAGAGGCTGATTGTGGGGCTGACTGAGGGGCCAGCACACTCCTCATGACCTCAAAGGCACCCCTTCCCAGCAGAGAAGAAGGTTCAGGCTCCGAAGAGACCGGAAACCTCCCCGGCACCGAGAGGGATGGCTCCGAGGCCAATGTAGGAGCCGAGCTCACCTGCGCCGAAGCTCCGAGAGGGAGAACGGGGTCAAACAAGGGTCCGATGCCACACTCCCTCTTGGAACCGACGTGGGAGTCTCGGTGCCCAGATCCCTCCAAGGACTGCGCCAAGGAAATGAACGGAGCTGAAGGAACCAAAAGGGTAGGATATCGGCACCGACGGTTCCACGATCCGAACCCCAACCAGCTCCGGCTCCGAACTCAAGGGGTGAGTCGAAGGAGAAACTACTGTAGAGAAGGGCAGAGCCGAACCCTGATGAGGGGGGCTGGATAGCATTTTAGCCAGGGCCTGCGATTTCAGAAGTCTGCTCACCACTCTCTCCAAGTCATGGTCAGACAGTCTGGAAGACCGAGAAGAGTGAGATCGGTGACTTCGCTCCAACTGCAACAGAGGTGACCCCGGAGCCGAGCAAATCGACTCTAGGGATGGGGACCTAGAACGCTTTTGGCTCCCTGAAGGTTCCGACACCAGGATCGGAGCCGACTGAGAGGCAGGTACTTCGGTTCCGTCCGGAACCGATGTCGAAGCAGACAACACACCCGACGACGGCTCCGAGCTGGGAGCCGACAGCTTGGAGGGTTTCCCTGGCTGAGTCTTAGCAGGTGACCCTTCAGGTTTTAGTAATCCTCTAAGGATTAACTAATTCCTACGCTCCTGCAGGACTCTTGGACTAAAGGCGTGACACACAGAACAAGAGTCCTGCAGGTGTAGGGCGCCCAAGCAGTAGACACAAGACGTGTGACCATCTGTCAGAGACATCTTCTGACAGCATGAGTCACACTTCTTGAATCCCAATACCTTAGTATCTTTGGACATCCTGCAAAAAGGAAATATCACAGGAAAAAAAGGTCAACAGTAGGTAACAAGTATAAAGAACCGTATACACAAAAAAACAGTTACCACACCTTAACAACGCACACACACACACACACTATAACTATAAGATATATATATATATATATATATATATATATATATATATATATATATATATTAGAAAATAGTAAAGTACTACAACTATTTCTACCTGAAAACGCTACAAAAGAAATTTTAGAAAACAAGGGTTAGCCTCTAACTAAAAACGGCTACCTTGAAGAGAGAAAAATAGAGGGGGGGGACTCTCTAACAGTAAAAATGAGTTTTCTAAGGGGTTGGGATCGATATAAAACTACACAGAGACAATAAGTACTAAAACTATTATAATAAAAACTAAACACTAACTATTTATATGAAAGTTTTTATATAAAACCTATCAAAAAGACGAAAAATACAACCTGAGCCAGCAAAAGCAACCTCGTAGCAGAAGCGGCAAATGAGATCTGGGGATCTAGCGCTAGGCATTGTGGGATATGGGGAGGCCTCGAGCCAGTAAATAGCTCTCGAGCTTTAGAAGATGGCCGAGTCGGAGCCAAGGATCGGCTCCGAACCCAACCAGCAAGAATGAAGTCGAGATAGACAACTTAACATGGAGAAGTAAAGCCGACGCCACTTCTGTGCAAATACCCTAGGACACCACTTGGACCCAAAGCATCCCCTAGTAGCCTTTGGAGGGGGAAGGAGGGTGGGAAATAATGAATGAAAGAAGATAAACAACACAGATGGAACATTATGGTAAGACATAACTTCTTTATCTGATGTTGTTAATCTTCTTTCCATTCATCTTTATCTGATGTTGTTAATCTTCATTCCATTCATCACTGATGGGACAGAATCCCAAGCTACCTTGAGGTCCCTGGGTGACCCTTATGGAAGAACATTCTTGAGTACCATTGAGCTAAAGGCAGCTCTCCCTCTGGAGACCAAGTCCAATTTGTAATGATTGATAAAGGTATGAGGCTTAGCCCAAGTAGCTTGCACAGATGTCGTCCATGGAAGCCCTGGAATGGAAAGCTACAGATGTTACCATAGATCTAGTGGAGTGAGCTTTAACTTTTGGCATAGGTTCATTACTGAGGGAATATATGAAACATACGCAGTTCCTTAGCCATTTCAATAATGTAATCTTGGAAACAGCATCTCCCATTCTTGACCCAGAAAAGGAGATGAAAAGCTGTTCAGACTTGCATATAGGTTTAGTCCTGTCTAGGTAAACTCTCAGTTGCTTATGTATGTACAAGGAGTGAAGACAGTACTCTCCTCTATTGGAAAAATTCAGAAAGAACACTGGTAGGTCATTGGTCTGGTTAATGGAGAATTCAGAACCAACTTTGGGAAGGAAGGATGGATTCGTCCAAAGTGATACTCTATCTTTATGGAAGACCAGATAGGGTCTCTTAATACACAATGTCTGCAGCTCTGAGACACTTCTGGCAGACGTGATGGGTACCAAGAACAAACATTTCCAAGACAAAAACTTTAGGTCACACTTCACAGCAGGTTCAAAAGTTTTTTGAGTTAAAGACTGAAGGACTAAAGTGAGGTTCCATGGTTCCACAAGCTGTCTGACAAGAGGTCTGATATGAGAGGTTCCCTTGAGGAAGGCCTTGCATAGACGTAAAGAGATAAGAGGAGTGCTATCTATACCATTGTGGAAATCAGAAATTGCTCTAGGTGTACTCATACAGTACAGGCAGACTCCATTATCAAAAAACTTACCTAAGTATTGAAGTACTGCAGTTACTGGAGCTAAATAAGGGTCTAGCATGTTATCCCTAGACCAGATGGAGAACCTCTTCCATTCATCCTGATATAGTTTTCTGGTGGATGATTTATGAGAGACCAGAACGATGTCTCAAACAGGTGAGGAGAGATTAGCTTGCCTGGCAACTAATGGAAGTGGAGAAACCAAGCTGTCAGCTTGAGACTGGATAGGTTCAGGTGGCTCAGCCCTTGGGGGTGAGTAATCAGATCTTGAAGAGGGTCCAGAATCCACAGCGGGTATACTAGGTGAGGCCAAAGGTATGGGAACCAAACTTGTCAAGGGCAAAACAGAGCTATGAGGATCACCTTGCATCTCAATCAAAGAGCCTTCTTTAGAAATTGTGGAATCAGGGGGATGGGAGGATAGTCATAAAGAAGTCCTGTGGATCAATTGTGGACTAGAGAGTCCATCGGGGACTCCTCCTCCGGGGCAATAAGGGCAAAATAGCTGCTGCACTTGTTGTCTGAAGGAGAGGCAAAAAGATTGCAGCAAGACTGGCCTCAGTGGCTGAAGATTTCTGTCACCACTTTGGGGTTGAGGGACCGCTCATGAGGCAAGAGGATGCATCTGCTCAGTTTGCCCGCAATTACATTGGATCTCCCCAGGATATGCGTTGTTATAAGAAATCGTTTGGAAGCTATCGCCCACTGCCAAATTCTCATGGCTTCTCGACACAGGGGGTAGGACTTGGTTCCTCCTTGCTTGTTGATATACCAGAGCACTGACATGCTGTCTGACTGGACTGCAATTGTCTCAGAAGGGAAAGCTGAATGAAAGGCTTGCAACACTAACAGCACTGCTCTCAGTTCCAGGACACTGATATGCAGGTGGGCCTCTGAGGTGGACCAAGTTCCTTGGACTGTCTTTCCCTGGAAATGCCCCCCCCCCCACCCAACCAGGGAAGCATCCATGTTCACAATGGCTCTGGGCTGAGGGGATAGAAATGGGTGACTCCAAAGTTCTGTATCTGGCCTCATCCACCAAAGGAGGTCTTGTTTGCAGGAGTTGGTTATTCGGATCTGGCAGTGAAAGGGGTGATAGTTTGAGAACCATTGACAAAGAAGGAGCCACTGCAGGATCTGCATATGAAGCTTTGCTAGAGGCACTATTGGGATTGAAGCTGCCATAGAACCAAGGGCCTGAAGAACTTCCCTTGCCGAAACTTTTGTGTGACATAGTATCACTCGGAGCTGGAGCATCAAATGCTAGAGTCTGTGGTTTGGGAGTGATACTGGACAGGACTGGGTGTTCAACACTGCTCCAATGAATTCTATTTGTTGTGTAGGAGTAAGGTCTGATTTCTCCCAATGTATCATTATTCCCAATAATTTTGCCAGAGACAGAGTGTGTACTGCAGTGCTGTTACCAGAAGATGCTCAGTGGGAGTGGTAGGGAGCCAGTCATCCAAATATGGAAACACCCAGAATCCTTGTAGTCTCAAGTGAGCTGTGACCACTGCTAAGCATTTCATGAACACTCTGGGGACCATAGAGAGTTCAAATGGCAGGGCAAGAAATTGATAGACTGGCCCCTAGATGAAAGTGAAGCAGAATCCTAGAGCATTTGTCCATCTTGATGTGGTAATATGCATCCCGGAGATCTATCAAGCACATCCAATCGCCTTCTCTCAAAAAAAGGAAGAATGGACTGAACCATGATCATCTGGAATTTGGCTTGGGTGACAGACTTGTTTAAGCTGCTGAGATCCAAAATGGGTCTCCAGTCCCCTGTCTTTTTTGGCACCAAAAAGAATCTTGAGTAAAAGCGGATCCGCTTTGGTCTGATTGGATGACTCTTTTTTGAGACAGCTTTATTATTTCTGAAGCTGCTGCTTCCCTTTGACTGGGTGGAACATCGGGAAGCTTTCTCAAAAGATTTGGTTGAAAAGAGAGGGGAATGGTGTAACCTCTGGTGATGATACTCTGCACCCAACGATCGGTGGTAATGGATTGCCAGGCAGCTTGGTGAAGAGATAAGCAATCAGGCTGCTCCTCAGGAGCGCTGGTAAGGCTGTCCAGAGGAAGAGTCCCTGGATCCTTGGTTACGAGGACTCCCTCTGCCTCTGTAGGGGCATCTTCTGGAATTGTTACCTCCTCTGCCCCTCGGGGAATCATCACCATGTGTGGCACGGAAAGGACCCTGAGATTTTTTGTGCCACAATTTCCTACTCCTCTAGTTCCTGGAAAAGGTACCTTGAGGATTGGAAAAACGTAGGTCTATGACAGACAGGGTCTTTCTGTCTTGCTCGCATCTGCCTAGTGTGTCCTTCACTTTTGAGCCAAAAAGGGACGATGCTTCAATGGGAGCATTTAAAAAGGAAGACTTGAAGGTGTCAGTGAGGTCACAAATGCGCATCCAGGCATGACGCCTCATGACAATCCCCGAACCCACTGCTCTGGCCACCCCTTTGGTCGCATATGAAAGCCTCATGGACGAGTTGGATATCAATTCCAGGGTTGTGAGCTGTGAGGCCACTTTGTCCCTGACCTCTTCAGACTACTGTCCTGTGAGTGTCCCAGAGAGTTGGGAGATCAAGTCTCTCTGGAGCCTCGTAAAATGTGCCAAATATTTCTGGGACCATATAGCAAAGGTTCCTGATGCAAAAACTCACTTCCAAATTCTGTCCACAACCCGGGACTCCCTGTGGGGCCAGTGGACAGCGGGACTTTCCTCAGCCAAGTCCTTTTTTGTGGCAGCCACCACCACCATAGCATCAACTGGTAATCCCTTGGACCAATGTGGGTTCTCCTCAGGAGGGGATAGAATTCTGTCAGGGCTCTAAGGGATTGCCTCAATGGAATCAGGATTCATCCACGCGTGCTACACGACATGCTGGATGAGTTCGTTGGCAGGCGGGATCACCCAAGAGGTAGAAGGCTGGACTCCTCAGATGAAGGGTTGGAGGGCTTCCAGTCACCTCTCTGTTTTAGCATTTCCAGGATGTCTGTGAAGGAGACATCACCAGTAAGTGACTGTGGGGTCCCTTCACTATCATTGTAATCCATGTCTTCCATCAAAGACTCCTCAGGTGAGTCCATGTGCTTCCTCTTGCACATCCTCTTCCAAGTAGTCTCCTCAGTGGGGGGTCTCTTAGGAGGACTTGGAAGAGTAGGTACCCTGAACAGGGGTGTCCTGTGACTTCTCTGCCTGGTGACTTGGGGGGTGGTCTGTGGCAGCTGTAGCTCAGAGGGCAAAAACTGGGGTTCCGACATCACAGGAGTGCTTCCAGAAGTGAGACCCCTCACCATCGTGTGGAAGGCAGGTCCACCCAAAGAGGGATGGGAGCCTGGAACCGAGAAAGACGACCTCGGAACCAGGGTCACATCTTGCTCTGACGAACCCGCCCCCATGGATGGAGCCTCAAGCAGGATTGGTGCAGACAAGGCTATCGGCACTGAGGATGGAACTGAGGAGTAACATGGCTCCAAACCCCGGGCTGAAGCGCCCGCCCCCATTCTCCAGATTGAGGAAGGACTGATTCTGCAGGAACTGAGGACCAAAGGGACAAACTCAGAGCTGGAGTGAGGTGCACTATCTGTGCCGAGGAAATGGGTTCCAAGGAGGATGTTGAAGCAGAAGGCTTCAGAACTGAAGTGGTCGAAGTAGGAAAGTAAGACAGAGTCCATGGAGAAAATGACCCAAGTTCCGCATGGGGAAGGACCTTAGAAAGTGTGGGTATCCCCTTAGCTACCAACAGCTGTTCCATAAGATGCAGCACATTGTGTTCCGTCAGGCTCCTGGTGGATCTAGTGGATACTCTGGACGGGGCATCAGGACATTCGATGAATGGGCCCAGAAATGGATCAATGGAAGGGGAGTATTGGGTCCGTGGTGTAAGGTTTGCCGGCACCGAAGTCTCAAGTTTTGAGACCAGGAGTAATGGGGTCAAATCTAGTTAAGTCGGTAAAATGGTTGGTGCCTAAATGGTCTGTTCCACAAACATCAGTGTCGAAGTTATCGAAGGTGTGCCCTGAGTTGAAGTGGCAACAGATGCTGAAGTTTAAATAGGCATGGTAAGGTCTATAATCGGTGCCAGAGACAGGACTGGTGCCGAAACTGGCGTCGGTATCGAAGGTTATGAGATACTCAGAGCCATGGAAGACGGAGCTGTGGAGGTAGATTTATGCTCCGAAGACAGCTTTGGGACCTTTGGCTTTACAGGCTTACCCTGATCACCCGATGGTGAGGAGGGAACCGAGTGGGACCTCTTTTTGTCCTTAGTGGGAGGGGTTGAGTCCTCCATCGCAGAAATGGTCTCTGAAAAGGGAGACTTAAGTAACCCTTTCAGTATCAGTTTATTTTTGTGCTCATTAAGAGTGCATTGACTGAAACTTTGACAAATGTCACAAGGAGGCTGCACCAAAAGGTGTGGCACCCCCAAACAGTATACACAATCATCATGAGAATCACTGTTAGGTAACTTGCCCTTACATGAAGCACAGTGCTTAAATCCTGAAGTAACTTTCTTAACCAACATCTTGCTAGAGAAACCACAGGCCAACAGTATAACCAGTCAGAAAGAAAGTCACACGTGTACCAATACAGAGATATGAGAAAACAGGAACCCCTTAGTAAACAACAATCCTAACAGGCCACAGGAAAGAGAGGAAAAAATGCCAGCTATGGTACTGAAGGAATACCACAAGGGTAAGGGATGAAAGCCCGTACCAACAATGGTACTAGAAAGATTACCAATGGTAATAACAGGTAGAAAAGAGAAGAACAAAACAAGGTTTGAAGGAAGAAAACAGACTAGAAATATTATTTGCTTTATAAAAAAGAAAGATATCCAAAGTTTTATATACAAATATCAAATAAAGTTCCACTTAGCTGAGAGCTTGGCTGAAATGCAGCTTTACGGCTACGCAGCAAATGAGATCTTAGTTAAAAGGGAGAAGGGCATTCTGGGTAGAAACTTAGCTCGTGAGTTTTTTTGGCTGGTGCAAGCTTTGTAATAAGGGCAACTCACTTTCAAGGGCTTGGAATTGAACCCATCAGCGATGAATGGAAAGAAGATTAACAACATCACATCTCATAGCATCAAAAAATTGATGTAGGTCACGATCGAGACTCTGATTAATTTATTGGCTTAGTATTAGGGTATTTGGAGAGCACACCACCAGGGACAATATCAAGCAGCTTTTGTTTTATTTACCCCTCCCCAAAATCTGATAAATAAGATCCAGGTGTATTTCTCTCCCCTTAGTTGTTGCTGGGTAAAATAGTAAGCTTAATTACTTACAGCTGTAGTTTTTCTCCTTATAGCTGTTGCTAGTGTATAATACTAAGAAAAACAAAATTACCTTATAGCTGTTTTGCAATTACTGCAGTCTGTTATAATTTCTCCAGAGTGTTGTTTACAAATATGTAAAATCTACTTGCTTTAAAAATAAAAACACAAAAGCAAGCGAGACCAAGTCCTCAGTACTTTAAAAACGTGAACGTATTTTTAATAAGAACGTTTTCGCTCCTACAAAGGCAAGAGCTTCATCAGACAATATAAAAAGAACACCTTTGCACTTTTAAATAAAACCAGTCATGATGTCATTTCCTTAACTACGGTGGAAATGGAAAAAATGTTTACATTTTCAAAAAATGTTTCCTTGGTGATGCTACATAAGCAAAACTTCAAGGGTAGGTAGCCAAGGTTAATTTCACCAAAATACCACCGTACAGAAACCTCAAAAAGTTACTAATGAGGTAATACTAATTAAACCCAGAATAAAATCGAATATATTTACATTGATGCTAACACTTATGCTTAGTTTATCAAAAAACATAAGAAACATATAAAAAAAGAAACCTTAAAAAATGACTAAAAAGAGGGTAATAGTCACTCCAACATTTTCACTATTTACACATAGTTAATATTTCAAAACACTTATCCAAATAGAGCTAGATGTCATGTGTTTCAGAAACCATACAATATAACCGTATGTCATGACACATTTTATCCAAATTTAGAACAATTTTAACTAATCTTTTCCCATTAACAAAGTAGAAAAAAGAGGAAAACAGACCTCTTATATATTTTAGTCTCCTCCCCATAAACATTCCTTTACTTTTAAAGTAATGATCTAACTTATTTCCTAAGGTAACTTCTGTATTTTAAAATCACAGAAATGTTACACATTTCATTTAATCCAGGTGGTGAAAAAGCATTCAATAATAACTGCCATTCTAGTTCTTTTAATTCTAAAAGTAGTGTTTGGGGACCACCCTAACTAACTTTCACTACGTCAATTCCCATGAAGGAAAAACTATGTCCAATGTTCTCTAGGACATGTTTTGAAAGGGCATTGTCCGTTTTTTTGTTTTTAATGGCATAATTATGTTGGTAAACACGGTCACGTAATCTCCGGTCCGTTTTACCAACATAAAAACTCGGGCAGCAATTACAAAACGCTATGTAGACTATTGATTTAGAATCACAAAGAATCTTGTGTTTAATATGATATTTTTCACCTCTTATCATAAAGGAATTTCCTGTTTTTAACAGTCTACACCAATGACAGAAGCCACAAGTAAAAGTACCAGTTTGTCTAGATAAGTTTGGCAAAAGATCCCCAGTTTGTAAAAGTTCCTTCAAGTTTTTCCCTCTTTTAAACACAAACCAGGGACCTGAGCCCAAAATTCCAAGAAGTTGGGTATTGTTTGCAATAAATTCCCAATTTTTCTTTACAATACAACACATGCTGTAAACATGTTTGTTGTAGGTCAAAATAAATCTACTTTTAAAGTCAGGAGAAGGGAGGCTATGAAGGCCTTGGTTGATGTTAGTAATTTCTCCTGATACATTCCCATTATTGGGAGTTTGTTCAAGATCAAGTTGCAGTGTCATATCCAAATTACTGCATAAGCTGTTATTTAATAATGGTTTATAAAAACCGGAAATTCTCTTAAAAGAAATTTCTTCAATTAAGTTATCAAGGAGGTCCAAGGGGTAACCCCTATTTAGAAACATGTTTTTAAGGATGGTGCATTCTTCTTCAAAATCAGAGAGGGTGCTACACATTCGTGTAGCCCTCACTAATTGGCCTTTAAAAATGGATTTCTTTTGTTTCCAAGGATGATTGCTAGTAAAATGAAGAAATGCATTGCAGTATGTGTTTTTTCTGAAAATCTTAGAGCGGTAACAATTATTTTCCACATCTTTAATCAATTTGACATCTAAATAATCAGTTTCACAAGTCGAATAATGATAAGTGAATGTCAAAAAACTGCATGATTCATTCATATATTGCATTAAGACATTTACCGTATCAGAATTTCCATCAATAAGAACAAATGCATCATCTAAAAACCGAGTGTAAAATTTTGAACACTCCTTGAATAAAGGATTTTCAAATAAACAAACCTTTTCCCAATAAGCCACTACAAGGTTCGCCACACTCCCACCACATGGCGAACCCATAGCAATACCCTTGTTCTGTAGATAGTGTTGATTGTTAAAAATGAAAAAGTTAGATGATAAAATGATTTCAAGGAGGGTAGTGACAACCTCAATTTCTTCTTTGGGTGCCCCCAGGTCAATTAACATCAGTTCCACCCATTCCACAGCTTCGAAGTGTGGTATAGACGTATATAAGTCTACCACATCGATGGTTAAAAAACTGTGAGAAGAGTTAAATGGGATGCTATTGATAGACCCTAGGAAAGACCACGAATCCTTACAGATCTGAGGAAGTGCTTTAAGATATTTATTTATAAAATGATCAACTACTTTAGCACTTGGATGAGTAATACAACATCTCCCATCCACTAGGGCCCGCATGGGAGGGTCCTCCAAGTTTTTATGTATTTTGGGGATCCCAAACATAATTGGGACCCTAGGGAAGGAGATGTTGATGAAATTAAAGGTGTCAGTGTCAATCTTCCCTTCAATAAAAAGGTCTCTGAGATAACCTTTTATTCTATTATACTGGCAATTTGTCTCATTTAGAGAAGACTTTTCATATGCTGAAGAGTCTAAGATTTTTATCATTTTTAAGATATAATCATTTTTATCTAAGATAACTAATCCCCCTCCCTTGTCTGGCTTGATCACTCTGACTGGTAAATTACCCAAATTTTTCAAGTAAGATCTTTGTGATGGTGTAATGTTACTGTCAGCGTCAAACCATTTAGTGTTCTCAAATAAATGTCTAAAGTCCAGTTCGCAAGCATATTCAAATGTCTGCAACGTTGGATGGAGGGGGGGATTAAAAATGCTCAGTAGTTTAAAGGGAGGTCTTTGATTGTTTACATCACCATTAAACAATACTTTAAGATTTAGACCCCTTACAAAACATTTGAGGTCCATAAGTAATTTAGGTAAACTCATTCCTTGATCTGGCACAAAGGATAACCCATAGGCCAACAGCTCTAAAATTAAGTTAAAACAAAAAAACGGACAATGCCCTTTCAAAACATGTCCTAGAGAACATTGGACATAGTTTTTCCTTCATGGGAATTGACGTAGTGAAAGTTGGGGTTAGGGGTGGTCCCCAAACACTACTTTTAGAATTAAAAGAACTAGAATGGCAGTTATTATTGAATGCTTTTTCACCACCTGGATTAAATGAAATGTGTAACATTTCTGTGATTTTAAAATACAGAAGTTACCTTAGGAAATAAGTTAGATCATTACTTTAAAAGTAAAGGAATGTTTATGGGGAGGAGACTAAAATATATAAGAGGTCTGTTTTCCTCTTTTTTCTACTTTGTTAATGGGAAAAGATTAGTTAAAATTGTTCTAAATTTGGATAAAATGTGTCATGACATACGGTTATATTGTATGGTTTCTGAAACACATGACATCTAGCTCTATTTGGATAAGTGTTTTGAAATATTAACTATGTGTAAATAGTGAAAATGTTGGAGTGACTATTACCCCCTTTTTAGTCATTTTTAAGGTTTCTCTTTTTTATATGTTTCTTATGTTTTTTGATAAACTAAGCATAAGTGTTAGCATCAATGTAAATATATTCGATTTTATTCTGGGTTTAATTAGTATTACCTCATTAGTAACTTTTTGAGGTTTCTGTACGGTGGTATTTTGGTGAAATTAACCTTGGCTACCTACCCTTGAAGTTTTGCTTATGTAGCATCACCAAGGAAACATTTTTTGAAAATGTAAACATTTTTTCCATTTCCACCGTAGTTAAGGAAATGACATCATGACTGGTTTTATTTAAAAGTGCAAAGGTGTTCTTTTTATATTGTCTGATGAAGCTCTTGCCTTTGTAGGAGCGAAAACGTTCTTATTAAAAATACGTTCACGTTTTTAAAGTACTGAGGACTTGGTCTCGCTTGCTTTTGTGTTTTTCAAAGGTTCGTACTTGTTGGTTGCATTAAAAATAAAAACCATCAAGAGACTACAGTTCCTTTAATTTCCTACCTTCAACCCAGACCATTTTGTTGACTGTTTTTTTTTTGTCACAACCACATTGACTAGATCTTCCCACCCTGTCTGCCCTTGCTTTGCTTGGGTTCTTTCCACTCCCATACCCTACCCCCATTGCCCACCCACCCCTGCTATGGCTAAACTTATTCCCAAACAGCCACTCCACTGAAGTAAAGCAATCCTATCACAGCTAAGAAAAATCCCAATTTATATTTTTCCATTTATCCTATTAAACTGTATACTACTAACTCCCATATATCACACTCCACCTGCTTAACTTCCTGGTACTTTAATGTTTTAGTGTAATAAGTCATAACCAGACAAAAGAATAGTTTTAAGTCCCCCACATATCAAAGCTCAATTACATGAGTAATCTAAAGGATGACACACTTAAAAGTGCAGCACCCCCTTTTTCTGTACAGCAGTGTCAGCAATCAATCTACTTGGTATGGGAATAGAACCCAAAGACTTCTGCAGCAAACACATGTGCACTATCTGTTTCCCCACTGACACAGTATGAAAACATAGGAAGTGATTCTGTTAGTATATCCCAGCTATGCCAGTCAGATCTTGAAATTAATCTCCTGTCTGAAGTAAAATCTGGAATCCAGGGGACTACCCAGGAGTGCACTACAGAATTCCTCATCATGAATAAAACAGCAGCAGCAGTAGCACAGAATAGTCTAGTATTCAGGAATATGTATGTTTAAGCAAGCTAGACTAAGCTTTGAGGAAAAATGTGTTTCTTTTACTTGTGGACAGCTGCTCATTAATAAGTGAACATACGGTCTTGGTGGTAAATCTAGTTGTGGTAGTTTTTCAACAGCTTGGTCTGGTTTTCTGGATGGAATACAGCCCAGATAAAACACTGTTAGTTAGGCTTGGACAAAGTCAGACAACCTGCAAAAGGAATACAAGAAACCGTATACCGCAAATATTTGAGAGTGCTGGTGGCAAGCATATGGGAAAAAAGGAAGTTATGTACCAACCATACCATTCCATGTTAGTTGTCTTCATCTCGCCTTCCTTCTTGCTGGTTGGGGTTCGGGAGCCGATCCTCGGCTCTGACTCGGCCATCTTCAATAGCTTGAGAGCTGTTTACTGGCTCGAGGCTACCCCTTATCCCACAATGCCTAGCGATAGGTACCCAGATCTCATTTGAAATAGCTAACTCCAGACATAACAACATAATAAATCAGTCAAGAATCAGTTGACTATACCTGTCATATTCTCTTAAGTCAAAAAAGAAACAAGAGAACACACAGCCAGTGAAACAGAAAAAAACTCCTCTCGATCCACTAGGACAGGGGGATGGGGGGTGGGACGCAAGAAGGAAGGCGAGATGAAGACAACTAACATGGACTGTTATGGTAGGTACATAACTTCTTTATGTTAAGTTGTCTATCTTGCCTTCATTCTTGTTGGTTGGGACAGCGTCCCTAGCACCTAAAACCTGGGTGGCTTAGTGAAACAGACTCTTCAGAACAGTGGAACCAAAGTCAGCTCTGCTCCTGGAGACCATATCCAACTTGTAATGAGAAATAAAGGTATGAGGGGTTTGCCCATATGGCAGCTGTACAGATGGAATCCATGGGCAACCTAGACTGGAAGGCTACAGAGGTGGCCAAGGCTCTAGTAGAATGACCTTTCGGTTTAATTGGTAATTGTTTGTTCCTTAACTGATAAATGAAAGAAACAGTGTGTGAAAACCATATGGACAAGATTACCTTGGAAACTAGGAGACCTTGTTTGCCCAAGGCGTAAGAGAGGAATAGTTGGTCCGATTTCCTTACTTTAGTTCTGTGTAGGTAAAAATGCAATTGCCTATGAACATCCAATTGGTGTAGTTTGTATTCTGCCTTGTTGGTATGATTAGAGAAAAACACAGGAAGATCTATAGATTGGTTTAAATTACTTTCTGAGCAGACTTTAGGGAGAAACGAAGGATTAGTCCTCAGAGCAACCCTGTCCTTATGAAAAAACAAGTATGGAGGACGAACACATAGTGCCTGAAGTTCGGAGACACGTCTGGCTGAAGTAATAGCTACCAGAAATAGTGTATTCCAAGATAGGAACTTGATAGAGCAGGACGCTGCTCATTCAAAAGGGAGCAGAATTAAGGAGGTTAGGACTAAATTAAGGTCCCAAGGAGGAGGGGGATTTCTCACTGGAGGCCTAAGAAGAGTTGCCCCTCTCAAAAAAGCTTTACATAGCTTATGAGACATAATGTTAGAGTTTGAAAAACCAACATGAAAGTTAGAAATGGACGTCATTTGTACCCTGATTGTGGAAGCAGCGGACCTGGAATGAAACAGTTGAGCTGGAAATTCCAAGATTTTGTGGACTGGGGCTGAAAAGGGATCCACATTCCTAGTCTTTGCCCAACAAGAAAAACGTTTCCATTTGCTAGCATAAGTTTTCCTCATTGTAGACTTGTGAGAGGACATGATAATGTCACGGACTGGTGGGGAAATGCTAGGAAGTCTGGCTAAGGTTGGAAGTGCAGCAACCAAGCTGTGAGCTGGAGAGTTTTGAGGGATTGATGCAACCCACCTGATTGATGAACCAGGAAGTCCGGAATTGGGTCCAGAGTCCCGAGTTGATCGAGAAGGTAACGGTGCAGGAACGGGAACCATATCTGTCTAGGCCAGAAGGGAGCAATGTGGATCATTTTGCAACCCAACAATATTGCTTTCTGTATAAGTTTGGGTATCAGAGGGAATGGAGGAAAGGCATAAAGAAGTCCCTGGGGCCAATCGTGGACTAGAGCATCTCTGGGTGTGTGACCCGGAAGTGGAAGAAGGGAGAAGTAGTTGCTGCATTTGCTGTTGAAGGGGGTGGCAAAGAGATCGCAGCAAGGCTGTCCCCATTTGTGAAAAACAAGATTCGCAACTTCCTGATTCAGAGACCACTCATGAGGCATTAGGATAGCTCTGCTGAGCCTGTCTGCTATGACATTGGATCTCCTAGGGATGTGCGTCGCAATCAGAAAATGTTGGGAGGAAATTGCCCACTGCCAAAGTCTGAGTGCTTCTCGACACAGGGGGTAGGACCTGGTTCCGCCCTGCTTGTTGATGTACCACTCCACTGACATGTTGTCCGTTTGAATAGCAGTGGTCCCAGGAGGAAGAGAGTCTTGAAGGGCTTGCAACGCTAGGAGCACGGCTCTCATTTCCAGGACATTTATGTGCAGATGGTACTCATGAGGTTGCCACGTGCCTTGGACTGTCCTGCCCAGATAATGCCCCCCCCCACCCTATCAGGGAGGCATCTGTCGTCACTATGGCTACTGGAGGGGGTTGAATGAATGGTCTGCCCTGAGTAAGTAGTGGGGAGACCATCCACCAAGAAAGATGCCTTTTGCATGCATCAGTGATCATGATCTTGTAAGTTATGGGTAGCTCTTGGAAAGACTACTGCGTAAACAGAAGCCACTGAAGAATCCTCATATGAAAGCATGCCAGTGGGATTAGGAGAATGGCTGCTGCCATGGAACCCAGAGTTTGAAGGACGTACCTGACTTGGATCCTTTTGCTCTGCATCAGAACCTGTACCTGCTGACGAACTGCGGACACCCTTTCTGGTGGTAGCCATGAAAACATATCCTTTGTGTCTAAGTCTGCTCCTATGTAAGTGATAGATTGACAGGGCAACAAGGCAGATTTTTTGAAATTTATTGTGATGCCGAGCTGCGAGCAGATTGTGATTGTGTAGTCCCATGCTAGTATGAGTTGATGCCTGGTGGTAGCAGTAAGGAGCCATTTGTCTAGATACGGAAACACCTGGAATCCTTGATGCCTCAGGTGAGCCGTGACGACCACTGCCATACATTTGGTGAACACCCTGGGGGCTGTGGTGAGACCAAAGGGCAGAGCTCTGAACTGATAATGACTGGCCCCCAGCCAGAAGTGAAGATATCTCCTGGAGTGCCTGTCCATTTCTATATGGTAGTACGCATCCTGAAGATCTATAGAGCACATCCAATTGTCCTGACCCAGAAAGGGTAGAATGGACTGTAGCATGACCATCCAAAACTTCATTCTTTGCACAGACCTGTTTAGTCTGCTGAGATCCAGAATCTGTCTCCAGTCCCCTGTCTTAAGTAAGTAGTGGGGAGACCATCCACCAAGAAAGATGCCTTTTGCATGCATCCGTGATCATGATCTTGTAAGTTATGGGTAGCTCTTGGAAAGACTACTGCGTAAACAGAAGCCACTGAAGAATCCTCATATGAAAGCATGCCAGTGGGATTAGGAGAATGGCTGCTGCCATGGAACCCAGAGTTTGAAGGATGTACCTGACTTGGATCCTTTTGCTCTGCATCAGAACCTGTACCTGCTGACGAACTGCGGACACCCTTTCTGGTGGTAGCCATGAAAACATATCCTTTGTGTCTAAGTCTGCTCCTATGTAAGTGATAGATTGACAGGGCAACAAGGCAGATTTTTTGAAATTTATTGTGATGCCGAGCTGTGAGCAGATTGTGATTGTGTAGTCCCATGCAAGTATGAGTTGATGCCTGGTGATAGCAGTAAGGAGCCATTCGTCTAGATACGGAAACACCTGGAATCCTTGATGCCTCAGGTGAGCAGTGATGACCACTGCCATACATTTGGTGAACACCCTGGGGGCTGTGGTGAGACCAAAGGGCAGAGCTCTGAACTGATAATGACTGGCCCCCAGCCAGAAGCGAAGATATCTCCTGGAGTGCCTGTCCATTTCTATATGGTAGTACGCATCCTGAAGATCTATAGAGCACATCCAATTGTCCTGACCCAGAAAGGGTAGAATGGACTGTAGCGTGACCATCCGAAACTTCATTCTTTGCACAGACCTGTTTAGTCTGCTGAGATCCAGAATCTGTCTCCAGTCCCCTGTCTTAAGTAAGTAGTGGGGAGACCATCCACCAAGAAAGATGCCTTTTGCATGCATCCGTGATCATGATCTTGTAAGTTATGGGTAGCTCTTGGAAAGACTACTGCGTAAACAGAAGCCACTGAAGAATCCTCATATGAAAGCATGCCAGTGGGATTAGGAGAATGGCTGCTGCCATGGAACCCAGAGTTTGAAGGACGTACCTGACTTGGATCCTTTTGCTCTGCATCAGAACCTGTACCTGCTGACGAACTGCGGACACCCTTTCTGGTGGTAGCCATGAAAACATATCCTTTGTGTCTAAGTCTGCTCCTATGTAAGTGATAGATTGACAGGGCAACAAGGCAGATTTTTTGAAATTTATTGTGATGCCGAGCTGCGAGCAGATTGTGATTGTGTAGTCCCATGCTAGTATGAGTTGATGCCTGGTGGTAGCAGTAAGGAGCCATTCGTCTAGATACGGAAACACCTGGAATCCTTGATGCCTCAGGTGAGCCGTGACGACCACTGCCATACATTTGGTGAACACCCTGGGGGCTGTGGTGAGACCAAAGGGCAGAGCTCTGAACTGATAATGACTGGCCCCCAGCCAGAAGCGAAGATATCTCCTGGAGTGCCTGTCCATTTCTATATGGTAGTACGCATCCTGAAGATCTATAGAGCACATCCAATTGTCCTGACCCAGAAAGGGTAGAATGGACTGTAGCGTGACCATCCGAAACTTCATTCTTTGCACAGACCTGTTTAGTCTGCTGAGATCCAGAATCTGTCTCCAGTCCCCTGTCTTTTTTGGTACTAAAAAGAACCTTGAGTAAGTTCCGGATCCGTGCTGGTCTGCCGGGACTTCCTGGATGGCTCTTTTTTCTAGCAGTTTTGAAACTTCTATTACTGCTTGCTCCTTCAGATTGGGTGTAACATCTGGGAGGGTCTTCCTTGACTGTAAAGGGGGTTGATGGAAGGAAATTTTTTAACCTCCGGATATAACGGACCGTACCCATCTATCTTGTGTTAAACTTTGCCAGGCTTTTGGATACAGTGAAAGTCTTCCCCCGACTGCCTCCAGAGATAAGCAGCTGGGCAAACCTTCAGGGATGCTGAAAGGGCTTATCAGAGAAGAATTCTCTGTTGCCCTGGTTCTGCGGACCCCCTCTGCCATGAGGGCGACGTCTATTATTATTATTTCCCCCCTCTGCCTCTGGAGGAACAATCACTGTGTGTGTCAGGCAAGGCTCCCTGAGATTTACGGAACTACATCTTCCCACTTTTCTGACCCTTGGGGTAGGGTCTAGAGAGAGTGGAAAAATGGACTCCCATGGCAGAGAGAGTCTTGCCTTCTTGCTCACTCCTAGTCAAAGTGTCTTTCACCTGTGGTCCAAAAAGAAAGGAACCATCAAAGGGATTGTTGGTGAAGGATGCTCGAAAGGGTTCCGCAAAGTTACACAGCTACATCCAGGCATGCCTCATAAGGGCCACCCTGGTACCAGTGGCTCTACTCGCCCCATCAGCTGCATAGGAAATGAGCCTCATGGAGGAGTTAACAACAGAATTAAGCGTCACTAGCTGGGAAGCTACCTTGGCTTGTGCTCCCTCAGCTGTTGGATCTTGGAGGGTATCGCCGAGGTCTTTAAGGAGATCCCTTTGAAGCCAGGTAAAATGACACAGGTAGTTCAGTGACCTCATAGAGAAGGTTGCTGAAGCGAACATTCACTTCCCATATCTGTTCATCGTCCTAGACTCCTTGTTAGGGGAATGGACAGATGAAGAGGTCTCCGCTAACTCTTTTTTGGTGGCTGCTGCTACCACCATAGCATCAACAGGGACACCTTTTGAAAGGAACTGCTTATCCTGGGGTGCTGTAATAAATTTGCTAGGTTTCCTTGGAGTTGGTGCCACTGTATCTGGAGCTGACCAAGTCTTTCGAGCCACAACTGTCATAAGTGGATCAAAAGGCGGAGACACCCAGGAGGTGGAAGGTCGGGAACTGAAGGCATCCAGAAATACAGACTCATCCTCAGAAGGGGCTAGGGGATTCCAGTCCTCCCTCTGCTTCAGCATTTATAGGATGTCTGAGAAGGAAACTTCTTCAGAGGGGGATCTCGGGGACCCTTCTGAATCATCTAAGTCTGTATCAGAAGTGACACACGGGGGAGTCAATGTGCTTCCTCTTACACTTTTTCTTCCGAGGGGGCTCTTCTGAGTGATCAGGAGAGGCTTCAGAAGAGGAGGAAACACCCAATAGGGTGTCCTGAAGCATCGGTTCCCTATGCTTGGGGTCTCGAGGAGGAGCAGAGGTTGGCACAGGCACTACAGGGGATGGAGCCGGTGGGGCTGACAGTGGAGCTGACACAGGGGACAGCACACTCCACATGACATCGAAGGCGTCCCTGCCACGATGGAGAGAAAGCTCCAGTTCCAAAGAAATAGGAATCCTTTTCTGCACCGAGGCCGATGTAGGAGCCGAGCTCACCTGCGCCGAAGCTCCGAGAGGGAGAACGGGGTCAGACAAGGGTCCGATGCCACTCACCCCCTCGGAGCCGACAAGGGAGCCCCGGCACCCAGATCCCTCAATGGAAGGCACCACCGAGGGAATCAGAGCCGAAATCGGAACTCAAGGAGATATAGTTATTGGAGCCAATGGTTCCACTACTCGAACCCCAATGAACTCCGGCTCCGAAGTCATTGGAGTCAGAGGAGGAACATCGAGAGAAGTGGATGGAGCCGATACCTGTTGAGGAGGGCTGAACAACAATATGGCTAGTGTCTGCGACTTTAGCAACCTACTGACCACTCTCTCCACATCGTGATCCAACAGCCTACAGGATAGAGAGGAGTGAGAGGATCGGTGACTATGCTCGCTCTGAAGTAAAGGCGACAGAGGAGCCGAATGCACCGATTCTGGTGAGGGGGACCTCAGCCTCTTGTAGCTCCGCGATGGCTCCAAAGCCTCTGATGGAGCCGACAGGGAGACTGTCTTGATGCCAGCTGGAACCGACATGGAAGGTAAATCCTGAACCGAAGATGGCTCCGAACTTGGAGCCAATGGCTTAGTGGATTTAGGGGATTTCACAGGCTGTGAGTTCTTGGCTGGTGAATCCTGGGGTTTTAAAAGACCCCTAAGCATAAGCTTACTCTTACGCTCCTGCAGGACTCTTGGACTAAAGGCATGGCAAATAGAACAAGAGTTCTGCAGGTGCACAGCGCCTAAACAATAGACGCAAGAAGTGTGACCATCTGTCAGAGACATTTTCCTGACAGCATGAGTCACACTTCTTGAGCCCAGAAACCTTGGATTCCTTTGACATCCTTGAAAGTAGAAGGAAAAACAATTATAACAATAACAACCAGAAGCAATATACAGTCTACAAAAAAAAAAGAACACACTACTATAAAGACTATAGCTAATGTTTTTTTTCTTTTTTTTTTAAGATAATAGGAAAGCCTCTAACTTAAACGGCTAGCCTATAAGAGAAAGGCAGAAGGAAATCCTCTAACTTAAACAGCTAACCTGACAAGAAGAGGTGGGGGAAGGGGTGGGGGAGAACTCTCTAAGTTAAACGAGTTCTACAAGAAAAAGGAGCGATACTACAAGTTAAACAACTATCTATCACAAAACAAGACTATCGTTAATAATAAAATACTAGAAGGGTTGAATTATAGTGAAGAAAGTTATACAAAAAACTTTATACGAGCCTGAGCCAGAAAAATGCCACCTCGCAGCTGAAGCGGCACACAAGATCTGGGTACCTATCGCTAGGCATTATGGGATAAGGGGTAGCCTCGAGCCAGTAAACGGTTCTCGAGCTATTGAAGATGGCCGAGTCAGAGCCAAGGATCGGCTCCGAACCCCAACCAGCAAGAACGAAGGCGAGATAGACAACTTAACATCAAATGTTCAGCCAATTTCAAAATGTTGAAAGAGACAGTTAAGAGTAAATGTGTGGCGATCTCATATTTACATTCACAATTGGCAGACTTCAAGCCTCCAATGTTATGGCTTTGCCTGTATTTTTGTATTTAGTTAGGAATCTATTATTGAACACTGACCATCCTAACAGATCCACAATCTAGGAACTTACTAATGCAAGAATGGGAATAAAAGGTGGATGCATTTCTGCATCCAAATTCTCATTACCATTTTCCATGGAAGTTTGGGGACTACCTTGCATCCTTACACACACTCTAGCATTTAAGATAGCTACTGGGGACTATAATGATGCACCCACTGGTAGATAAAGCAGAAGTGTTTAATGCTGCTTGCACAAACTGGTGAAATTGCTAGAAACAGAAAACAGAAATTGGGTATAGACCCAGGAGGAAGATAGGGACTAATAATCAAATTAAGAAAAATTATCATTGCCAGAACCTAGATATTTTGGGAAACATATGGAGCATATTACTTGGATCAGCTGTTGGCTAGTTAGGTCACTCTGGAATTCACATTTTTCTGTCTGATGAATGACTAGTAGAGTTGGCACCCTTTGTTGTGAACCCCCACCCCCTTGTTTCAACATCTGATTTTTTAGACCAGAATCCTTTTACAAAGTTGTAGACATCCAAAAGAATAAGAAAACAGCAGAACCAATCACAGAACCAGTATTATATAAAGACCTCAGGGAAGAACACCTATCAGAGGAGTGGGTTTCAGGGAGGGGGGGTGAGGCTGATGAGAGAACGACAAATGTTTTTCAACCAATCAGCAAAGAATCAGAACCAATTTTAAACCTATCTTTAAATAGCAAATCCTTTAAACTGATTTTAAATCTCCCCTCCAATAATGATCATGTTAAAAGTATCTTAATTAATGGGAACATTTTAGACCATGCTTATCCAGCTGTTATTTTGAATAAAAGTGGTGATTTTAAAATCTATAATGATTCAAAAGAGGACACTGAGAAACATTATGCTGACTTATTTTCTAGAGGGCTGACATTTGTTCCAAACAAGCATGCTGATTTGGCTTCTGTACTCATGGATCTTAAACAATACACAAGGAAACATAATTGTAATATTTTGTTTCAACATTCTGACAATGTGGTTGCTGTGAACCCACTAAGAATTTCAAGTACCTACAACCCCCCATTACACCCAACTCTTGAATTATATGAAAAAAATCTGTGAATTTGATATGAGAAATATTTTTCTTCACATGAATACATCTGATAATAGTGATAATTTGACACGTGAAGAAAGATAGAGGCTACAGGATCTTAAAAATGATGATAGAATTATTAAGCCCAATAAGGGAGGGGGACTTGTAATTTTCAAAAAGGCGGACTATAACTTAAAGATGGAATATTTACTGGCTGATGTTTAATAAACCAAGGTTTCAGTAAATGAACTAAATGGTGCTTTTAGAAAAATCAAGAATAACCTTCAGGACTTTTACTGACCATCTAATTTCTATTGATGAACTCAGCTATTTACTTTTTCCTAATCAGTATCACCTCCAAATTTTGGTCTGTCCAAATTCCATAAGGACATCATACAACCCCCTATGCGGCCTACTGTAGATGCATATGGCAGTATATCCCACCCTTTTACAAAATTCCTTGACACAAAGCTTAAGCCTCTTATCTGCCTTGAACAACAGATATGTCGAAATTCCTGGGATTTTCTTGGAAAGATCAATGCCATTTCTTTTAAATCTTCCTATGTGTTCATTATTATAGACGTTAAAGATTTGTATGCTGTGATTCCACATGATTTGGGAATGGAATGCTTTTTAGAATTTTTATTAGATTATTATTTTTATTTATTATTATTAGCTTTATGAAATCTACTTGAAACTGTGTTGAAGAATAACTTCCTGATTTTTGAAAATCAATATTATTTGCAGAATAGGGAAGTTGCAATGGGGACTCCAGTGGCAGGTTGTTTGTAAACATCGTGATGATCCAGTGGGAGAAAAAGTATCTTTTTAAGTCTGAATTTTATTCTAATTGTGTTTTTATACACTGTTCCTTGATTATATATTTATTTTATGGGATGGCAAAAAACAGCTGATACCCCATTTTATCAAATTTCTTAGTAACAGTACTGAATTTTTGAAAATTACA
The DNA here is from genome assembly GCF_019279795.1 of Protopterus annectens. NCBI lineage: Eukaryota > Metazoa > Chordata > Ceratodontiformes > Protopteridae > Protopterus > Protopterus annectens. Next base: position 696,731,091 of record NC_056750.1, read on the forward strand.
TATACTTGTAATCATGAACAGATTGCCTACTTGGAAGTACTGTTATTAAAAGATGATCAAAATGCAATGTTTGTTTCAAAAATCTGCAGGAAACCTATGCATTCGAAATGCTTTTTTACTTTTCCAGTGCCCATGCAATTACACAAAAGAAAGCTGTTGTTTAAGGGCAATTTGTGCATGTCACTAAGATGGTGTCATTGCAGGAAGATTTTTGGGATGAGTGTTTGAGACTTAAAAATATGCTTTTTGAAAAGAGGCTATCCCATTGAGTTGGGTGATAATGTGATGTACGGAATTATAATTAAGAGACAAAATAATTATTTAAATCTATTTTATCAGACTTGAATACTGCCACTAATTCTTTACTTGGCCGCCATATTTCTCCTAATGATAGGAATCAATTGGCAAGTTTGATTGAAAATGTACCTTTTACACAGAATCATAGGGAAAGGAACTTAGAGTGCATTTATTATGAAGCATCCACAGTGAATTTATTAGACAAATATTAAGAACTGGCCAATTTTATTTGATGATAGGAATTTAACACACATTCTTGGTGATACATCTACCATAATATATAAAAAAGGACTTAATCTTAAAGTGATTTTTGAAAAGAAACCTGTTTTCCCTAATAGGTGTTGCATGAAAGCCTGTGGTAATTGTAATTACTGTAAATATATATTTAGTTAACCAAGAGTTTAATTTTAACAATAATAGAATCATAATTAATGGATCCTTCAATTGTAATTCCAATGGTGTGGTTTATTATGAGACATGTAGTAAATAACTATGTTTCTACATCAGCAAGATGGATAGAAAACTCTGTGAGCATATTTATGAACACTGTTATGATATAAAAAAGGGAAAACTTACAAATGCACTGGAAAATCTTATCCATGAAGAATGTGAACATGCTTTTAAATGTTTTATTATTGAGCAGTTTTCCTTGACTTATAGACAGGGGTCTTGGCAGTTAAATTTAGAGAAACAAGAATTGTTTTGGCAACTTCACCTAAATGCAAGTAAGTGACAAGGCATAAATTACCTTATATCTATTAATTGCCTTTTAAAACTAAAAGCCCTATTATGATAAACTTTTTAATCTTATCCTCACATTTATATATGTTAACTATTAATATCGTTATTAATGTGACTATTTAATATATATATATATATATATATATATACACACACACACACACACACACACACACACACACACACACACACACACACACACACACACACACACATTTTTTTAAATAGTTTTAACATTTTTATTTGCCATGCTCTATTTTATTTTAAGCACTGTCAAGGATATGTTTTTACTAAATATGCTTGTATTTTTATTATACAATATGTTTAAAGGTCATGATGGTTTTATTTAAAATGTTTACTCAATATTTTATTGAATTAATTTTAACTTTTTTATATGCAGCTTTATCTCATTTTATACCATTTTAGATACTTGTTTATTTCAGTATCTTTCTCTCTTTAATGTATCACTATGGCAGTTTAACTAATAGACTTTCATTTTGGATATGGTTCCCTAATTTATGTATGGCAATTGACTGATAGGGTAGATTGTGAGACTTGGTCTATACAACTGTTTTATTGGTTACAGGTCTTACTTCTTTATTGGTGTACATTAAATTAGATTCAATTTATTTTTAACTGCTGATTGGTTGGATTGCGGGGCTTGCCTACTACATGCAATCTGACTGGTATAAAAGTTCCCAATTTTTATATTCATTTATCTGAAGAAGTTTTTATTAAGTTTTTATTGTAAAAAATGTAAGTGCTTGTCCCTATATTATTTTAAAACATTTTTTATGCTTCATTAAACTTTTGGTGGAACCTTGTCTGTAGGAGTTTCCGTGTCTCAATTTTTTTTATTGGTTTTGGACATTAATTTTTAACCTTTTTGAATTAGCAGTGTCTTGCAAATATAGCAAAAGGCATCCCCTGTATTATGTATGACTTTCAGGCTGTAGGTATAAAGTCTTAAGGAGCAAATTCCCACCAATGAAAATGCCTGCATCTTCCACTAGAGCAAGATCATGTGGTTGCAGCTGCAAATCCATATAGTGGTTAGTCAGAATTCATGCCTAATTGCTTGCATTTTCCACTCTAGCCTTCTTTGAGGAAAATTATATCCTGGTAAAGCCTCATAATTATGTGGGCGGGGTGTCTAAAAATTTTCTCTACCTACAATCTTTATATCAGCATTTTGTAATGTCCACAACCTCCTAATAGCTGGCCATACAGCTATGAAAAGCATTATTAAAGCCTGGCACCATTATCTGTTCCTGCTGAATACAAAGCATGCAGTACCACTGGCTTCTCTGTTATATGTACTGCAGATAGATTTAAACTACTTGGATGAGTTGTGAGACACTGCAGTGCTTAATAGACCACTGTCACCAAATACCAGAAGCAGACTAAGAAGTCTAGCTAAATAGTATGCAATGGATGGAAAGTGGAAGCACTCCAATTCAAGTTCCTATTTGCTCTTGCACATAATTGCAAATTGCAATTTTTGAATTGTTTTGATCTGTCCGATTGTAAAATAGAGGATCACACTATTTAATTTTTTACTCTTCAGTAATGATTATTCTGTCAGTCTGTGGGGTTGTCTTTAGGGGTTCAGGGTTTTCTGTCTTGTTTTCATGCCACTCTTAACTCTTCTGCTATTGCTCAATGCATCCATTATTCCACTGATTCATGATCTTCTTTGTTGTTAAGATTTGGTCACTATTCCATGTTTGACTTCCTTCTGTATCAAATATAATCAAGTCCTTCACAGACACTGCTGTAGAGGTGATTGCTTGTAATGTGACTTTCTGAGAGAAAGCAATCTTTTACCGTGTTACTATTTGAAACATAGTGCAATACAGTATGATTTTTAAAACTATTTTGTAAACAAATATGGCTTCACTTTACCCATCTCTGACGTAATGTCCTCCACTTATGTGGCCCAAAATGACAATAGATTTCCACACAAAATCAGAACCCATTTGTTTCAAGTGCTGATTAGTTATATTACCAACAGACAGTAAAGTGCATAAACTATTATCCACCAACAAATAAAAACATTTACATTCACATTAAGTATATTATAATAATATTTTAGTGCTCCTTATAACAGTTGCATGTTATCTGAATTAGAATAACGGTGTACCTTCTGAATGGCCTCTTCAGTTTTCTCTGGGTTGCTCCGGTATGCCTGTGTCACATCACTGACGGGGATAGGCATGTACTTTACCGAATAGTTACTTGAAATAAAGAGAAGCACAGAGATTATTTTGTTTGGATACAAATTCTTCACTTTCCAGCTTCTCTTCACATTATATCTTCACATCACCAGTCCCCAACTCCACCCCCCCCCATTTTCTTCTTTGGCTTGTTGAATAATAATGACATCTTCTGTCATTTAGTTTACACGTCTGGCTAGTACATAAAACAGACAATGGGATCAGTACCACAGAATTTCCCTTGTGATTTGCTGATTATCCTTGAGGCAATGTCTTCAAAGATCAAATTAAATAAGTAAAATAATTTAAGATATGATCTGCAAATCCAGAATGGATTACAAATATAAAGACTTGTATGGTACTTAATTTAAATGTAGTGCATGGAGCGCTGTGAAAACACTCCAATATCAAAAAAAGACACACTTGCTCAGCACTACTCTAGCATGGGACAATGTTTAGAAGGGCACTTTACAGTTGTTAAGCACCCTCCATGTGCTGTTAATATCTTGTCTAGTGCTAGGCACTAAAAGCTGATAGTGACAGCCATTACACAACAGCAGCACAACACAAAATGGCTTAATTTCAGTACCATCTCTGCTTCTGTCTACAACATTACAGATGTGTAGTTTGGAACCAACTGCTTCCCTAAGACAGGGAATATGTAAAGACATAAAGTTTTTACAACTGCTTTACTGGCTTGCAAATTAGGCACAACACTTTGCTTATTTTATTTTTTAAACTATTAGTAAATGGTGCAGGCAAATCGCCATGCACTACAAAGAGTTACGAATGGATATCTGATCCTAATTTAATATTTTGTGTTCTCAACATGGATGCCAAATTCAGTTGAATTTTTTTGGTATTCATGTTTTGGACATAATAAGCAGGCTACAATCAGAGACTCAAACAAAATCCTTTATACTATAAACAACCTTCTGTTTTTCCAATTTTCTTTCTTGCCTTTATCATATATTAATTTTGTAGCATAGGTAACTAGATAAATAAAATAAGTTACAATACATTTACAGTTTGTTTACATTTGATTTTCACCCCACTTATGTACTGTGATATTGACTAAATTACTTAAACAACATGAACAGTCAAGTCCACTGCTGTAAACTGGCAGCCTTTTATACTAATTATTATCCTGATATGAAAGATTAGTTATAAATGAATGGCTGTATGAAAAGTGGCATAAACAGAGGAGTTGTTGTCAGGATCATGAACTTTGTTACTTGTAGAAACCTCTATTATCTAACTTATTTAAAAATATGCAGTATGAAACAGAGTTGAGCAATGCTAGAAGTCTGGAACCGTTACATGCATAATATTGTAACTGTATCAACTGCAGCCAGATGAAAAAGGCAAGCCCAGAAGTACACTGAGCAGAGACATGCCAGGAAAGGAAAGGTGCAGCTCAGCCTATGACAGGGCAGAACCCAACTTCTGTACAGAACATGACATATGTAATGACTGATCTCTCTCTCTCCCTAAATTTGATTCACACCCTCATCTTCTGAATCCATTAATAAAATAAAGGAAGGAGTGTTTCCAAGTGTGTTTGCAGCCTCACCCTTCACATCGTTCACAGTCCTTCTACTGACCCATCCTTCCACAAATGTTCTGCTCAATTTATAGCAATTGATTTTTTAACTAATTACCTTGAATCCCACTCATTCAAATCAAATACATGAATGACATAAGGCACTGGGGCTAGGTCATTATTAACGAGGTCTGAGGGCACCAGAAAAAAGATACTTCCTGACTTTTGCAAAATTAGATTTAACAGTCACTTCATCAACAGAATAAGTTCCTAAAGAAAGACTGGAATTCAGAAGGGGCTACCACCATTATTGAGCCTTAACATGCCCATTTTCATGCTGGCATTAGCCCTTTCTGATTCAGAGACAGGCCTGCAGCAGTGGTTCTACATGTTGAGAGGTCTCCTCAGATGTACTACATGCTTATGAAGAAATTCTGGGGAGCAGCCAATACAAATTAGCAATGTACTCTTTCCTCCATGAGTGCCTGCAGTATGGGATTTATGCAGCTGAGTGATTCAGAAACTGCTTAGCTACAAAATGCAGCATGGAAATGCATGTTGGTTAACAAAGGCAAAAAACTGCACTCCCCAGTTGTACTCATTGAGGGATACCATGTCAGACTAAGATTACATAAATGTCTGTGGAGGGTTAGTGGGGAGTTGTGTGTGTGTGTATGTTTGCCTAGGTAGTCATAGTAGGGGAGTTAGAAGAGAGGTAGACTAGGTGTGCACATGCGCATGTGTGTGCTTGTGTGTGTGTGTATGTGTATATGGCTGAATGGATAATTATGTCTGTTAGTACGATCATTGGGGGTGGTCTGATTTACAGTGTGTGTGTGTGTGTGTGTGTGTGTGTGTGTGTGTGTGTGTGTGTGTGTGTGTGTGTGTGTGTGTGTGTGTTTAGTGGCTGCCATTCCAGTCAACGGCCATGCTCAGAATATCCAGGCAAAGCTAGGCTGAGCTTACAAGACTATACCAGGGAGACTTCCTTCAAATATCACTCTGAGCCACTTAAGTTAATAAATGTGCTACAGGTCTTGCCTTGTGATGCTCTTGCTGAACTAGAAGAAGAACGACACTCTTAATGGTTGTCATTATTGACTAAATGTAATTAAAAAGGGGCAGGGAAAAATTACAGTCAGCATCAGGGACATTCTATAAATCAGAGGCAGTTGAGAGGGATAGGGGTGTGTCTGTGTGTGTGGGTGTAGGGGATTATGGGCCTGTGTGTATAGGAAGTATAAGAGACATGACTGAATCAATGCATTGGCCATCAGTGATGATCATCACAAGAATGTGCAGCTGACATATCTTTGAAATGCACTTCCCAGTCATGGAAACTACTACTTTTGTCGGCAACATTTTCCATAAGTGCAGGGAAATACTTCTGAACCTTAGCCAGACTGATTTGTACTTACTATTTTCTTGCTTGTATTACTTGTTCCTAAAGATTATAAACCAAGATGTTATACCCCCCTCTGCAAAAGTGTCTTAATCAAAGGTTAACTATCTTGAATAAAGACTGTATCTTCTGCAGTTAAATGAGGAACTCAATTCAAGTGACTCAGCCCCACATTTTTCTTCACAAATGGTGCACTGTTGTTCTGACATGTTTTGAATATTTTAGCAAATACTTTAGCTGCATAATTCTTAAAATGTTCATCATAAAAAAAAACTGCTTACTTGATGTAGTGGCTGTAAAGGTAAAATAAAAATCCATCATATTATTGGTATTACTTAAGTTCATAAGTTCATAGGTTGTTACTAGGCTATTGACCCGAGGGTCTTTACAAGCCTAGTTGTTAAATCCCAGTATAATACTGTCTATGCCCAAGGTTTTTCTAACAAGGACTACCCATGTCCAGGAGAGAAGCCAGATTAATCCCCAGCAGAAAGTTATGGTTTCCCATCCAGTCATCCAGGTTGCGCATAAACAGGGTCATGGAGGTGCTCTGCTTGATATGGATTGGAAGCCTATTCCAGAGGAGTGGCAAACTCTGAGAGATGTATCTTTCTCTCCAGCAGGTCCTGTTTATGTCACATGCTAGACTGAGTTTCCTGAAATGGGTGACTTATTCCCATTTGACTTACAGATGTGCAGCATTTCCACTAGATCTGGGCCAGAGATAGCCCTGTAAACCAGACATAAGTCACCTCTAAGTAGTCTATACGCTACTGAGTACAGTGACAGTGACTTCAGTCTGTCTGTATAAGACATGTGCTGCAGACCCTGAATTTTCTTAGAAATCTCTGAGGTCTCTCAAGTTGCTGCAGGTGTCAGGTATGGTACATACCAAAGACAGCATTATATTCAATAACAGGCCTGATAAGGGACGAGTACAGGGGAGTTATAGCCTCTTTTGCTGTTGAGGCAATGGCTTTGCTAATCAGGTGAACAATGTAGAATGCCTTCCACACCACAGTAGCCACATGATGGTCAAAGTTGAGGTCACAGTCAACTTGTGTTCTCAGGTCTCTCACTACTGAATTAGTATTTAAGGTATTACAGTTTATTTTATAATCAGCAGGGACATTTTTTTACTAAACTGCGGTGGTGGTACTGCGGTAGCATTGTTGCCTCACAGTAAGACGTTGTCCTGTTCGATTCTCAGCTACAGCATCTTCTGTGTGGAGACATGCGTGAATGGGCATACCTTCATTGAAGGTTGTGCGTCAGAGCTGGCAACTCGGCACGTAAAAATCTACTGCCAATCATTAGCGGACAGGAGTTCCACCGTGGTGACCCCTAACCAGGAAAAGCCACAAGACACAACAAGGGACATTTTTTTACTGACGAGAATGATGATGCATTTTTTAGCATTTAGTTTAAGATCATAGCTTTGGCACAAATCATTGATCTGTTTAAGCCCCTTTTGAAGTACGCTGACATTGTTCTGGTGATAGCACCTAGTTTGCAGTCCTCTGCAAATGTGGTTAGCCACAGCCCCTCTGTTTTGGCCTGGAATTCTGAGAAATATATGCCAAACAAGAGGAGGCCCAGCACTCAGCCTTGTGGGACCCCACTGGTGACAGGTCTGCTGGCACAGGTAAAGTCTCCCACTTTGACTAAGTGTTGTTGATCTGTGAGCCAGTTTGCAACCCATCTAACAACACAGGGGTCGATATTCAACTAAGTTAGTCAGTGATGCTCAAATGTGGGATAGTGTCAAAGGCCTTGGCCAAGTCAAGATAGGCTGTGTGAATGGCTCTGGTCACATTCTCGAAGAAGCCCACCAGGTTTAGCAGGCATGACCTGCCCTTGACAAAACTGAACTGGGACAGATCCAGGGTTTGGAGGTCACCTATATCCTTATTTATGAGGTCCATGGTCTTCTTCCTCTTCTTCTTTCGGCTGCTCCCATTAGGGGTCGCCACAGCAGATCAACTTTTTCCATTTCTTCCTGTCCTCTGCATCTTGCTCTGTCACACCAACCACCTGCATGTCCTCTCTCACCACATCTATAAACCTTATCTTAGGCCTTCCTCTTTTCCTGTTACCTGGCAGCTTCATCCTTAGCATCTTTTTCCCAATATACTCTGCATCCCTCCTCAGCACATGTCCAAACCAATGTAATCTTGCCTCTCTGGCTTTGTCTCTAAACCTTCCAACCTGGGCTGACCCTCTAATATACTTATTCCTATTCCTGTCCATCCTTATCACACCCAGTCCAAATCTTAACATCTTCAACTCTGCCATGTCAAGCTCTGACTCCTGCCTTTTTGTCAATGCCACCGTCTCCAACCCTTATAACATAGCTGGTGTCACTACCCTCTTGCAGACCTTCCCTTTCACTCTTACTGGTACTCGTCTGTCACAAATCACTCCTGACACTCTTCTCCTCCCACTCCATCCTGCTTGTACTCTTTTCTTCACCTCTCTTCCACACTCACCATTACTCTGAACTGTTGATCCCAAGTATTTAAACTCATCCACCTTTGCTACCTCTACTCCCTGCATCCTCACCATTCCTCTATCCTACCTCTCATTCACACACATATATTCTGTCTTAGACCTGCTGACCTTCATTCCTCTTCTCTCTAGAGCATATCTCCACCTCTCCAGGGTCTCCTCCACCTGTTCCCTACTCTCACTACAGATCACAATGTCATCTGCAAACATCATAGTCCACAGGGACTCCTGTCTGATCTCGTCTGTCAACCTGTCCATCACCACTGCAAATAAGAAAAGGCTCAGAGCTGATCCTTGATGTAATCCCACCTCCACCTTAAATGCATCCATCACTCCCACCGCAGACCTCACTACTGTCACACTACCCTCGTACATATCCTGTACCACTCTTACATACTTCTCTGACACTCCCGACTTCCTCATACAATACCACAACTCCTCTCTAGGCACCCTGTCATATGCTTTCTCTAAATCCACAAAGACACAATGCAACTCCTTCTGACCTTATCTGTACTTCTCCGTCAACACTCTCAGAGCAAGCATCGCATCTGTAGTACTCTTTCCTGGCATGAAACCATACTGCTGATCACTAATCATCACCTCCCTTCTTAACCTAGCTTTCACTACTCTTTCCCATAACTTCATGCTGTGACTGATCAATTTAATCCCTCTGTAGTTACTACAGCTCTGCACATCACCCTTTTTCTTAAATATCAGCACCAAAATACTTTTTCTCCATTCCTCAAGCATTTTCCCACTTTCCAAGAATTCATTAAACAATCTAGTTAAAAACTCCACTGCCATTTCACCTAAACACCTCCATGCTTCCAGAGGTATGTCATCTGGATCAACAGCCTTTCCGTTCATCTTCTTCATGTCTATCCTCACATCCTCCTTGCTAATCCACTGCATTTCATGATTCACTATCCGCACATCATCCAACCTTCTCTCCCTCTCATTCTCTTCATTCATCAGCCCCTCAAAGTACTCTTTCCATCTGCTCAACACACTCTCCTCACTTGTGAGTACGTTTCCCTCATTATCCTTTATCACCCTTGCCTGCTGCACATCTTTACTAGCTCGGTCCCTCTGTCTAGCCAATCGGTACAGGTCCTTTACTCCCTCCATAGTGTCCAACCTTTTATATACTCTCCTGTACTTCTTCATTCCACCACTAGGTCTCCTTGTCCTACTTCCTCTTCCCAGATGTCACACCAAGCACCTTTCTAGCCATCTCTCTTACTAGCTCTGCTGTAGTTACCCAGCTATTCAGTAACTCTTCACTGCCACCCAGTGCCTGTCTTAACTCTTCTCTGAACAGCATCTCACAATTACCCTTTTAAATTTCCACCATTTGATCCTTGGTGCTGCCCTCACACTCATCCTCTTCTTCTTGATCACCAATGTCATCCTACAAACCACCATCCTATGCTGCCTAACTACACTTTCCCCTGCCATCACTTTACAGTCTCCAATCTTCTTCAGACTGGCCCTTCTACATAAGATATAATCCACCTGTGTACATCTTCCTCCACTCTTGTATGTCACCCTATGCTCCTCCCTCTTGTTAAAATGCATATTCATCACAGCCATGTCCATCCTTTTCACAAAATCCACTACCATCTGACCTTCTGCATTCCTTTGCTTAACACCATACCTACCCATCACTTCCTCATCCCCTCTGTTTCCTTCACCAACATGCCCATTGAAATCTGCTCCAATCACCATTCTCTCACCCTTGGGTACAGTCATCACCACTTCATCCAACTCACTCCAAAATTTTTCTTTCTCATCCATCTCTCATCCATCGCACACCCAACTTGTGGAGCATATGCACTAACAACATTCATCATTACACCATCAATTTCCATCTTCAGAAACATCACTCTGTCCGACACACTTTTCACCTCCAAAACACTCTTAGAATACTGTTCCTTCAGGATAATGCCTACGCCATTTCTCCTCCCATCCACATCATGATAAAATAATTTGAACCCGTGTCCGATACACCTAGCCTTGCTCCCCTTCCATCTGGTCTCTTGCACACACAATATACCAACCTTCCTTCGGTCCATCATATCAGCTAGCTCTCTCCCTATACCAGTCATACTGCCAACATTCAAAGTTCCGACCCTCACTATCACAGTCCAAGCCTTTACCTGCCTTCGGGCATGCCTTCCCCCTCTTATCCTCCTTCGGCCAGCAGTAGCCCAATTTCCGCCAGTACCCTGTTGGCCAACAATATTGGTGGTGGTCATTGTTAACCCGGGCCTCGACTGATCTGGTATGTATATCTGTACTGTTGTCTGCATGTATGATTTGGCATAATTTTACACAGGATGCCCTTCCTGACGCAACCCTCCCCATTTATCTGGGCTTGGGACCAGCACAAAGAAATGCAGTGACTTGTGCATCCCCAGTGGCTGGTGATTCATTACATTGTCTTACAGATGAGGCTGGTTAAACTTATGCATCTAATCATGCTAGCAACAGTTTTGAAAAGACAGTGTATACTAAATAAAACAGAGTACTAATATTCTTTCACATGGGTCTGTTGCCAAGCCGCCCTTGTGGAGGGGGATAACAGTTGCTGTTTTCCATTCAGTGGGGACAAAGAGAGTACTCAGGCTGTGGTTGATTAGAATGCCTAATGGAGTAGCTAGCTCTTCTTTTAGAACATTAAGAACACAGCCCAGAATGCCATCTGGTCTCATGGAGGCTGTGTTCTTGACCTTGGAGACAGCATTGATGACTTGCTCTTTGGAGGTGCAGGGAGGAGGAGTTGATAAAGACATGGTTTGTGATACGCTTGGGGGGATACAGGGGTGAGATTTTCACCAAACCTGTCTGCTAGCAGGTTTGCAATTTCCACAGGGCCAGTGTATGTGATGGTATCCACAACTAGTTCAGAAAACATCTGAGTCCTACCTTTTAGGTTGTGGACATCGCTGAAAAAAGCCTTATACTTATCCTTTGCTATGGTTTTGTATGTATTTTTAGACAACAGCTTTATATGCTTATTGTATAATGCATTAATGCAGGACATCTACCAGGAAGGTTTGTTTTTTTCTTGAGAATCTTGCTTTAGTCCTATCTGGCACAAATGTGTCTATACATTTGTATAGATGTTAATACAGGACATCATTGTATATCACAGTATAACCATCAATGCCATCTGTGGAAACTGGATCTTGGAAGTCGATTATACCTTCCCTTAGGAGGGTATAGTTAGCTTTGGTGAAGTTGCTTAGTCTTACTTCTCCTTTGGGGAGTTCTGGTGCTATTGCTACTTAAAAAATGACCTATTTATAGTCAGATTTAACCAGTGCAGGCCTCATACTTGAGGCGTTGCATCTGTCAGTCATATTGGTGAGGAACAGGTCTAGAATATTGGAGCCCCTTGTAGGTTGGTGCACTACTTGTTCCATGGCATTTGGGTTAACAAAGTCCAAGAACTTTTGTGTGAGTGAGTTAAAGCTCATATAATTGGGAAAATTAATGGAAGGATAGTTGAAGTCACCAATGACTAGGGTGTTAGGTTGTACCTTAATTGTCCCAAATAGGACAAAATAAGCTGTATGGGTATCTTTTTTCATGGAATGGGACCTGTAAGTGATGATGACCTGAAGGGGGCAGGTCTTACCCACAGTAATTTGGACTTGGAATAGCTCCATAGAGTTTTCTTATTTAATGAGTCTGGAGGTGTAATTATCTTTAATAAAGATAGATAATCCACCACCTTTGGTTCTCATAACTTCAATTAGTGGCCTGAAAGGCATTGTAGCTTTGTAAGGACGGGGTACTTTCTGCTGGCTTGAGCCAGGTTTCTGTGATTGCACAGATGCAGTGGCAGCTGGTGACTTCAACTCAAAGGCGGGCTGCAGGAGACAGCTGAATGGGTGGGGGTCAATGGGAAGGGGTGCGGCCAACTAGAAAGAGGAGGAGCTATGCTCAAAACCACAAACACTGTAACTTTAATTAAATATGCTGCCCTGGGTATCAAACCATCATTATCAGAGTCCAATCAAGACAAATTGAAGTGTAGAAGAAAAAAAAAATATTTCAGTGCATTGGCTGCATTACAGCTTACTTAATATCTAGATGGAAACAAAAAGGTTGTGAGGCATGAAAAAATAAATTACTTTTTAAATGCATTACTGGAATGCCAGTCAAAATCAAGCAGCACTCAACTCAAACCACTTCTCCTTGCACTGCTGTTCTAATTATAATTTATATTCAGCTTCATAAAAGTACCAAGTAGCAATCTCTGTGATAATCCCACTTGTAAAAATGTTTCTTATCCAAAAAGACCTGCTATCTGACAACAACTATCTACTTGTTTCATGGGGAAAACATGATCAAAGTAAAAAATGAACAGCAAACAAGAAATAAGCTCAAGATAAATTGCTTAAAGGATTACTGCACAGGTTATGGACCACACATGATATCGACTGGCATTGTGTTTAGTTTACGGTAAAGCCTGCAAAGATGACTGCAAGTCCCCAACAAAGGTAATGAGCTTCTTAAAATACTGTAATCCTGTCCTTTATTACAAATAATGTCACATGCATTTCAATACCCAAGGCTTATACGTTATCTAGTTATGTAAGTATTCTCTGCCTGGCATCAACAGAAAGGCTTTCAATGTTGGCATTTCTTTAACAGTATGATTATTAAAGCTTACTTGCATCTTACAATCTCAGACAAGCTTACCTGATGGTCATTAAAGCACTGCTACTTAAACACAGAGCAACAGGTACTTTCTGAATAATAATAAGCATAAATCAACAGTATAAAAATATAACAGAAACCAGAACATTCTGCAAAATAAAGTACAGATGAAAAGCCACTGTAGTTCTTGTGTCTACCTTGGATGGGGGGATACTCTGCACATTTATACTGCATAACTGCTCCTTGCCTTGCTTGGACACATCGAGTCACTACATGGGGGAGTGGGGTGCAACAAGTATGTCACAATTTGAAATGTCTCTGGCTGACTGTGATGGTCCTGACACATTTGTCATACCTCCCAACCTCAGAGCAAGAAATCTGGACAAAGCCATACATAGAAGTGGGACAAAGGCCCAAAGATAAGGACAATTTTTAAATATTGCTCTTATAAACTTAGATAATAGAATAGTAGGTCTTGCATTAGTATGAATTTTCTGAAGGGTATGAAATCTGAAACTCAAATGTCTGTCATTATTTTGTAACTTCAGTCTTTAATGATTGCCACTAATTTGCCAAAAAAACACAATTTTATAAAAAATGGACAAAAAATGTGATGCAAAAATAAAAAAATAGCCACACAGTACACAGCTGGGAACCTGTCAAAGAACGGACACTTTTTTTATATTAGTACTGCTAACTTGAGCAGTTGACAAAATAAAACAATCTACATGCATTTCTGAAATAAAAGTAATCTATAACTCTGATTATTACAGTTATTTATTAATTGTAAACCCTCCAGGTTTTCTTCCAAAATTGTCATTTTGCGGAGGTATTTTTAGGGGAAGAGCAAAGTTTTCAGCCTAAATCAGGGACAGCTGAGAGGTTTGGATATGTCTAATGCTATAAAGCAATTTATTTGCATGTACCTCTCAACCTGTTAATGCAGGAAATCTGGACAAGGCCAAATATATTGCGGGAACATATAAACTGTACTAAAAATTGCTCTTGCATAAACCGAGACAGTTGATAGAATAACAGGTCTTGCTTTAGCATGCATTTTTCTGAAGGTTATGAAGTCTGAAATCCAGTGTTTGTCATTATTTAGTGACTTAATTCCTAAATGATTTGCCAGAAAACCACACATTTTATGAGGAACAAACCAAAAATAAGAAGCAAAAACCTCAACAGTTGAGAGGTACAGTTCAGCCGGGGCTGTCTTTTAGTTTGCCGCCCTTTCCCCCTTCACAAAATCATGGTCGAATGGAGCCTCCCCTCTGCAGCCATTCCAATGAACCAGTACTTGGCTATTTCACCCGATTTATCATAAACACTAATGTGAATACTGTTTTACTTCTGTGATGCTTTAGACTTCATTTGAAAGTTTTATTTTGCATTTTACTGCACAAACACTTCTGCTAAACAAAGCAAAGCAGTCTCACAATGAAAACAGACTTCGCATTAAAACTTCTCTGCCCTTGAAACTCACATTAATTGAAACAACATTGAAAACAAACATTCAAAGAAAATACATTTTGCCAGTGGCAGATGAAGATTAACTTTGTGTTTGGGCTGTTTTCAAATCACAGGTCCCTTGCACATGAAACATACACATGCTCTTTTATACACCTTCCTGATTGTATTAAATTATATTCCTTGTACAATACAGTACGGTTTGAGGGTGTTTTAAATTTATTGTTTTGAACATTTTTCCAGTAAACAATGAAACAAAATGCATGCACCAGTAATGACAAACCTGCCCAATTCAGAACATTGCCATCATAAAAGTCTACTCAAACTTCTACAGTCCACCAGTATCAGTAAATATTCACAATCTCTGAAGAAGTAAAAGTCATCTAAATAATTCCACATTAAAGAGATCTGTAACTAATGAAGAGGTTGCTGCTAGCAAACAGCTTTATATTTCATTATTTCATCTACAAATAAGTTGCTTGTTGCCCTTGAGGAATACATCGCCTATGCTACACTAAAACATGATAACCTAGTAATATTGCAATAGGGAATGGATAGCAAACTGATAATGGGTTCATAGTTACTAGATATCTTCGCTAAAAAGTAGTACAGCATCCACCCCATTTGCAACACAGTACAGTATCAGCAATGCATCTACCTACTGTGGGAGTAGAACCCATAGCCTTCTGCATCAAAAGCAAGTACACTACCTGTTGTGCTATTAATGCAAGCTGACTCAGCATAAGCAGCACTAAACTTTTGCTCCCCTGCAGCTCTCAGCTCCTTTTAAAATCTACTCAACACTCAGTTGTATCTCTGAACTTTGCAGCACAAGAAATCTGGAAAAAGCCAACACTTATTGGGGGGGAGGGGACAAAAGCTCAACAACCAGGGACACATTTTACACATTGCTTGTATAATGTTGGAAAGTTGCTAGAATAAAATGCTGTGTTACCAGCATACATTTCACTGCCAAGTCTTGAACCCAGGACCCTGTGCAAAACAGTCAGAGCGACATACCACTATGCAAAATCAGCAGTTTTGTGAAAGAGAAGAAGACTGAAACTTAAATGGCTACCATTTAGTGAATTCAGTTCTCACCATAGCTGTCAACCTCTTAGCACAAAAAACCTGGACGAAGCCAATAATGGGGGAATACAGTCCCAAAAATAGGGACATATTTCAGATATCCATCTTATAAACTTAGAAAATTGCTAGAATAAAAGGTTTTGTGTTACCATGTATTTTCTGAAGAATATGAAGTCTGAAAGTCAAATGATTGTCATTTTTATTTATTTAACATTTGTTAACCAGGAAAGTCTGACTTGGAACAAAAGCCAATTTTCAGCAGAGGCCCAAGGAGAAACACTCCAGACATGTCTTTGTAAGATGGGAGGACAGCAGATGAAACCTACACAAACACAGGTAGGACATGCAGACTCCACACAGAAGGCACCCCAGCCAAGAATTAAACCAGAGAACCTGCAGCTGTCAGGCAACAATACTACCACTGCACCATTGCACTACTGACTTTGTAAGGACACAAAACTACAAAAAAACTGATTTTATGAGGAACAGAACAAATATGAGGGAAAAATCTGCAAATTCTTTACAAATGGTGGTGGGTAGGGAATTCAGGCTCTTGCCACCTGGGCCCAAGGTACAGGGTTCAAGCCTGTTCTCTGTCCACCACCATATAGCACCTGGGGCATTACACACACACACACACACACACACACACACACACACACACACACACACACACACACACACACACACACACACACACACACACACACCATTGTATTCCTTACCTCAAAGTCAACTTCAAACAAAATTCAGTGAAAGCCTTTCACTGAACTTTGTTTGAAGGTGACTGAATTATCTGTTTTTGAAGTAACCTCAAAGTCAGCAACCTTGTAATCCATCCATTGTATTCCTTCCTTACAAGTCCATGTCTGTAAATTTAATATCCAAGCAAAGTTTGTACAATGCAAGTCCTTCCATCCAAAGCCCGCGACAAGACGTCTGTCCTACGAGAGCAGGCTGGGTGCTACCCAGCCTGTGGATGCTGCAGTCCAATTCCCCTTCAATTCCATGCAGTTGTAATTGCAGAGACCTCTGGGATAGTGCTGCCAAATGCTCTCTTTGTAATCCAGATTGCTGGTGAGACAGTCTGGATTCTGTTCGCATGCTCCAGACTGGTTCATCAGCAGTCTGGAAATGCCGCACTATGTTCCATGACTCATTTTATTTTTCATTTATATTTTTCTTTTTTGTTTACAGCTGGGGTGGGGGCTGCAGTCCTGGGGTGGGGGCTGCAGTCCTGCAGTCCAATAGCACGAGCCTCCCCTGCACAGATGTTAACATCGTCCAAGGAGAGGAGTGCTTCCAGAGAGTGCAGTTTCTTATTTAAACTCCCAAAGTTTAACAACATGAAGCAGTTTTTTTGTATTTGATTTTTTTCATATTGGGGATTTTGTTGTTGTGACCTTGCATAAAAAAAATGCATTATGGGGGAGGCAAGTGCCTTACCAGCAACCAAAAGCCTAGAGATGCCAAGTAAAGACCATCTCTGGCAAAGCAGCATGGTCTGGTCATCATGTCCCTGGCAGAGAGGAACTGGATCCCCTTAGAAAGACACCAGAAACTAAGTCAATTATTGAAGTCAATCATTTTCTGTTTATATTGTGGTATCATCCTAGGTGAGGGAAAAATGCTGTTGAAAGCTAGGGACATATCCACATAGGACACATATTCAGAGAGCTCAATCATGTCTCTCTTCATATAGTCCAGAGAGGTACATCTCAAGTTGTTCACACCAACATGAACTATGTCAGAGTCATAACAGTACTTGTTGTTGAGAGACTTGAGTGCATGTGTGATCTAGTGAATCCTTGCACCATACTGGCAGAAGGCTATAACCTTCTCATTGTTCAACCTGATGAGTGGGGTATCTGTATGTCTCACTATAGACTCACCTGCAACTAAAACATTTGGAATAGTTGCAGATTGCTTAAGGGCTTATTTGGTGAGACACAGGTGTTAGTGCTTTTATGTGCATTGGGTGCTTTGGGTATTGTATTAAGTGTAGCATGTTTGTGTATTTGAGGTCTCTAGTGTTTAGGTAGGTTTCTGAAAAGTACCTCTGCATATGAAGGTTTATGTGTTGGGTACATATTACAAAATAAAAGTCATGGTGTGTGAGCTGACAACCTGTTTAGTGTTGATGTTGTGGGAGCAAAAGAGCAGTGATTGCAGATTCTTGGTGTAGGAGCATCTCTTGCAAATTGTACTTGAGTGATATAGGAGTAAGGGGTTGTTAGTGTACATGAGGCAGCTGTCACACCGCCTCAAAAAAACATGTCCACCAAGCTGGCAGGAGAAACAGAGGAAAACTGACAGTCCAAAATACAAGGTTTGAACCTTGTATCTCAACAGATAAGGAGAACAAAATGGGGTATCAGGCAGGGAACTGTTTTAGGGTGACTAACCTATGGGGGATGTACAGTAGGAGTTCTATAAAAGAGGTGATCTATAGGGTCTGACGTTAACAGGTAAGAGGTAAAATCTCTGCTGGGTTGTTCATTGAACAGCTGAGATCTATTTAAGAACTGCTGTGCTAGATAGCAGCTGCTTCTAAGGGAAAATACTTCATATGGCACTTTTGCCAGCAAGAGTTACCTCCTCTGCACGGTGGTGCATGATGGTGTACAATAGCAAAACAGCTAATACAAAGAAGCCAATGAAATAGCTCAAACTGAGCCCTGCACCAATGAAATAGCTCAAACTTAAACATTTACCAAGCCCCTGACCCCGCAGTTTCTTTTGATTAAAAATGCATAATCATTTAACTGAGGATAACTAAATCTGGTGCGTAAACCTGGAGTTACATTTTTCTTTCCATCTTACTATGACAGAATTGGACAAACTGGGGACCACTGCTGCCCCTGTACCCACTACTTTAACCTGCTGAAAATCTTCATGATCATCATTTCTAAAAGAATAATCATACCTTTCAAACTATCTTTAATAAAAAGGAATGTACCCTTAAATATTCCTTCATACACAAAATACTTTATTCTTGAGGAATCATAGAACAAAAAAGCTTAATGCCTAAAGACACTATTAAATAATGAAATGCCCATTCTACCCATAGCTTATAGTATAGCTGCTTCTGGCCTGCAAGTGTCCCTTCAAGCAAACATACTAAAAAAACAAAACAAAAGGAAAACAAATGTATGCCTTACAGGTCACTATAGTCCATCTAGTTTCCAGCAACCCAACAGAAAAGATTCAACCTGATTTAAAGTGATACTACTTACTGATTGTTTTTTTTCTTGAGGGTAACTGGTTATCAGGTCCAACCCACTGTGGGCTCACTCCGCTTCCCTACACTGCACCCAATTCCTACCCACCTCCACTGTACCTACACTTATACCTAACCAAAAACAAACCCACACATGATTACCTATCCAAGCCCCTCAGTGAAAATCAATCATAATCAACCCTTATCAGCTATGCCAGCTCAATGCATATTGCTCCTAGGCCTACTAATATTAGCTTATCACATCACATCTTACCACAAACAACATATCATAACAGTGGCATAGGTAGAGTTTGTGCCACCTGGGGCTGTCTTTGAGTTTGTCACCCCTCCCCCTCACAAAAATCATAGTCATATGGGCCCCCCACTGCAGCCGTTCCAGTGTCCCATTACTTGGCTATTTCTCCCCATTTACCATAAACACTGTAACATACATACTGCTTTATGCTATACTTCTACAATGATTACTTGAATTAAATTTAAAAAACTTTTATTTTAAATTTTATAGCACAAACACTGATAGACATATGCTAAACAAAGCAATAAAGTCTCACAATGAAAACAGACAGCATTAAAGCTTTTCTGCCCTTGAAACTCACATTCATTTAAACAGCATTGAAACCCACATTCAAAGAATATGCATCTGGCCAGTGGCAGATAAAGTTTACCTTTGGGCTGTTTACAAATCATAAGCCCGTTGCACACATTTAATACCATGGAAACATACATGTGTCCTTTGATTCACCTTCATGATTGTATTAAATTATATTCCTTGTATAATGCATCACACTTGTTAGAGAGTGTTTTAAATTTATTGTTTTGAACATTTTTCCAGTAAGCAATGAAACAAAATGTATGAATCAATAATGACAAAACTGCCTAATTCAAAACATTTCCATCATAAATGTCTACTCAAACTTCTGTCATTACAATCCACCAATATCAGTAAATATGCACAATCTCTGCAGAAGTAAAAGTCATCTAAATAATTCCACATTAAAGAGATCTGTAACTAATGAAGAGGTTGCTGCTAGTAAACAACTTTATGTTTCATTGTTTCATCTACAAATAAAGTGCCTGTTGCCCTTGAAGGATAAATTGTCTATGTTACATTAAAAAACAAATACGCTAGTAATATTTCAATAGGGACCGAATGGAAAACTGATAACAGGTTCATAGTTACTAGGTATCTCCACCAAAGGAGGACATTCTCGAGGCTGCAACATCCACCCCTTTAAAGTACAACACAGTACAGTATCGGCAATCCATCTACATACTGTGGGAGTAGAACCTACAGCCTTCTGCATCAAAAGCAAGTATGCTACCTGTTGTGCTACTAACAATGCAAAGAGATTTGGCATAAGCAGAACTAAACTTATCTTCTCCTGAAACTCTCACTTCCTTGTAAAATCCACTTGACATTCAACTATAGCTCCCAAATCTGCAACACAATAAGTCTGGAAAAAGTTTATTTGGGGGGGGGGGCAAAGGCCCAGAACCAGGGACACATTTTAAACATTGTTTGTATATTCTTAAAAAGTTGCTAGAATAAAATGGTTTGTGTTACCATGCGTTTCCTAAAAGATAGGAAGGCTGAAACTTAAATGGCTGTCAGTATTTAGTGAATTCAGTTACAACTGATTTGCCAAAACCACAAAACAGCAACAGACCAAAGGTATGTGTGAAAATCTGGACAGTTCAGAGCTATGAACTCAGACTCCTTGAATCACAAGTGGTGATATGGGTAGAGAATTCAGGCTTTTATTTTTTATACCTAAAGTACAGGGTTTGAGCCTGAGTAACTCTAACTACCAGGTATACCTGATTGGGGTATTTCACACACAGACACACACACACACACTTCCCTTAATGGCAGCAATAAGAAACGCACACACACACACACACACACACACACACACACACACACACACACACATCCCTTAAACAGCTAAATTCACTTACTTGAATGGCAGCAATAAGAAACATGCACACACACACACACACCTCCCTTAATGGCAGCAATAAGAAACACACGCACACCTCCCTTAAACAGCAAACTTCCCTTACTTGAACTGAATAGCACAGCAGCAATAAGTAGTAGAACCAAATACTGTTAAATTTAAAGTTGAGCGGGGGTGTCCAGAAAGAACAGGAAGTGTGCACACATACAGACGTGATGCAACAGGAACAGCTATGGGATTGTTTTTAAAGAAGAACGCAACAATGTTTTTTGTTTGTTTTATTAAAGTAAATGTAAATGTGACAAATTAATGTAAATGTACACCTGACAGTCCAAAAAGTGCCGTCCGGGGGGGGAACCACCCCTCTTGCCGCCCATCACTGCATCATAAGCTCACAGTTGCCCACCTCAATCTCCACAAACCCAACAACTGCCCTTTACTCAAAAATCTAATTCAGGAGCACTTAAACTCTAGAATATTAACTTCTTCTGACAAACTCCTCCTGAAAGTCACCAAGGCTAACAATAGCTCTGGGGACTCTCTTCTCCAGTCAGATATCCAAAAACTGGAATTCCATTCCCCATTCCCCAACACATTAGGTACACCTCTAATACCACCAACTTCAAATCACTTCTTAAGGAACACCTAAGAAACACCTGGCTATGTTGCTGTACAATGCCAGCATGAGCCTTTCTTTACTTGCTCACTCTACACCCTCTTATTGTACTCCAAAAGCACTCTCACCTTTCTTGCTCCCCTTTACCCTTCTATTTGAATCCCTCTTACCTTGCCAAGTCCTTCTACCCTACCCCCTCCTACTATCTATGTTTCTCTCTCCACTATACTAGCTCAGGTACTACTTACTTTTTTAAAGTACTACAAAAGTGAATCATTTAATGAGATATGCCTTGTCTTAGAACAGAAACAGGGAAATATTCTCAGTGTAAAACACTGAACTAAGTTGCAAATTTTTATGTTGACATATAGAGCCATATTTGGCCACACTTTGGAGAGCTTCAGTACAAATGTTTATAAATCTGTCCTACTTTTTCCTAAAAAAAAAAAAACATATTTCTCTAATATTATTTACTATCTTTTATTAGTCAACAACTACTGCTGTAAGTGCTACTAGATTTATTATAGATTAGCTTTTCATTGTTTATTTTGCATTACTGCTATGTGTGTTATATGAGTTAGTAGATGCTGTGTAGTGGAGCTTTTCTCCTTAGGTCTCCAGGTAAACAAATGTAAAATAAATAAAATAAATAAATCTCCTGAATTCGAAGTTGCAACCTTTACCTTCTCAATGAAATGAATGTATTTTCAAGGTATGATGGAATATTTAGTAGAAAGGTATTTAAAATCTTATAAAAAGCTGCTAATGTAGCAGTCCATCCTTTCTCAACCTGTTAGAGCAAGAAATCTGGACAAAGCCATAAATAATGGGGGGGGGGTGTCAAAGACCCAAAATAGGGACAGTTTTTAAATATTGCTCAAACAAACTTCAAAAGTTAATAAAATAGCAGATTTTGCATTTGCATGAATTTTCTGAAGGGTATGAAGTCTGAAACTAATGTCTATTATTATTATTTTCTGACTTCAATCCTCACTGATTTGCAAACTATTTGCCAGAAAACCAAAATTTTATTATGAAAAAATCAAAAATATTTGGCAAAAATCTGGACATTCTGTGAAAAGTTGAGAGGTATCTATCAGTTTATGAAAAAGCAGTTGGTACATCTAGCTTTAATGAAATATTGTCTAGACAATTGTGAATTTTTTTGTATCCCAGAAAAAGATGGAATAATCAGAATAACCACCATACAAAATTAAAAAATATATATATATTCACAGTAAGCAAATTTTATATGAATACATCAGCCAAAACAGCATCTATTGTCCTATATGGCCTGTTAATAAATAACATATCAGCTTCTTCATAACAGTTCGTATCAGATACCATTAATGACCACAAAGGTTCCTCACAAGGAAAATTCAAGATCTTCAGCATCTGTCCTATGAGGATCATCTGAAATCACTGTTGTTTTATTCTTTTTCATACAGACTGCTCAGAGGCAATCTCTGCCTTGCATATAAGGCAATCTTTGACCCTGCTTTACTGGAAATGCTGCATATCTGTAAGTGAAATGTTACACAGGTTACTCACTATAATGGTCTTAACCTAGTATGTGACATTAACAGAACCTGCTGGAGGGACAGATTTATCTCTTAGAGGTAACCACACCATTGGAACAGACTCACATTTTATGTCAAGCAGAGGACCTCATTGACCCTCTTCAAATCCAGTTTGGATGATCGGATGGGTAACCATAAGTTCACCACAGGGGTTCCTACTATGTCCCTCTTGGGCAGGGTTGATAGATGCTAATTGTAGAAATAAGAGTAAAACTTGGCTAGGCTTGTAAGGGCCCTGGGGTAATGAGCATAGTAACCTCCTATGATCCTATGAATGTGAAACAAAACCAAAGGCACTGTAGAGAAATGCAGGAAGTAAAACCAGTCCAGTCCAGGATAAAATGAAAAATGTAATAATCTCAATCTGAACACACACAGCAAACATTAAAATTCAAAGAATACATTAAAACATAAAACGCTTAACTGGATCCCCATGTTTTTCATTTTTCCTTAGGACTTCATCAGAAATAACTGATCCTCCCATTTTATACTGTGTTTAATAAATCAATCCCCACCTTATTCTAAGCAATAAAACAATTAAATTAGTATGATATATATATATATATATATATATATATATATATATATATATATATATATATGATTAAACTCTAAAAAACATCCTACCCATTATTTTCTAAAAAGTTACTCTAATCTGTTATATATTTGTACTGTGAAAATGGCTTTTTTTAAACATAGTAACTGAAGCTATTTGATTTGAGCACTTGAATTTCACTGAAATGTTCTTAATCCTGACAGTTACTATATTTTATTCTTTCTTCAGTTGTTCTACATACAGTTCAAAATGAAATGGTATAATCCAAAAAAAAAAGTTTTAAAAAAGTGCTGAAGCCACAATAAAAATAAATCATACAGCCATTGGAATGGAAAAATGTCAAAAAAATTAATAAATCTCACAGTACGCCCAGGCAATAATTCCTGTTATATTAATTCATCACAGTTACTGAGCAGAATTTGCCAGTGTGTCTTCTGCTTTGTAGGAGACATAGTATGAAGAGTGTTTTGTAGCACGCACAGTATGAAGGGTGCCTTGTGCAGACATAGTATGAAGGGTGCTTTGTAGCAGACATAGTCTTATGGGTACTTTGTGCAGACATAGTATGAAGGGTGCTTTGTGCAGACACGGTATGAAGGATGCCTTGTGCAGACATGGTATGAAGGGTGCTTTGTAGCAGACATAGTCTTATGGGTACTTTGTGCAGACATAGTATGAAGGGTGCTTTGTGCAGACACGGTATGAAGGATGCCTTGTGCAGACATAGTATGAAGGGAGTTTCGCAGCAGACATAGTTTGAAGGGTGCTTTGTGCAGACACAGTATGAAGGGTGCCTTGTGCAGACATAGTATGAAGGGTGCTTTGTGCAGGTATAGCATAAAGGGTGCTTTGTAGCAGATGTAGTATGGAAGGTGTTTTGCAGAAGGCATAGTATGAAGGGTGTTTTGTGCAGACATAGTATGAAGGGTGTTTTGTGCAGACTGCTTTCAGACAAATGATTCAGAAGCACAACTGGGCATACTTAGCACAATGGGATGTAAAATGAACAGTGAGCAGAACAGAAATTCAATAACCCATTCATTTTGACAGTGCCCTGAGGATCCCTTTGTAACCATAGGATGACAGGATTATAGGAAGTTCAAGGCATTTCAGTCCAGAAGATGTTTTGTACCTTGACAATGCCCCCCACACCACAATGTTGTACCTCGATATCTAGAAAAGCAAAGCTGGTGAAGTCTAAGAGTGAAATTGCAGGTACCCATCCTATCATTTGAAGGCTACAAGGGTGCAGTTTTGGTTGACACCCAGAGACAATTTATTCCAGTGATGGGATAAATGTTGGGTAATAAATTTCTCTTTCCAGTGTGTATTATTAATATACTGGTGAAAACTGAAGTCCTTAATACTGGTATCTATAGATCTAGTCTGACAGAGATGCAAAAGATTCTCAATGAGTAGGAATGCAAGACATAGATCTTCATGTAAGATCCTGAAACAAACTGGTTAGAGTGATAGGGTTTCAAGTTTCTTCTGTAAGCTCAGTGTCTTCAGGTCAGTCATGTGTTTATTTAGGAACCTATGGGGCCTTTCTGGTTGCTTGATGAATCTGGATATATTCATACCACAGGGTGGCACTGTTTTCTATGGCTGTCCTAATTAGGCTTGTTTACAATTCTTTTGGCTTTTCCTGGTTAGGGGTCACCACAGCGGAACTCCGGTCCGCTAATGATTGGCAGTGGATTTTTACAGTGCCAAGTTGCCAGCCTGATGCCCAACCTTCAAAGAAGGCACACCCATTCAGGCACGCACCTACCTGCATGTCTTTAAATGTCACGCGACTGTAGGGAGGACATGCAAACTCCACACAGAAGGCCCTCCAGCCGAGAATTGAACGGGAGAACCTCTTGTGTGAGGTGACAATGCTAACCACTGCACCATAGGCTTGTTTACAATAAGATGTTAATGTCTTTTGACCTGGATTATATGCCTTTATATCTCAGCTGTGATAGGTGGAAAGATTTCCTGATTACTACTGCAAAATGATGGTGAAAACAGTGGTTCTTTGTCAACCAAGATCCCAGATTACCTTGTCAGTTTGGAATGGGATACTGGCTATACTGAAAACTGAGTGAGAGAGCAGTGTGCCAAATGAAACTTTCTTGAAGTTAGTTGAAGCCTTTTCTTCCATGCCATTGTTTTGCGAGTGTCAGTTCTTGCTGTAATAATTGTGTATCAGTGTTTTTTTAAATAACACTGAACTTACTTTCATCTGCAAACTTAGATTAACAAAGATCTCTTGATTTACTGTTTGGAGGTCAGAGAAGTATATGCCAAAAAGAAGGCTTCCAGCAGCAACCTCTGAAATACATCATTAGTTATCTTTATACTACCTGAGCATTCTCCTGCCATTTTAACTATGTGTGTTCTTTCAGACAGTTTGCAATCCACCTCACCAAATACAGGTATACTTTTTAGGACTTTTATCTTACTTACAATATTTATATATATGTATATATATATATATATATATATATACACACACACACACACACACACACACACACACACACACACACACACACACACACACATGGGGAAAGGTCTGAATGCCTAGATTAGATCCAGATATGCTGTTTGAACAAAATGACTACATCAACTGCCTCTGTGACTTTCTCAAAGGAATTCACTACACTGAGTTAACATGATCTTCTTTTGACAAACCCAAAGTGCTGGGGGCAAGATAGATGGGTTTTTTGATATCACAGTTTATGAAGTGAGATATGATGCATTCTAACATCTTGCAATTTAGACTAGAAAGCTTATGGATCTATAGGTTCTGGGGACTGTGTTAGTTCCTCGCTTGTGAATGGATGTCATAACAGCAGTTCTCCAAAATTCCACTGTATACCATTTGGTTAAACTTAGATTAAACAAGTTCATGAAAAGTTCAAGAAGGGCATGGTCATCACTCTTTATTAAGCAGCCAGGAAGAGCTTCTGGGTGCATGAAAGCAGCATTTTTGGTTTTAGAAAGTGCAGTCAGGAAATGTTCCATAATGATCTTTGGAGTTTGGTTTGGAGTCTCAGTCAGTATTTCTTGCGTAAAGCTGGCATTAAATTTATCTGATAGTATATTAGTTGTATCTTCCAGGTCAGAGAAGGGGATGCCATTTTAGATTAGTTCTGTAAATTGCTATGTATTATTCCTTATTTTACCAGTGTAACTAAAGAAGAATTTATAATTATCCTTGGCTTGAGAGGGGTCCAAATGAAGAGATGATAAGATCAACAAGCAAAGAAGAGTGGTATTGCTGGAATTAAATTCATCCTCAAGTCTTGGTGAGTATCTTCATGAGATGAACCCTGTTTTTACAAAATCTCACCAAGATGACGCTAATATATAGACTGCATTTTATATAGCATATATTATGGACAGAAGTAGGTTAAAACATACAAAGGATAGCTCAGTGCACAAGCCTCAGGATAAAAACGTTCCAAATCTTGGAATGCATACTGGTGCCAGGACTGGAGAAAATGACAGTGCAGAATCCTCAAGACATGGAAAAATTCCAACAGTGGGGTAGGACAGGCTCAGGGGAAGATTGCCCCCTGTTGTAGAAGGAAGTAGTAGGCCACAAAAACAAACTAGCATAAAAAGAGCCATAAAGATGATACAGTTGGCTACTAAGGATAAAGAAGAAATTATGCATTGTTACTATTATGCAAGAAACCCAGAAATTCCAGATAGAAGATATTCAAAAATATTATGAAAGAAATTAAAGGAAAGAAAATATTTGCACAGGAAAAACTATCAAAAGCTTGAATTACAAAGCCATGTCTGACCCAGCTCTGTTAGAAATGCTACATCAAAAGAAATCCCAATCCTTCTATGTCACACACTCCAGAGACCTCAACCTCATTACCACAATTAACAGAACATGCTGGAGGGACAGGTTCATAACCCAGAGACTGCCCATGCTATGGAATAGACTTCGCATACATGTCAAGCAGAGCACCTCACCGGCCCTCTTCAAGAGAAATCTTAATGAGTGAAATAGAAAATTCACCCCGGGGATCACTCCAGTGGCTCTGCTTGACAGAGGCACTAGGAACTAAGGTCAGCTGGCATGACTAAGTAATCCTATGGGCTAGGCTTGTAAAGGCTCCAGGGCCATTAGCCTAGTACACACCTATGAATCTATGAAAAGCTTCAAATGCAAATTTGTGTTCATTAATAAAACAGATTTGTGAAAAATATTATTTAGACCAAGAAACTTTGGACCATTTGGAAAAAGAAGCAACAGAGGAAGTGTAAAAATATAAAGGACAAAACCTAGAGATTTTTGAAAGGTATAAAAAAGAAACATGGACATTGGAAAAAATGTGTGATCTGATAAGGTGCAGTATTTACGCAAAGGAAAAATACAAACTAATCAATACGAAAAAAAAATTTGTGTATATGTATGTATAATGTCTTTTAGCTTTTCCCGGTTAGGGGTTATCACAGCGGAACTCTGGTCCACTAATGATTGGCAGTGGATTTTTTTTATGGTGCTGAGTTGCCAGCCCAATGCCCAACCTTCAAAGAAGACATACCCATTCACGCACGCACCTACCTGCATGTCTTTAAACGTCACTCAACCGCAGGGAGGACATGCAGACTCCACACAGAAGGCGCTCCAGCCGAGAATCGAATGGGAGAACCTCTTGCTGTGAGGTGACAATGCTAGCCGCTGCACCACCGTGGCTTGTGTATATGTATGTGTGTGTATATGTATATATATATATATATATTTATATAATATATATATATATATGGATCTAGGTCATAAGATCGACAGCTCATATGACTGAAACTCATTTTGTCGACAGCTCATTTGGCTGAAAAGAGGAGGAGGAGTCCCCCCACACCCCTTAGGGGGGGGGCCCCCCCACCCCCCAACTATATATAACAACTCCACAGTGGTTTTTGCCTTGAATACTTTTTGTCAGCCAAATGAGCTGTCGACCAAATGAGTTTCAGACCTAGACCCATATATATATATATATATATATATATATATATATATATATATATATATATGATCAGAAAGGGGGTACAAAGAACAGAAGCTTACTAAAGTTGAAGTTACAGAAATAGAAGCTTAAATAATGGAATATCTGCAAAGTGAAGGATTTAGTACAGACAGTCTAACGCAGGTTATGTCATAGCATGATGGAACAATGTGTCCTCAAAGTAAGGAGAAACAGGTGAAGTGGGGCATCCAAAGAAGAAATATGGACATGGAAAAGAAAATTAGATTTAATATGGTGCAATATTTATCCAAAGGAAAAAGTAAAACTTATAAACAGAAAAAGAAGCAGCACCATGTGATATAAATAGGACATGCTAGAAAGATAGGTATGTATCCCTGAGACTACCCCATCTATGGAACAGTCTCCCCATCCATGTGAAGCAGAGTTCCTTCCTAACCCATTTCAAGTGCAACTTGGATAATTGGATGGGAAACCGGAAATTCATCACTGGTTTGGCACCTATGTCTCTAATGGACACAGTAACCTGTAAATGGTTCCTCTCCCAAGCCCATGCTTACACTTATCAAGGGTATCAGAACTTGTCTGAAATTTGGGATACATGGCTCGGCTTAAAAAGGCCCTTGTGGTCGTTAGCCTTGTAAACGCCTATGAATCAAAGATATTTGAACAGAAATATAGACCAAAGCATCTACATATAGAAACTTTTACAATACAAAAAAATAAGAAAACAAAGGGGGGAGTAAAATGAGGATTAGTAATGGAGTAGTTAAAGAAGTAGAAACTGAAGTTGTGTATTACATGCAAAGTGAAGGATTTAGTGTAGAAAATCCAACCTTGGTAGTGTCACAGCATGATGGAACAATGAGTCCCCAAATTAAGGAGAAACAGGTGGAATGGGAAGCATCTGAATACTTGCCTCATGAAAATACTCTGGACCCTTCGGTAGGAAGCTAGTACAAAAGTATAGCTGGAGTGGCACAGCCAGAGAAGGAGCAGGAAACGGTGGAAACTGATGCAGTCAGCATTGTGGATTGATAGGTCAGTGAGTTCCCAAATGAAAGCACAACTGATGATGTAGGATGCAGCTGGAGTCTATATCACAGGAAGATGTTCTGGAACTTTTTGTAAAATGCCCACAGGTAACAGAGAACAAAGAATGTGCCCTCAGTTTAGAAGAAAATAATCTAAGGGAAGAGTTGCTTGATTTACTAGACATGGATAGACATATTAAGATTGATGAAAGAAACAGATTACAGAAAGTCAGTAAGACCCAAAACATTAGAAGTCTGATAAAGCAAATGAACACCGTAATGTGAAGACTATTAACAGAAATTCATGTGATATATAACAGAAGTTAATAGGATATATTACTGTGCAACTAAATTAATAAGAGATAAAGATTTACCACAAAAACACAGAGCAATAAGGGAAAAGAAGTGAAAAAAACAAATGCCATCATAGAAGCAATTGAGACAAGAAATGTCAGTGTTAGAAGAGTATAGAACAGGGAACTGATCAACAAAAAATACTTAGATGTGATAAAAGCAATGTGCAGTATCAGAACAGACCAGGATTTATTGTACACTATTGCAAATAACATAAAGATATCTGCACAGGTAGAAAAACTTAGAAGATATGCAGATAAATATGAAGGTAAAGTACAAAATAAGCAATTTGTTGATGACTCTCCCAAAAAAGAAGTAGTGGACACATTTTGGAGAATTATCCTTGAAAACTGTGTGAAACATAACAAAGATGCAGAATGGATAGAAGAAATAAAAGAAACAGTAAGAAGCTCAAATGCACAGGATATTAAATGTGATGAAGTGTCAGCCAAATAAATTGAAACAAAATTTAAGAAAACCTAAATGGAAAGTCCAATACCCATATGCATTATCTGACTTCTGGCTAAAAGTCTTAACATCTTTACAAGATTTAGCCCTGATTATGAACTACTTATATGTGAATCCCAAAGAGACACCAACCTGGTTAACAACAGGATAAATGATACGCCTCTTAAGAGTGAACCTGCAAGCTATCCTAAAAATTATAGACCAATAATTTGCATTCTGACAATGTATTAACTACGCATTGGACTTGGTGCCGACAGAGTTTATAGTCATTTAGAGAAAACTCAATCATGGCAATAGAGCATAAAGGTAACAAAAGAAAGTCATATGGAACAAATGATCATTTATTGTTAAATAATGTCATAGTGGAGAATTGTAAAAATGGGAATAATCTAAGCATGTCATGGATAGATTACAAAAAACATATAACAGTATCACACATTAATGGATAAAAGAGTGCTTACAGATGTATAAGATAACACCTTATACTGCTCAGTTATATTACAGTGACCACAAATCTTTGGCAAACACTTTTGCAGCTAAGTCATGATAAAGGACAAATTATTAATCCAGGGGTAAACTTTCAACGGGGAATATTCTAGGGTGACTCTCTGTCATCGCTGCTCCTTTGTCTTGCCCTTAACCCATTAAGCTTTATACCTAACAGATTAGGTCATGGTTACAATTTGGCTCCTAGAAAACAACAAAGTCCAAAGACTTCTCATCTTCTCTTTGTGGATGATTTAAAACTGTATAGTTTATCAGATGAGGAGCCGAAAGTATAACTACAAGTGTTCAAAACTTTCTCAAATTATATAAGAATGTCATTTGGTCTTGATAAATGTGCAAAAACAACTTTTAAAGCAGAAAAGCTGCAACACCAAGAAAACATCAGTTTGGGATAGAAATGTGATATAAAGGAACCTGAGCAGGAAGGAGTATACAGATATTTAGAAATTGATGAAGGATCAAGAATAAAACATGAACAAATGCAAACAAAACTCATTAAGGTATATTTTAGAAGACTAAAATTAATACTGAATAAAATCCCTGACTTCTAGGAACAAAGTCCAGGCTATAAACCAATTTGCTATTCATGTTCTATCTTACAGTTTCGGGGTGATTGACTAACCCCAAAAGATATTGGATCATTTGACAGGAAAACAAGAAAAATGCTTCATGCTTATCAAATTTTATAAAAAAATAACAGAGTATACCAAGATTATATATTCCCCGTTCTAAAGGAAATATGAGCCTCATTGAAAGTGATTACATGTATAGATCTGCAATCATAGGACTGCATACATACCTGCTGATTTCACCAGATTCAAACATAGTAAAAGTTTTAAAACATGAGAAGAACAAGTCTAAGATAACTTCCCTGCTTAGTACCAGAAGCATATTGGTGTCAAGGGGGAATGGAAATCAAACCAGTAGACAAAAATCATGCAGCAACTGAATGTTCCAAAAAGCAAAAGAAATAATATAAGGGGAAGGATCACATGAGAAGCCAAGAAATGTGGAAAAGGTATAAATATAGTTTAAGGTACAGAAATATCTTGGAATGACTTCATGTCACTCAGGATCTGACACAGGAATGGTTAAGGAGAGGTGAATTTAAATCAAAAGATGAAAGTTTAATATTAGTGGCCCAGGATAGTAGACTATGTACATGCTTACAAAGTCCACTGAACATAGGATCATAGTATCATAGATTAGTACTAGGTTAACTGCCCTAGTGAGCTGTTTTAAGCCTAAGAAATTACTCCATGTGAGAATCAAACCCTGCACCTTGTGTCTGAAAGGATAACACCTTACCCATTAAACCAACCTCCCACCCTTTTTGTGGGAGAAACAAACAAATGCAGGTTCTGTAAGACAGAACTGGAAACGGTTGCACATCTGTTTGCTGGGTGTGATGCACTAATGACAGAGTGCCTGTGTACTGAAAGGCATAATAATGGGGCAATATTATTGCACTGGGGATTATACAATCATTACAATATTGAAGTAGCTGAGAAGCATTGGAAACATGAGCCACAAAGCATTGTAGAAAATGATGATGTCTATATCACATTGGCTCACCCATTACAAGTAGTTAAAAAATAAGTGTCAGAATACTAGGTATAGTAGGCCAAGAAAGAAGACAAAAGTAGCATAGATCATTGAAACTGCTGCACCCAGTGATTATAGTGTCTTACGTACAGAGAGAGAGTTATAAAATACCAGGATTTGCCGGTAGAAATGAGAGCAATGTGGAAGAAGGATACCCAGACAATTCCAGTAGTAGTAGGAGCAATGGGTCTCATAAAAAATAATCTACAGTTATATTTAGATATGCTACCAATACATGTAGCTCTGTATGAATTATAACAGGAGTCAGTTCTTGGCACATTGCAGGTGCTGCAAAGTGCATATTTGGCTAACATCAAAGACTGAAACCATACTGATTTCACAAACTTTAATTATACTTTGACTTAGGAACAGGGTCCATTCCCATCATGGTATTAGAAACCCAAAAGACTTCGAGAAATTAAACCATTAGTGTAGGGGATGCCATTTTAGATTAGTTGTGTACATTGATAAGTATTATTCCTTATTTTCCTAATGTAACTAAAGAAGAATGTATAATTATCCTTGGCTTGAGAGGCTAGTTTCAGCTCACATATAGTTTTCATCTTACTGGTGGTAGGCCTTAGTTCCTTGAAAATCATTCTGACACATTTATGGATACAGAGAGATTTAGATTCAATAGAGGACTTTAATGATGTGGCACATGTGGGGCAACAGAAGTGGTATGCTGCATGGTACAGTATAATTCTATTCCTTACAGGACTCAAGGAGTTATAAACATTTTGAGGGGCTGGACTGATTACTGGGTACACAGCACTGCAAGCTCTATGGCCAGATTTTGAAAAAGTGAAAGATATATTTTACAGGGTAGACATCGACTGTACAGACAGGAGTCACAGTTGCTTCTTACCAGAATTTATGCTATCCAGATATGACTTCCTCAGTCATATAATATAAGTAAGTGGCAACAGAGAGAATCAATCTCACAATTACCTTAGCAGCTCATACATTACCACTCAGTGTTGTACTGCTAGAAAGACAGTGGGGTAACAATACCACTGGATTACTGCACAATCACACATGGTGCTGAGGAAGAAAGGGTTACTGCTATATCCTTAGGTGCACATCAGAGCAACACACTCAACTCTCCACAGGAAAAGCAAACAAGCTTCCCTGTGCATACAAAACAAAGGCTTAGTGCACACCAGCTATTAGTATGGCACATAAGGTAGACTGGGTGTATTATGAGGGTACAAAGCAGGGCAGCACTATGTAACTAATGCTTTATACATTGCACACAGTGTGGACCATTACTGCTAGCTCTTGTATGGAGGATTGTGCAATATAGTTCAGAAAGTTAGTAAACTGTGTAGGGTTAATTACCTTTTCCTGCATATTACTGCTTTCCTACATCTCATTTTGATGTTGTAGTCTGTGAGTGATTACACAGACAAGTAGAGTTATACCCCATTATGGTTCCATATTGGCCTGTACTGCTGTTAGTATAAGCCACTGGTTCATGAGGGAGCACATGGGAAAACTTTTAACTGATCTGTATGGGATGTATGTGTATGCATGTATATAAATTAACAATGCAGCAATATTCTGCACTCTATAATAAGGCAGGTGAGTTCACATGTCTGTGTTGTTACATCAATCTCAAGTTCAAAGATCATTTTAATAGTCTGAATGTTAGCAGTTTCCATTCACCTTCTTCAAAAATTTCTTCTTTTAGAATTTGTCCAGACTAGTGGTCAGACATTTAACTTTCTTTTTCTATGATCTGAAAATATTCAGTAACAAGCCTAATGTACTACTTCTGATGACAATACCTCACTGTTTGATATTTAAACTGTAAATCAGACTGAAAGTAAGTATTTCTAACTACCTCTGTAATTTAATTTGGTAAACTCATTTACCCTTTACTGTAATACCTTTGCACTCTGTCTCCAGCTATGTGAACTATAGTTATATAGAAAAAAGGTTGCATTGTATTCTGTTACTGGTATGGCCACTAACTTGTAGACATAAATTATTCTGTGATTTCCTAATCTCAGTGATACATAGAATAAAATGATTTTCTTATTTTTTTGAAGTAGAATAGACACAAAACAATAAACTCACCTATGTCTGGTTTTACCCAACATTTTTTCTGTGTGAGAACCAATTCTATCTGTGCTATCATATATTTCCCTGCTAAATGGGACTGGTTATTTTCAAGGTCACATACCTATTAGTTGACAGGCAATGGAACTGCTGCTGCTGAATTAACTTGCAAGGTTTTCAGGACAATGTGTACTACTGAATCTTCTGATGTATGTTCTGTCGTGTACTTACACGAGTGCATGGATCGTGCTATCCCAAACAGAACCAAGGCGCTATCCTCCAAAAAAAGGAAGCCAATCTGGTGGTCCCCTGCCATAAACAAACTGTACAACAGAAGGAAGAAACTGTTGCAAAAGAGAGTAAAATCCCATTAGTGGAGGAGCTCCCTGGTCAGCCTCAGTAAGAAGCTGAGATCCCTTATAAGATCCTCCAAAGCTAGCTACGAAAACAAAATCGCCACTAATTCTAAGGACAACCACAAAGCATTCTATAGCTATGTCAAGAATCTCAATGGCAACACCCAGATCTGCTCTGAGTTACAGCACAACGGCACGAACATTACAGAACCAACTGATAATGCCAACATCCTGGCAGATAGGTTCAGTGCTAACTTTACCCCCCCTCACCCCCTAAAGGGCCCATATCTATACAGGAAGAATGCATAGTCTCTGTAATCACAACTACGCAGGTAAAAGCTGCACTCTCTAAAGCCAAAAACACAGCATCCATGGGACCGGACAACATCCCAGGCTGCGTTTTACATGAACTTCAGAACGTACTGGCTCCCCACTTAAGCACCATGTTCAATAATAGCCTCGCATCAGGCTTTGTGCCCACTAAATGGTGCATAGTAACAGTTATCCCACTCCACAAAGGGGGAGCCACCACTGATCCTGGGAACTATCGACCTATTAGCCTGATGAGCCTGGTCTGCAAGGCCATGGAACGTATCATCATGGAACTCATAAACAAAGACATTGGTAACCTCCAAACTCTGGATCCCACCCAGTTTGGGTTTGTGAAAGGCAGATCATGCCTCCTGAACCTGATGGACTTCTTTGAGACAGTCACCAAAGCCGTAGATGAGGGTAAGGTGGTTCACACAGCCTATCTTGACCTCGCCAAGGCTTTCGACACCATCCCCCATTTTGGAATTATAGCTAAACTCACTAAACTAGGTATAAATCCCTGTGTCACAAGATGGGTTGCCAACTGGCTCACTGACAGAACCCACACTGCAAAAGTTGCAGACTCCAAATTTGACCTTAAAGCAGTGACAAGTGGAATACCACAGGGTTCTGACCTCTCCTGTTTGGTATCTACTTCTCTGAAGTACAGGCTAACACAGAAGGCCACTGGCTAACAAAGTTCGCAGATGACTGCAAACTAGGAGCCATAGTCAAATCCCCAAATGATGTGGAAATCCTACAGAAGGGCCTCGCTGAGATATTAGCCTGGTGTCAGAGCCATGGCCTCAAGCTCAATGCCAAAAAGTGCAGTGCCATCCCCTTTGGTAAAATCTCTGTACCCATGAACTACCACATAGTCAGCAATCTACTTAACACTGAATGTGTGATAAGAGACCTTGGGACCCAGGTGGACAGTAGTCTCTCCTTTGATAGTCACATTACCACAGTAGTCAGGAAGTCCTTCTACGTGGCACACCTCATCATAAAAGGGTTCTCATCCAGGAAAATAAGAGGTCATTGTTCCCCTCTACTCGACACTCATTAGACCCATTATAGAGTACAACGACCCTTTTGGAATGTACCTCACAAGACATCTGCAGCAGCTGGAAAGGCTGAGAGCCTGGTGGTCAACTCATTCTTTGATGCTGGATCAATTAACCAAAATCCATCAATGATGAAAGCTACTAGCATGCCATGCAGATAAGACAGTTAAATATCGTGGTGTTAATGTGGAAAATATTAGAAACTAATTCTAAATGTGGTGCTTAGTCCTACTTTTCCTCTCCAGAAGATGTACTATTACAGACTGTAAAACTATTTAACTATGCTGCTTATCTAAATCAGTAGTTGTATAGTGTTTTTGAATTTCACTCAAAACTAGATAAGCATTGGTGGCTAGAAAACCTTGACTCTCCTTTGAAACCAGCAGCCATGATGAATGCACTCATTTACCTTAGGAAAAAAAATTGTTACAGCAGTATGGTCATACAGTCTTCTTAAAATCTATGCGCAGGAAAGACTGGATCTAATGACAACTCCTTGACCCAGATAACATCACCAGTCATCTCACTGAATATGGGATTCCTAGTATTAGATGCTAGAGAGCTGCAGTTTTCCTTCTACTGAAAATCAGAGGACAGGATTTAGTCCAGAGAAATTCCACACATCCCATGAGACTATCTCCTGTATGGTTTAATTTCCTGGATGAGAAGGTAAAGACATCAGATGCCCCTTGCAATGTGCTTCATTTTGTGATTGTTTTTGTTGGGGAAGAGTATTTAAATTTCTCCTCATGGCTCTCCAGTGTATAAGACATGAGAAATATTAGGTGGTGTAATGATGCAACAGGGACCTGTACTCGTGCATTTTATCAGTTGTCCTTGAATAATGGGAAGAAATCTCAGCAGAACTGTAGAAAATACAGTCTGAGGTCTGCTTACTGAATTGCTTGTCAGACATTACCAGGAAATATTAAGCACAGCTGGTGAGCCTGGAATTACATATTCTTACATGTGCTGCAGCCAAGAGGTCATGACTGAAATGTGGTGAAGAAAATACCATTTGTAAGGATGCTTTCTGCATTTCAATGACAGGATATGCAAATAATATGCAAAGGCAATATAACAGTTATCTGGACAGGTTTATTGGACTGCCCTCTCCCATAGTTAAACTCAATCCTTAGACTGGTTTTCTCCCCATAGTATGGTTCCAGTATTGTGTAGGTACCAGAAACCTACTTGTACTTTTCAGAACTTTTATTTCCTTGCATGTGGAATCAAAGGAATGGAAAGCCCAGGTACTTTTCTTTTTTTAATATTAACTTCTCATATACTTTGCAGAGGAATTTCATCTCCTCCTGCATGACATTCCACAGAAACAGTTAAATCTGTAGTTTACCCTGTCAGGTACTGCTGTCAATCCGGCCAATGTCAGGAACATAACAGCTGATATAAAAAAAATACAGAAAGCTGTGGAACTGTTTACCACTGATTTTATTGCAGACAGGAAGAGAAAGTACAATTGTGTACACTTACCATAAATGTAGATGTTCGAGTGTATTCACTGTTGCAGTCATTACATTAGGGTAATCTGCTGGCAGGTTGCCCTCAGTCGACCTGAATAACAAAGTCTTGGGTCCTGCGTCAGTTGCTGTCTCCTCTTCCATGACGTCAGGGGTATAACACATGCAGCCAACGCCATTTTCTTCAGTTTTTCTTGCCCCAGATGTCAGGTGCCCCCCAAATGGGGAGCAAAAATATATATGTATATATAAATAAACAGAAATATATGTAAATGCACTTTTAGCAACATAACCTTTACCTTCATCTAAAAGCAAATACACCACAAAGGCTTTAGTATATAGTGAAGGAAAGAAAAGTTATAGAAAAGGGGGGATGGCGGGTGGGTAACTCGGACTGCAACAGTGAATACACTCGAACATTTACATTTATGGTAAGTGTACACAACTGTACTATGTTCTTCATGTTTCACTGTTGCAGTCATTACATTTGGGTAGAATCCCAAAGCTATGGATGGGAGGATGGAACTAAATAGTATTAGGAGCAGCTATAAGGCCCTGCAGAACTGCAGTGGCAAAGCCTGCCCTGGATTTGGGGAAGAGAGGCAAATGATAATGCTTTGTGAAGGTATGAACAGAGCTCCAAGTAGCAGCTTCTAGAATGTCTTTGGTTGGAACCCCTCTGAGAAAAGTTGCTGAGGTAGAGGCAGCCCTGGTGGAATGTGACCTGATCCCCTTGGGCACAAGTTTACCATGGTGCAAGTAGCAGAAACAAATGCAGTGGCTTATCCACTTAGAAATAGTCTGCTTTGATATAGCCTTGCCCTCTGACACTGCAGCAAATGCTACCAGTAGTTGCTCAGACTTCCTTAGAGATTTGGTCCTGTTTAAGTAGAATCTTAGTTGTCTGTGTACATCCAATGAATGCTGAATCTGCTCCCCCTTGTTCTGCGGATTTGGGTAAAATGTTGGCAGGTGAATTGTCTGGTTAACAGCCACACTGGATACCACCTTAGGCATAAAAGAAGGGTTGGTCCTGAGGGACACCCTGTCCGGGTAAAATGTAATAAAAGGCTCCACAGCTATGAGAGCCTGTAGTTCTGAAATCCTTCTTGCTGAAGTGACTGCCAAGAGGAAAACTGTTTTCCAAGATAGAAATTTTATATCTGCAGTAGCTGCTGGTTCAAAAGGAGGCAGGGTGAGTTTTTCCAGCACAAATTTGAGGTCCCATGGAGGAGTTGGTGATCTTCTGGGAAGCCTTAAATTTTTGGCCCCTCTAAGATACTGTTTAAGCAGAGGATGAGAAAAGAGGGGAGGTTCTGTATTGTAATGAGCCGAGATGGCAGAGGCATGTATTTTTATTGAAGAAAAAGATAGGCCCTTGTCAAGCATCTCAATCAAATATTGTAAAATCTGAGGAATATTGGGCTTTGCTGTGTCTATTCCTTGTGGTTCTGAGCACAGAATCTCTTCCATTTATCAGCATAAGATTTTCTAGTATTAGGCCTTCTGGCTTCTAAAATTACATCCATCACAGATTTACTGAGAGGTGTTGTTTGAATAAATAAATGATCAGCCATGCTGCAAGGTTCAGAGTTTGAAGCCGAGTGTGCAGAATTTGATTGTTCTGCTGAGACAGCAGATGAGGTATTTGAGGCAAGTACCAAGGAGGAAGTTGAAACATACTCCTTAGAATTGGGTACCAGTGCTGGTGGGGCCAGTCTGGAGCAATTAGGATAATTTTTGGTTTTTCCTGTCTGACTTTTAGTAAGACCTTGGAGAGAAGAGGCAGAGGGGGAAAGGCATAGACTGATAAATTTTTCCAACTGAAGTATAGGGCATCCACTTTCCATGCTTTTCTGTGATAAGTTCTTGTGCAGAATTTGTCCAGCTGATAATTTTGGGGAGAGGCAAATAGATCTATGTCTGGGCTCCCCCATTTCTGTGTTAACATGCTGAAGATTTGTGGATCCAGTTTCCATTCGTGTGGGTCCATAAGATTTCTGCTTAGGTCGTCTGCCAGAGTATTTTGTTTTCCTGGCAGGAACTGAGCTTGAAGATGTATTTGGTAAGTCAAAGCTGTGTTCCACAATGCCATGGCTAGTCTGCAAAGGGGGTAGGAATGTGTACCCCCCCCTGCTTGTTTATGTACCACATAACAGTGGTGTTGTCCATCTTTATCAGTAGTTGTCCTGGATGAAGTAAGTCCTTGAATACTAAGTCCTTGAATACTGTCAGAGCATTCTGAACAGCTAGCATCTCTTTCTGGTTGATATGCAGATGCATTTGTTTTGAGTTCCATTTGCCCTGAATGCATCTCCCTGCCAGGTGGGCCCCCCAAGCATAGTCTGATGCATCTGTAGTTAGGGTTTGGGTGGCAGGGAGTAGAGTGAATGACAGTCCCTTGTCTTGGTTACATGTCTCTGCCCACCAAAGAAACTCCTGTTGTAGGCAGGGAATGAGAGAAATCATTGTTTCCAGACTGTGACAATGTTGACTCCAGAAACTTTTTAGGTCCATTGTAGTTTCCTCATATGCAGTCTCGCATATGGAATTAGTAGAATGCATGATGCCATGAACCCCAAAGCCTGCAGAATTTGTCTTGCAGACAACTTGGTTTTTGTTGCCATTTGTTTGAAGTATGTTGTCAGTTGCCTTTGTTTGTCTGGTGTAAGGTAAGCCATCTGGGCAGTTGTATTCAAGCTTGCACCCAGGAATGTAATTATTTGAGAGGGTACCAGTTGGGATTTCTTTTCATTTATTGTGTACCCTAGGCATGTTAGAAGCCTTTTTACAAATGCCAGATATTGAAGAAGAGTGTCCTTGTCCTCTGCTTGAATGAGACAGTCGTCCAGATAAGGATAAATTTGTATGCTTCTTTGTCTGCAGAATGCAATTACTGGTGCCAGGCACTTTGTAAAGACCCTAGATACAGTAGATAAGCCAAAGGGCAGTGCAGAGAATTGGTAATGCAAAAAACCTGCTTTGAAGCGGAGGTATCTTCTGCATGATTCCCTTATTGGGATATGCAGGTATGCCTCCTTTAAGTCTAGAGTCACTAACCAAGCGTTCCTGCCCAGCATAGGCAGCAGCTGTTGTAAAGTCAGCATTTTGAATTTTGGAATGTCCAGGAACGTGTTCAAAATCGATAAGTCCACTATTGGACGCCAGGCATTGTCTTTTCTGGGTACCAGGAAAAGTCTTGAATAAAAACCTTGTCCTTTTTCCTTTTCTGGTACTGGTTGAATAGCCCCCATATCCATGAGGGACATAACTTGTTTCTGAGCCTTTGTCCACTGATGTTGTGGCAGATCTGGCCAACCGTTTGGAATTGGCAAAGTATGGAAATTAAATCTGTACCCCTGGGATACTATGTTTAATACCCACTTGTCCTGGGTAATTAACTGCAATTTTGAGCATGAAGTGTTAGTTTTCCCCCCAAGGGGGCTGCCAAAAGATAAGTGCTTGGTGATGGCAGAGGGAAGTCATTGAGACTGATTACTGTAGGGTTGTGCTTTGTTTCCTCCAGATTTGGAGGTAGAGGCATCCCATTGCTTTGACCTCTAAGAACACTGTGATTGGTATCTGGAGCCTTTTGAATGGCTGGATTTGCCTTGAGTGGCTCTGTTGAACACAGGAAAGGGCCAATTTTTAGTAGGCCAGTGCCTACTGAACCTGGGTGGCTGCACTTGCAAGAAATCTTTTACAGTTTGCATAGATTTAGCTTTGTCATCCATTTTCTTTAAAACCTCTTCTGCCTTATTACCAAACAGAGTATCATGCTGCAAAGGGGCATCCAACAATTTAGCTTTAACATGATCAGGCAGATTTTGCTCCTTGAGCCAGGAATGCCTTGTAATCACAGATCCAGTAACTGCGGCCCTGCAAGAAGCCTCCAAGGAATCAAAACCACATTGCAAAGTATGCTTTCCAACCTGTTATGCTGGATGCAATAATTCCTGTAATTCTTTATTTTCCACACAATCAGAAATCAACATCATTTTCTGTTTCAGAAAGCCCATAACATTCTGTTGATATTTAAGCATATGAAACTGGCAGTTTAAGGCCCTAATTGCCAAGGTTGCAGACGTATAAACCTTCTTTCCCCATCTATCCAGCGCCCTGAAATCTCTATCAGAGGGAGTAGGATTTTTGGCTGTAGAGGCCTTTACACCCTTGGGACCCTGTGAAATAGTCTCAGGATCAGCAGCAGGATTTTTTAATAGAAATTTGTGGTCAGTCAGGAACCTGTAATATCTGTCTGGCTTACTAGGAGCCGGAGGTAGGGAATCAGGAGCCATGCTTGATTCCGAAAACACATCATCAACAATGTCTAACAGGCAGTATTGTCAAAGAACTATGCTGAGGAAGAAGAAGGAAATCCCTAAGCCTCTTTTTTGATTCAGAGAAGTCCTGACTCTCCCAGTGAAAATGTTCCCTTAAAGTATGCAAAGTTTCTCCAAAAGAATAATCCTCAGGAGGAGATGCAGATGGGATGGATTCTTCTGCATCAGAGTCCTCATAGGGTAGAAAAGAAAATTCCTCATCAGAAGAAAAATCAGAAGAAATGGAAACCTGATCTGAAGAGTCATAATCAGTGCCTTGCCTAGGCCTCTTAGTGAGGGGGGAGGGGGGGTTGGGAACCCCTGATCAAGGTAATTAAGTCCTCAGCCATTCTGATCATCTGTTTTTTAGGCATAGGGACCTGAGCACATGGCTCATGCTTCGGTTTTTTAGACATAGAAGTTTTTGATCTTGTTTTTGAAGCTGGCGTCGGTTTAATATAAAAATGTTGAGACCTGAAAACACCCTCAGAAGCCAGTGCCTGCTCAGCAGCTCCTGACCCATCCAAGGGAGAGACATCTGCGGGTTCAATACTCTGAGAATCTCACAGCATACTGGACTCCGAATAGGTCTCGGTAGAGGCCTGCGACTCAAAAGTAGCGGGTATCAGGGGCTGTGAAAACACCTCACTGAGTACCGGAGAACCGGTGACTGGCTTAGTAGAAGCTTTGTCATCGGTTTTGGACCTCGACGGTCTGTCTCTGTCATTTTCTTTGCGCTTTTTATGAACTCCGGTAGTTGGATTGCTAACCGACGACATTTCAGGATAATTAAATCTTGATCCTAAATATTTAGAACCAAAAATATACTGACGCTTAATAGTGTGTTGGTTAAATCTAGCATACAACTGACAGCAAGGCACATTATGATCTGGGCCTAGGCAAGGAATACAGTACAAATGAAAATCCTTATGAGGTATTTGCTTCCCACAAGTAATGCAATTATTAACTTTTACTGACATTGGTAAGGAGCAAGAAAAAGTTTCCCCAACGGGGTACTTAGCTTTAGTTTGAAGACTTCGGTTCTGAAACTCGAATGCAAAAATTTCAGGAGTCGGCCAACAGGCATTTGCGAAATGCTTCTGCTTCGGGCACCACGCAGCAAGAAAGACTAAAGAAAATGGTGTTGGCTGCATTTTTTATACCCTTGATGACCTGACGTCAGGGAAGGGCGACAGCAGCCGACGCAGGACCCAAGACTTTGTTATTCAGGCCGACTGAGGGCAACCTGCCAGCAGATTACCCAAATGTAATGACTGCAACAGTGAAACACGAAGAACATCTTAACACTCCCTTTCACAGGAAAACAAAGCAATTAGATCAGTCAGGAGTTTAAAGGCAGGTTTCACCTCTTCTGACAAATTTACATCAGCAGCAACACAGTACTGAAATGCTAAGCTTTAAATGTTGGTTATTTGTAATAGTTTATATGTTAAGATAACTTAAATGTAGTTTCAAAGGTTTTTGTGACATTTACAGAAAAGTCAGAAAATATTTTTTTCTTGTAAA
Source organism: Protopterus annectens (assembly GCF_019279795.1). Taxonomy (NCBI): domain Eukaryota; kingdom Metazoa; phylum Chordata; order Ceratodontiformes; family Protopteridae; genus Protopterus; species Protopterus annectens. The sequence goes on from NC_056750.1 coordinate 696,775,064, forward strand.
GTATCAACACATTTACAATTTTCAAGCACCTCACCCAACACACAAGACAGAACTTCAGACAGAGAGACAAGTGGCCTATCGACTAGGTGCATTGATAATGTTCATGAAAAGGTCTTTTAAGCTTTTTTGTGATATCTTCATAGGTTCATAGGCACATAGGTGTGTACTAGGTTAATGGCCCTGGAGCCTTTACAAACTTAGCCCATAGGATTTCCCTGGCATCATGCCACCCAACCTTAGCTCCCAGAGCCTTTGTCGAGTAGAGCTACTGGAGTGATCCCAGAGGTGAATTTTCTATTTCCCATCCACTCATTAAGATTTTTATTGAAGAGGGCCAGTGTGGTGCCCTGTTTGACATGTATGGGAAGTCTATTCCATAGCATGGGTAGTCTCTGGGTTATGAACCTGCCCCTCCAGCTTGTTCTGTTGATTGTGGTAACGAGTTGAGGTCTCTGGAGCGTGTGGTGCAGAGTGATTGGGATTTCTTTATATGTAGCATTTCTAACAGAGCTGGATCAGACATGGATTTGTAAGTCAAGCAGAGATCACCTCTAAGTAGGTAATATGAGTCAGAGAATAGTTGGAATTTTGAGTCTGTCCATATAGGACAAGTGTTTAAGGCCTAGGATCCTCTTTGTGAGGTACTTTTGCGACCTCTCCAGTTGTTGCAGGTGTTTAGTGATGTATATGCCAAATGGGGCATTGTACTCAATGACTGGCCTAATGAGGGAAGAGTAGAGGGAGGCAATGACCTCTTTCTTCCTGGATGGAAAACCATTAGTAATGAGATGTGCCACACAGAAGGACTTTCTGACCACAGTGGCAATGTGGTGGTCAAAAGAAAGGTTCCTGTCAACCTGTGTTCCCAGATCTCTTATAACGCCTTCTGTGTTCAGCGGACTACCATCGATGTGGTAATTCATGGGAACTAGGTTTTTCCTAAAGGGGATGATGACACATTTTTTTGGCATTGAGTTTAAGGCCATGGTTCTGACACCAGTCATTGGTCTCAGTGAGGTCTTTCTGTAGGATGTCAACATCACTTGGGGAGTTAATAGTAGCTCCTAACTTGCAACCGTCAGCAAACTTCATCAGCCAGAGTCCCTTCATGTTGGCCTGGACTTAGATACCAAACAGGAGAAGACCCAGGACTGAACCCTGTGGGACTCCACTCGTGACTGGTCGGCAGTCTGACTTGGAGTCAGCTACTTTCATACTGTGGCTTCTATCTGTGAGCCAATTTGTAAACCACCTACTGATATATGGGTTGATGCCTAGCTTAATGAGTTTTTCTATGATTCTTGAGTGGGGAATGGTATCAAAGGCTTTGGCCAGATAAAGGTAGGCTGTATGAACCATCTTGCCATCATCCAAAGCTCTGGTGACTGATGCAAAGAAGTCAACCAGGTTCAGCAGGCATGATTTACCCTTCACAAAACCAAACTGTGTGGTATCCAGAGTTTGGAGATTCCCTATATCCTTGTTTATTAGGTCCATGATGATGCATTCCATAGCTTTGCATATCAGACATCAGGCTAATGGGGCGATAGTTCCCAGGGTCTGTAGTCGTTCCTCCTTTGTGGAGAGGGATGACTGTAGCAGTGCGCCATTTGGCAGGGACAAAGCCTGAGGTGAGGCTGTGACTGAAAAGGGAACACAGGTGCAGTGCCAGTTCACTCTGTAGTTCATGCAGAACACAGCCGGGGATATTGTCAGGTCCCATAGAAGCTGTATTCTTGGCCTTGGACAGTGCTGTTTTAACCTGTGCAGCAGTAATACTGGGAGCCTGGCAATCTATTGGTATTGTGATTGGTTCTTTGATGGGGGAGAGAGGGGTAAAGTTGGCAATGAATCTGCCAGTATATTGGCAGTATCTGTTGGCTCAGTATAGGAGGTACCATTGTGCAGTAGCTCACAGCAAATCTGGGTATTGCTGTGCAGATTCTTTACAGAACTATAGAAGGCTTTGTGGTTGTCTTTACTACCTGCTGCAATTTTGTTTTCATAGCTAGCTTTAGAGGATTTGATGAGGGATCTTAACTTTTTGATGAGGCTGCTAAGGGAGTCTTTCCCGTCTTGGGACTTCACCTTATTCCACATCAGTTTCTTCCTTCTGTTGTAGAGTTTGTTTATGGCAGAGGACTACCAGATTGGCTTCTTTTTTTTGGAGGAGAGCTTCTTGGTTCTATTGGGTATGGCGAGATCCATGCATTTGTATACGTGTTTGTACAGTGCATTGGTGTATGATTTGGCAGTCATGCAACTATTCTTCATTTGCATGGGTGCAGTGAAGTTAGCCACCTCTGTTTTTAGGAGGTCAAAGTTAGCTTTGGAGAAGTTTTTCATGGTGGTTACTTTTGTAGGGCAGGTGGGAGGGATGTGGATTTCCAAGGTAATTAGTTTATGGTCGGATCTAAGCAGGGGGGGGTTGACTAATGGTGTAGAGCAACGGTCGCCCATGTTAGTAATGACCAGGTCAAGGATGTTGCTACCTCTAGTGGGGGTAAGAACAAGCTGGTCCAGGGCATTGGAATTAATGAATTCCAAGAAACGTTGGGCAAGTGTATCGGTATATGAGTAGTTTTCACAGTTAATGTAGGGGTAGTTGAAGTCACCCAGTATAAGAGTATTAGATTGGACCCTAATATTCTTCAGGGTGCTTAGGAACGTGGAGTGTGAGTCTTGGGACATGGTTGGGGACCTATAGCAGGCTACGACTTGAATAGCTGTCTTACCCAATGTTAGCTGCACCTGAAGTATCTCTGATGCGTTATGTTGGGCTACCAGTCTGTAGGTGTGCACATCCTTTATGAATATGGAAACACCACCGCCTTTGGAGCTTTGGTCCAAGTTCTGGGGCCGAAAGGTGTGGAATGAGTTATAACCTGGTAGTGCAGGGTTGCTTTCTGCTGCCTTGAACCAGGTCTTTGTTAAAGCACAAATGTCGATGTTCTCCATTTTAAGGAGTGCTTTGAGCGAGTGCATTTTGAGATTTAGATTTCTAGCGTTGAGCAGCATGACCCTCAGAATGCATTTATTTGTAGCTGTTATGGTGGTAATTTGTCTTTGAAACACCACCTAAAAAGGTACTATAGGGGTGGCAAGAGCCTTGGCCAGCATTTGGAAGCCCAGGGGTGACAGATGAAGGGTCACATTGAGGTCTGTCAATCATGTCATCCCTGGAAGACAGATACTGGATCCCCTTAGAATGACATCAGAAACTTAGCCAATTGTTGAAATCAGTCATTTTCTGCTTGTACTTTGGTATCATTCTGGGTGATGGTAGAAGGCTGCTCAGGGCTAGGGTCTTACCCGCCTGGGCTACATAATCCGAGAGCTCCTCCATGTCTCTTTTCATGTATTCCAGGAAGGTATGTCTCAGGTCATTCACACCCACATGTACAATGATAGAGTCATATCTGTACCTGCTGTTGAGGGACCTGAGTGCATGCATTATGTGGCGGATCCTGGCACCTGACAGGCAGCTGACTGTTACTTTCTCCTTATTCAACCTAGTGAATGGAACATCAGTATGCCTCACTATCGAATCACCTATGACTAGTGTGTTTGGCATGCTGTTTTGCCTTAGGGATTTTGGTTGAGTGGCACACTGTTTAGGAGAATTATGTGTCTCGTGATTAGTCTTGTGTTGTGGTGGTCGAGTGCATTTCTGCCTTGGAGGTCTCTGCTGTTTGGGTAGATTTTTATTGAGAGCCTCCATAAAGATGGGTGTGTGGTTTGTGTTTTTATGTGAAGGCAGTGCTGGTGTGTGTTCTGGAGGGCTATATGTTCCATGTGGTGTGGTGCAAGTGTTGACCTTCTCCTCTTGACCAGCTATCCCGCGGGGTCTTGGCTGGAGAGGGAGTGGCTTCCAATTTGGATATGTACATGAGGCAGTTGCTACATTGCCTCAGGATCCCCAAGTTCACCAGGTTAATAGGAGAAAGCACAGGGGACTGACCTTTAGATATGCCTGGAGGGGTTGGCATTAATAAGTACTGGAGATGTTTCCTTGTAGAACGTTTAGTGCTGGTAGCACTTTTGTGTGTTACAATAATTGCTACACGAAGTCTGGTAAAGTGCTAGACTAATAAGCTAGTAAAAGTGCCGGAGAGGAGAGAACCAGCAGATCTAAGGGAAAAATTGAAGAGCAGACTTTTTGGTACCACTCATAAGCTTACAAACAGTCCTGGATACAGCAAATCTGTATCTAGACTAGACTAGTTTCAGGAAAGGTGGGAAATGAGTGCAAAAGCCCAAAGGGGGAAGCATATCTGGTACATGCAGATGCATGGTGAGAGATTCAGTCAGTCCTTACATTGTTAGAGTACATAAATATTTTGTAGTCCACAAAGGAAATGTGACCATTGGTGGCAACCATAATATACAGCTGAACTAATTTTAAAAAGAAGTTATGTACTCACCATAACGTTCCATCTGAGTAGGTAACTTAATTTGTCTGCAACCTGTGGGTATCGGATCCGATTCGTATACGAGCCGGCAGCTTTCCTAGCAAAAGATCCGAGCTCCAAGCTCCTCCCCCTACCCATAATGCCCTGCTATCTCCCTCTAACCCTCAGATCGAGTTTGCCATAGTATTGTAGAACACTACTGTAACACAAGGAAAACTACCTGAACATTCCAACCTGATGTCATCTGGAAAGTGACATATCATGATCCTTCAAGAATGAACTATAGGTCCAGGGGATGGAGGGAGGGTTGGTTGCAGACAAATGAAGTTACCTACTCAGATGGAACGTTATGGTGAGTACATAACTTCTTTATCTGAAGTAGTTAACTTCATTTGATCAGCAACCTGTGGGACAGAGTCCCCAGCTACCACAACTTTGGAGGCCCTTATGGAAGGATATTCCGGAGCACTGCAGAGCCAAAGGACGCCCTTCCTCTGGAAATCAGATCCAATTTATAATGTGTAATGAAAGTGTGAGAGGAAGCCCAAGTAGCAGCTGAACAAATGTCATCCAGAGGGACCCTCGACCACAAGGCCGCAGAAGTAGCCACAGAACGGGTAGAGTGTGCCCGAACACGCACGGGCTCAGGTCGACCAGAGCTTCTGTATGCAAGAAGAATGCATTGTGAAATCCACATAGCTAAGGTTACCTTAGTCACTGGTTTACCCAGACAGGACTTAGCAAATGAAACAAAGAACTGTTCTGATTTTTGAAAAACAGCCGTTCTGTATAGGTAAAATTGTAACTGTCTATGTACATCCAAGCAATGGAGTCTATACTCTCCTTTGTTGAGATAATTAGGGAAGAAGACAGGCAGGTTGATAGATTGGTTGATATTGGCTTCGAAAGCCACTTTAGGTAGAAAAGAGGGGTTAGTCCTGAGGGAAACTATGTCTTTATGAAAAATGATGTATGGGGGATTACTGCAAAGAGCCTGAAGCTCAAATATTCTTCTGGCTGAAGTAATGGCAATTAGGAAGGCAGTTTTTCAAGATACAAACTTAAAGTCAACCAAAGCGGCGGGCTCAAAAGGAGGACCAGTCAGAGCCTGGAGAAGTAGGGTTAAATCCCATGGAGGGACTGCTTCCTTAACAGGGGGTCTCAAAAGGAAGGTACCTTTCAGAAAGGTCTTGCAGATCTTAGATGATGCCAGGGGGCCAAATTTGTTTACAATGTGAAAGTGGAAAATTGCTGCCAGTTGAACTTTAACAGTTGAAGAGCTAGCTCCCTGATGGAAAATTTGAGATAAAAAATCGAGGACTGCTGGAATAGGAGCCATAAAGGGGTCCAAATTCCTATGCTCCACCCAGATAGAAAAACGTTTCCATTTACTCTTGTAGACTTTTCTGGTAGAAGGTTTATGAGCGGCCACCAGAATGGCTTTAACCGAGGATGAGATACTGGGAGTCCTAGCCATCAAGGGAACTGGATCAACCAAGCCGAGAGCTTGAGGTTGTCCAGGTCGGGGGTCCTCAATCCCAGGGGATGAGAAATCAGATCCAGAAGGGGATCTAAGATCCATGGAGGATGCACTAGATGAGACCGTAGACAAGGGAACCATGTTTGATGAGGCCAGAATGGGGCTATGAGGATAACTCTGCTCCCCAACCGACGAGCTTTCTGCAAGAATTTTGTCATCAATGGAAGAGGAGGATAAGCATAAAGAAGACCGGATGGCCAAGCATGAACCAGAGCGTCTCTGGGGTTTTCCCCTGGTGGGGGAATTAGAGTGAAAAACTCGCTGCACTTTGCATTCAAAGGTGATGCGAATAGATTGCAGCAAGGTTGACCCCATCTGAGGAAGATCTGTTTCGCTACTAAGGGGTTCAGAGACCACTCGTAGGGTGACAGGATAGTCCGACTCAGCTTGTCCGCAAGAATGTTTGACTGACCCGGTATGTGCATTGCTATGAGAAAGTGATTGGTGGATATCGCCCATTCCCACACTCTCATGGCCTCTCGGCAAAGTGGGTAAGATCTGGTTCCCCCTTGCTTGTTGATGTAACAGACCACTGTCATGTTGTCTGTTTGAATTGCAATAGTCCCCAGAGGAAGAAGGGCATGGAGAGCCTGCAATGCTAGAAGCACCGCCCTCATCTCCAGGACACTGATATGCAAAAAGGTCTCTGTGTGAGTCCACGTGCCTTGGACGGTGCTGCCCATGCAATGCCCCCCACCCGAGGTGAGACTCGGCTGTGATCACTGTGACTTGGGGTGGGGACATGGAGAAGGGGTGCCCTTCCCGGAGATGCTTGGAATGGAGCCACCAAAGTAGAGATTCCCTGCAAACCCTACTGAGAGGAATAGGAGCAGACAAGGGATGAAGCAGAATGGACCACTGGATGTGTAAGGTCTATTGGAGAATCCTCATATTCAGACGCGCGAGCAGAGACAAGTTGATGGTCGCTGCCATGGACCCCAGAGCCCTCAGGACTAACTCCGCTGGAGGGGCCGAGGACTGAAGAAGAGCCAAAACATGTAGGTTTAGATTGCGCAGTCTGTCCGACGTCAGAAAAACTTTGGACTGAATTGTGTTTATCCTGGCCCCTATGAAATCCAAAATTTGAGTAGGCTGAAGGGAGGCTTTCTTGTGGGCGATCGTGATCCCTAGATGGTGGGCGAGATGTAGGAAGTAGTTTCTCGCTGAACATAGTAGATGCCTGGTGGGGGCAGCTATGAGCCAGTTGTCCAGGTAAGGAAAGACCTGAATTCCCTGAAGCCTCAGGTGGGCCGCTACAACTGCCATGACCTTGGTGAACACCCTGGGGGCTGTGGTGAGACCGAAGGGTAGGACCCTGTACTGATAGTGGCTGTCTCCCAGCTGAAAGCAGAGGAACCTCCTGGATCGCCTATCCATTAGAACATGGTAGTACACATCTTTGAGGTCTATGGAGCACATCCAGTCATTCTCCTGTAATAGTGCGAGAATGGACTGAATGGTGACCATCCGGAACTTATCTTTGGCAACTGACAGGTTCAGTGTGGACAGGTCGAGAATTGGCCATAAGTACCCCATCTTTTTTGGCACCAAAAAGAACCTGGAGTAAAAGCCTGATCCAAATTGACTGGGGGGAGGGGGGGGTGTGCTGGATGGCTCTTTTTTCTAGAAGTTCTTTTACTTCGAGGGCTGCTACCTCCCTCTGATTGGGTGGTACATCGGGATATGATCAGGAGCACCCAGCGATCTGTCGTAATGGACTCCCAATGTGCTAGATGCTCCGAGAAGCGCCCCCGACTGCCTCCAGAGAGAAGCAGTCGGGCAACCCCTCAGGGTTTCTGCACAGGTCAATCAGAAAAGGGTTCCCTTGACCCAAAATAATTTGGCTCCCCTCTGCCTCTGGGCCGGCATCCACCCTGTACTCCTCTGCCTCTGAAGGACGAGGGATCCGGAGCGAAACGGGATTGATCGGATTTCCGGAACCACATCTTCTTCTGTCCTCTTTGGTTCCTGGAGAAGGACCTCTGAGGAGCCGAGAAGTGGATCCTGATGGCAGACAATGTTTTCCCTTCCTTCTCGCTCTGGAGTAGCGTATTGCGGACAGTCTTGCCAAAAAGCATAGAACCGTCAAAGGGGGGCATTCGCGAAGGACGCCTTGAAGGGTTCCGCAAAGTTGCAGAGACGGAGCCAGGCTTGTCGTCGTAAGACAATGCCTGTTCCACTGGCTCTAGCCGCTCCTTCCGTGGCATGGGAAAGAAGCCGCATAGAGGTATTCGCAATAGACTTAAGAGTGGCCATTTGTGCCGAGAAAGTCAGTTTTTCCTCGGCCAACATGGACTCTGGGGGTGACCCAGCGTACTCTTTGATTAGGTCTCACTGTAGTCGAATCACGTGTGCCATATAGTTCAGTGACCTTACAGAGAAGGTCACTGAAGTGAACATCTGCTTTCCGAGGCGGACCATCACCCGAGACTCCTTGTCTGGAGGATGTACCAAGGAACTTTCCTGTGCTAATTCCTTCTTGGTGGCAGCCGCCACCACCATGGCATCTACAGGGGCACCCTTGCTCCAAACTGTCCTGTCTGTTGGGGGGGCTAAGAATCCTGTCCGGTCTCTTGGGTACTGGCTCCCCAGTGTCCGGGTCCTTCCATGCCCTGGTAGTTATGAGGTCCACCAGGGGATCAGCGGGAGGGGACACCCAAGAGGTAGATGGGCCTGCATCAAATGCCTCCAGAGGACTGACTCATCCGAGGAAGGCTTTTGCGCTGAGCACCCCCCTCTAATACGAAGCATTTCCATAATGTCTCCAAAGGAGATGTCTTCGGGGGGTGACCTGGGGGAACCTTCCCCTTCCTCCAAGTCCTTGTCTTCTGTGAGGGACTCGGGTGAGTCCAAGTGCCTCCTCTTGCACTTACGTTTGTGAGGAACCTCCTCGGTGGGGGGCTGTCCGAGGAGTGCTCACCAACAATGTCCTGTTCCTCCATGGGAACCATCTGGAATGTAGGCGCAGGCTGTCCCTGTGACCGGATGATGGAAGATAGGCCCATCTGAGAGGGAATGGTGGGTGGATCTGTAGCCAGAGCCTGGGACCTCGAATCCCTCGAAAGAACCCTCTCCATGACATTGAATGCCGAGGGTGAGCTGCTCTCCCTAGGATCCAAAAGCAGTCCCCTCGGATCTGGCGCATGGATCAGCGCCGGAGATGACCCGATCGGATCCGAAAGGGCAGTGCGATCCGACCTCAATGGAGCCGAAGACACACTAGCCCTCCGGATCCGACGCTCATCTCACAGCCCTGAGAGCTCGGATCTGAAAAGGGATCCGACAAACTCAAAGGTACATTTGGAGCTGAAGTAGGAAACACTGTCAGCGCTGACATCACCCCGGCTCCGAAGCTACTCGGATCCGACAGCTCTGAACCCCGGTAATGGGTTGGAGAAGAATGGGGGTGAAAAAAGGGGGTCGAGCTCCCCCCTGGAGGGGGGGAGGCAGGAGCACTCCTATCTGCAGCTGGGCCTGAAGAAATCAACGCATCATCCGATCCATATCCGCGTCAGATAAACTTCTAGTGGACCTGGATGAGGCAGCTGAGGCTGGCTGGGAAGGCAGCCTGGACGACTTCGAAGGTGACCGGGTCTCCCCCTCCGGCTCCGGGGAGAAACGTGGAGATCGAAGCCTGGAGGGGGAAGACCCGGAGACCTTAAGAGGGGAGGCTAGCTGCTTAGTTGGCGGGGCCGAGAGACCTGAATCGGCCCGCCTCTTGTGGCTACGAAGCCTGTCTCTGTCCCGCTCTTTAGTCCGCCTATCCCTCAAAGCCCTGGGGTTGAAGGCTGCACAGATAGTGCAGCCTGAAGAAAGATGGTCTACACCCAGGCAAATAACGCACCGAGTGCGACCATCCACTGGGGACAGCTTATGGCCACACTCGGAGCATTCTGAAAAAATAGCTTTTGGGGCCTCAGACATACTAACAAGATTAGGCCCACACGCACACACCTTCACACACAGACAGAAGGGAGGAGGGGATTTAAATTTACACTAACTAAAGAACTAAAGATAACTACCCAGATAGACAGGAGAAAAGAAGATAGACGCACTCAGAAAAAAGTGAATTTAAGGGAAAAAAGTCAAATAATCTTCACAACTCACAAAACCCAACGCAAGGAGCTGGTTCTCAGATGCTTCAAGAAGCCACGGCAAATGAGATCTGGGGGTTAGAGGGAGGTAGCAGGGCATTATGGGTAGGGGAGGAGCTTGGAGCTCAGATCTTTTGCTAGGAAAGCTGCCGGCTCGGATCTGAATTGGATCCGATATCCACAGGTTGCTGATCAAATGAAGTTAACAACTTCAGACCATATGTTTACTATGTGCTCTTGCATTAAAAACATTAATAAAAAAGCAAATCAGAAGTACTTAACTGTGTTTAAATGAACAAAGACAGACACACACCTGCATTTAAACACAGTAGTGCATCCACATATAGCATTCTATATGCTACATACATTTTTATACACTCACACACACAAGCATATGCATATATATATTTATATATATATATATATATATATATATATATATATATATATATATATATATATGTGGGTTTTTGTGTAGACACATATACATTTGCAAAAAATTTCCTTTTTGATCTGTTCTTTAAAGGACATGAAGTACACACACAGACATATAATCTAGTTCTCTGTTTTACACACACACACACACACACACACACACACACATACACACACTCTCTGATCTGTTTTTATACACGTACGTTATACACAGACACACACACACACACACATATATATATATATATATATATATATATATATATGGATCTACTTTCAATAAACAAAAGTACGATCCATTGAATCTAACTTATCCACTCTTCATCCACTGAAACTTCATTTAAACAAAACTACAAACTGCCAAACTCATATTCCCAGGGAAAGGAACCACTGCACCATCATGGTGAACTGTGCCCTCTCCCCGTGTAGTGCAATCTCGGAGTTGATATATTTAAGTAGGGGGGCTGTGGGGGGGTGAAGCCCTCCATTTTGGTGGGTTCCGTGTCTTTCCATTGTGTTTCGTTTGCATGGTGGTCCAGTGGTTCCTTTCCCTGGAAAGGAATTCAGCAGTTCGTTGTTTTGTTTAAATGATGTTTCAGTGGATTGTGAGCAGGTAAGTTGGATTTGATGGCTTGTACTTTTGTTCACTGAAGGTAGATCCATACACACACACACACACACATATGTGTGTATATATATATATATATATATATATATATATATATATATATATATATATATACACACACATATACCCACTCACACAAATGGCTCTATGTCAGTTGATCAAGTTTTCAGAAACTCTAAATTCATATTCAGTGAGATGATATGATCAAACTTCTGAAAACTCGAACTTTAAAAAAAAAAAATCCATGGGCCCCTCTCCAACCCCATGTGGGGATCTGTGCCCCCCAAACCCCCTGCTAATTATATATACCAACTTCAAGATAACACTACATTGAAGAAACTGTAAATTTCCCGATCCTTGCTGTACAGAAACTCAATCAAATCACCTCACTTAATTTCTGTAAATGGATCTATTGATATTTTTTACCCACACTCACACACACCCATATTTATGTATCAGTATCCCTATCTGTTTGTCTAATTACCTAGCTATCTAGTCTTAAAATTGTTGAAAGGAAGGTAATGACTGAATTGTTCTGCTTGAAATGGTATGTCTATTTCACAATCTTGAAAGGCAAATAATGTATTTGTCATTTTCTTTATATTAATGAAATTTATTTTTAGTATAAGATTCCTAATCCGGTATCATACCTCCTTAAAAAAACATATATAGCTGTGCATTCCAGCCAGAACATTTCAAATAGAACTGTTCCCTTTTAGACTAGGCAGAGATCAGATCTAAGTAGTCTATGGGAAACAGAATAATAGGGTATCTAATAACAATTGATTAAATATTTCTATACAAGTCCAAGTTTTCCCAACTTTATGATTTTTCTAGAAGCATTGTGCCTTTTCAATTGTTTTTTTTTTTTTTGTTGATTTTTTGCTTGATAGTTACAAATTGCAATCTAGTACATAGTTCACAGTATTCAGTAATGGGACAGATATGTAGCTACTGTACAGGCATATACTACAATCTCCTTATAGTAATTTTATAGCCTGTTAGTTTAAACTGGGCTACATAATATGCTTCTCTGACTTTGGTAGACAGATCTTTGTCTGCAGCTTTAATCATTGTGCCATTATTTTTTAATATTTGACCATTATTTTGTAATTATAAAATTATTCTCTTTCTGCTCTATAATGCTACATTTATTAACATTAACGATAAGTTCATTATGACTACAGTAGGTGTACATTTTTCAATGATTTTCAAAATCTTTTGCATCATTTACTGAAGTGATTTTGTTTATCAATTTGCAAGCATCAGAATAGTTGAATTTCAGAGCCAATTTCTTACTTTTATACCTGAAGTGAACTGTCTGAAAAGAAGTCTCTACAATCCGATCTCTGTTAGATACCATTGGTAAACCCCACTTGGGGGGACAGGCAACCCCCTCCCCATTCAGGATTATTGTGACCTGTTGCTTAAGGGCTTTTGTTGCTTAACCAGTGTTTTATCCATTGAACTGCATATGTGTTCGCATTTAATGTTTATCCCTTTGTGTGAAATAGCGCTAAATGCTTAGGCAGGATCAAGATAAGCAGCATACTAAAGTTCAACAGTATGACTAACAGTCCTTAAACAAGTGCTGCCGCCTTTTCAGAGAGTGAAATCAGGTTCAAAACAATTCTCCCTTTAATAACCCCATCTAAAGATCGTCTAAAAATGAGATTACAGCCAGTTGAGCACAGCTTAAATAATAAAAGTATAGACAGTGACAAGCAGCTCAGAGAATGGAGGTGCAGTCGTTTAGCTACAAAATCAGGGGGTCAGAACAGAGGAATAGGCAAGAAATGAGGCAGCAAGACATAGACTGATGAACAAGACACTACAGAATACTAACAAGGGAAAGGAAAACAAAGAAAAGAAAACAAAGGCAAGGCTTGAGATCAGCTTATGGCTGAGGCTCTAGAGCAAACAAGTAGGGATGTGAGGGAGTAATTATTGATAAATGATGTAACAAGGCACCTGATAATCAGCTGAGGGCATGGAAGCTGAGGTGGGAAATAAGAGAATAAGGAGACAGAGTACTGCAAAGAAGTTTGGAATATGAAAGTAAGGACATGGAAGAAGTGAAAGGTGCTGACCACAAAATGCTAAAGACAGTGAAATTAATAAGAAGCTCCAGTGTGTGTGTGTGTGTGTGTGTTTGAGTGAGTGAGTGAGAGTGTGTGTGTGTGTGTGTGTGTGTGTGTGTGTGTGTGTGTGTGTGTGTGTGTGTGTGTGTGTGTGTGTGTGTGTGTGTGTGTGTGAGTGAGTGAGTGAGTGAGTGTGTGTGTGTGTGTGTGTGTGTGTGTGTGTGTGTGAGTGAGTGAGTGAGTGAGTGAGTGTGTGTGTGTGTGTGTGTGTGTGTGTGTGTGTGTGAGTGTGAGTGTGTGTGTGTGTGTGTGTGTGTGTGTGTGCATGTCTTTCTGCCAAACAGTAGGGACAGTAAAGGTAATGGCAGTAGTTACAATTAAGTGTTACCAATTGTTGCTTTACTTGTACATGCAATACATAAGTAAAAGCTTCTACTTCCATTTGCAAGCTCTGTTTTTCCTGTTACACTGGAATATTTATGCTAGCACACCACTGTATCTAGATATTTCATTTTATTTATTTTGACAACCAGGTTGACAGACTGGTTCAAGGAACTTTTTCTGCCATGGCCCAAGTGCAAAAGCAGATGACAATAGATGTAAATCATTACACATCATAAAGAATAAAATTCGAACTCTGTTACATTCAAAGTATTTTAAAATGTTTTTTTTTTTCATATAATTTTACATTAAGTCATAGCTATGTGACATAGCCTAACATTCTATTGCATATATTAATTTCTGGAGTGTGTGTGTGTGTGTGTGTGTGTGTGTGTGTGTGTGTGTGTGTGTGTGTGTGTGTGTGTGTGTGTGTGTGTGCACGCACTCATTTGCAGAATCAACTTGCCGACTTATTATTTCTCAGCTATTATAAGTTTTATTTGTATATTAGGGCAGCCTGTCAGGCTATTTGCCTATTCCATGTTTTTTTTTTTTGGTTGTTTTTTGTTGTACAAGAAAAAAATTGGCAGTAAAGCTTCTCAACTTGCATCTTTCAGTACTGGCCATATCTTGAGGTTTTTGAGGGTAGGTATGGCTGTATTACCAAAATCTGTCAGCAGGTAGCAGCAGAAGTAAGCTCTTTGAAAAGAGCAATGCTGAACTCTGCCACTGGTATGCAAATAAAGCCATCAGGAATCTATTTCTAAGGGTGATTAAGAAATGTTATTAATGATAATGGCATAACAGACTTGCTTCTGCCCAGATGGAGATACCAAATAAAAAAACTTTCTTTGTTAATGCATGATTGTCTGTGGAGGGTGTGTAGCTTAGCAAGCAGAGTACGAAGTTTAGTGCTGTTAAGAGTGACATCCATAATAACACTTATTTGTTAAACAGGCAGGCACACTAGTCACACAGACCTTTTTCATTTCAGGAGTGACCTGAGAGCAATTTCTGGGTTAAGCGGTCAAGGTCGCGCAGTAGGCAAATGAGGGTTGAGGGAATTAAACCATGTAACTCAGGAATCTCACACCCTCAGCCCTCTACATCAACTGCCAGATGTCCAGCCTGAGTATATTTTCTGTAACAGCTGATTACCACCAACAGGCAATAGTAGAAAATGAATTTGTTTATTATGCAACCTTTCTTTCTTTTTTTTTTGCCTTCCTTCCTTCTTGATTGCCTCACACAAGTAATAGTAAGCTTAGTTGCACCAGCATTCAAGCAGTGGTTTATAAACTACAGAAATCACTGCAGGCCTCATCTTCTTCTACAGCAAATATTGATTCTTATCACATCAGAAGGCCACTCCCTTTGGGCAGTTAGGAAATGTTGTAGCATTAAGCAAGGTTTTTTTACCTCGTTAAAATTAAGTTACTGTTAAATCAACTCATCAAGAACTGTCTGTGAAAAAGTTAGCAGGTGGTATTTTCCATATAGGAGTTATCCATGAAAAATCAATCAGTTCCACACTAGAATGGATATTATATGCAGAGCCGGCCTTAGGCATAGGCCAACTAGGCGACTGGCTAGGGCGTCACTCTAGCAGGGACGCTTTTCCAGTATTTATTTGGTGTAGGCAGACCAGGATGGGGGCACTGGGTGGTGTGGTGGGGGTGCCATGGAGCCCTTTTGCCTAGGGCACCAGTTGACCTAAGGCCTCTCCTGATCATACAGGATAACTGTACCAAACAAAACTTCTTAAAGCTATGGTACAGCCAGAATGAGTTGAAAAAAGGACATGGTTCATAGGTTCATAGGTAGGTACTGAGCTATCGGCCCTGGGGCCTATACAAGCCCAGCCAAAAAGGTACCCTGGCTTTTGCCACTGAAGAAAATTATTTTCCTGTGCCACTGTCGAGCAGAGCCACAGAGGTGATCCCCGGGTGAATTTCCTATTTCCCATCCAATCATCAAGATTTTTCTTGAAGAGTGCTAATGAGGAGCTTTGTTTGATATAGATAGGTAGTTTATTCCAGAATATGGGAAGTCTCTGGGATAGGAATCTATCCCTCCGGCATGTTGTTTATTGTGGTGACAAGGTTTAGGTCCCTAGAGTGTATAGCTCAGAGGGATTGGGATTTCTTTAAGTGGAACATGTCCAACAGCTCTGGGTTTGACATAGCTTTGTATGTTAGGCAGAGATCACCTCTGAGTAGGCGATATGCAACGGAGTAAAGCTGGAGTTTTTTGAGACGGTGTGCATAGGGCATCTGTTTGAGGCCAGTAATCCTCTTTCTGAGGGATTTCTGCAGCCTTTCCAGTTGTAGATGTCTTGTGAGGTACATACCAAAAGGGGCGTTGTACTCTATAATGGGTCTAATGAGTGATGAGTAGAGGGGAACTATGACCTCTTTTTTTCTGGATGAGAAACCTTTTGTGATGAGGAGTGCCGCATAGAAGGATTTTCTGACTACTGTGGCGATGTGATTATCAAAGGAGACTACTGTCCACCTGTGTCCCAAGGTCTCATCACACTTTCGGTGTTAAGTATACTACCGCCTATGTTGTAGTTCATGGGTACAGAGTTTTTACCAAAGGGGATGACAATGCACTTTTTGGCATTGAGCTTGAGGCCATGGCTTTGACACCAGGCACCTGTCTCAGTGAGGCCCTTTTATAGGATGTCCACATTGTTAGGAGTTTCAATTAAGGCTCCTAGTTTGCAGTCATCTGCGAACTTCATTAGCCAAAGACCTTCTGTGTTAGCCTGTACTTCAGAGAAGTAGATACCAAACAGGAGAGGACCCAGGACTGAACCCTGTGGTACTCCACTTGTCACTGGTCTGAAGTCGGATTTGGAGTCTGATACTTTCACAGTGTGGATTCTGTCAGTGAGCCAGTTGGCAACCCATCTTGTGACATAGGGATTTATACCTAGTTTAGTGAGTTTATCTTTAATTCCAGAGTGGGGGATGGTGTCAAAAGCCTTGGCAAGATTTAGATAGGCTGTGTGAACCACCTTACCCTTGTCTACGGCTTTGGTGACTGCTTCAAAGAAGTCTATCAGGTTTAGAAGACATGATCTGACTTTTACAATCCCAAACTGGGTGGGGTCCAGAGTTTGGAGATTACCAATGTCTTTGTTTATAAGTTCCATGATGATACGTTCCATGGCCTTGCAGACCAGGCTTGTCAGGCTAATGGGGCTGTAGTTCCCGGGGTCCGTGGTGGCTCCCCCCTTGTGGAGTGGGATAACCGTCGCTGTGCGCCATTCAGCAGGCACAAAGCCTGAGGTGAGGCTATGATTGAACATGGTACTTAGGTGGGGTGCCAGTTTGTTCTGTAGTTCGTGTAGAACGCAGCCTGGGATGTTGTCTGGTCCCATGGATGCTGTGCTCTTGGCTTTGGAGAGTGTAGTTTTTACCTGTGCAGCCATGATTATAGGAACTTTGCATTCTTCCGGTATAGAGATGGGTTCTTTAGGGGGTGAGAGGAGGGTAAAGTTAGCACTGAACCTATCTGCCAGGATGTTGGCAATATCAGTTGGGTCTGTATATTTAGTGCCATTGTGCTGTACCTCAGAGCAGATCTGAGTGTTGCCATTGAGATTCTTGACATAGCTATAGAATGCTTTGTGGTTGTCTTTAGAATCAGTGGCGATTTTGTTTTTGTAACTAGCTTTGGAGGATTTTATCAGGAATCGCAGCTTCTTACTGCGGCTGACCAGGGAGCTCCTCCACTCATGGGATTTTACTCTCTTTTGCAACAGTTTCTTCCTTCTGTTGTACAGCTTGTTTATGGCAGGCGACTATCAGATTGGCTTCCTTTTTTTGGAGGATAGAGTCTTGGTTCTGTTTGGGACAGCACAATCCATGCATTCATGTAAGTGCTTATAAAGTGCAATTGTGTAGGATTCAGTAGTCGTAACTGTATTGTCCATCTGCATGGGTGTCATGAAGTTCACCACTTCTGTCTTAAGAAGCATGAAGTTGGCTTTGGAGAAATTTTTTACCATGGTTTCCTTAATGGGGGGTGGGGGCAGGATGTGGATATCTAGGGTAATTAACTTATGGTCAGATCGGACCAATGAGGCGTTGACTGCTTTGGCGCTTTATCAGCCATAGATGCAGTCTGAAAGAGGAGGCATAACAGACTAAATTCCTGTTAAAATAAAATACATGGCTGTGGGATTAACTGGAAGATAAAAAAGGGAGAAGAGAAACACTGTGGGAATAAATGGGGAACTAGAAAACATGGAGGGTAACAATATGGCAAAGTTGTTTACTAGCTGGCTTCCAAAAATATTAAGCCCGTAGGAAGGAATTTCATTTGGTATCAATCAGTTTTGAAACCATCTACAAAAACTAGCAGATCTAACAAGATCTATAATTGCAAAGTGTATATTGTATCAGAACAAGAAATGAACTAGAATGGCCTGGTCTAACTTCCTGTTAAAGTGTGAACAGAGTAACTTCAAGGCTGAGATTCACAGTTAAAAGCTTCTTAAGTCCAGAGCTCTAAACTTCTAGTATTCCATAAACCCAACATGGTCAGTATCTACTCGGGTACATATCAGCTATTGCACAGAATGAAAGTCTTATGAAAGGATTGCACAGTAAATTTGTGGATTTTTGTTACAGAGAAAGATCTAGGCAGCATCCTTTGAGACCTTCCTTACTCTGGAAAAATGGATATATGTTTTTTCACTAAAACTTGGTGCCAGTGCAGTGACAGCACTTCCACAATACCTCTTTGATTTTCTACCACTCACTTAAGCCAGCAAATATAGACAGCAGTAATTCTGATGGTGGATGCTCATCTATATGTGAAACATCATCACTTCTACCTTAATCAACCAGGACAACAACCTCAAACACCATTGTATCCTAGTCTGTGAATAGCACCTCCTATGACATCCTGGCCAACTACACAACCCCATCCACGACACTTTGAGTACCTTTCTGTTAACCCAAATACTATATTTCTGTGTTACTTTAGCTATACCTGTACAAATTAACATGTCCAAAATTTGCTTGACTACTTCAGTGCAAATTCTCTTGAAAAAAAAAACAAAAATCGAAAACAGTTCCATCCCCACCAGACGCATCGACAAACTTGATTGTGTCTTCACCCATATGGCCCTTGTCTGCTCTATGACCATTTTTCAAACTCTCATATATGAGATCAGATCACTGCACTGTTTTATTCATCATACAGTCCCACTACTGTTTAACAGCCAAACCAGCTGTTTTTAAACACTTCCCCAACAAAGCCATTTTCTCAGGTAGCGATGATGCCTTGAGAAAATTAAACAGTGTCTCATCATTCAATGGTCCTAAAGGTAATACCACTACAAATATACAAAGTTTAGACTTCCATTTCAACTTCTCCTGTAAAGAGATCCATGCTTCTATTCATCATAAATACAACACCGAGTTTAAAAACAAAGCCCTCTTGTGGAGCTTGACTATAAACAAATTTTACAATAAATCGAAAAGCTGAAAGCCTTAGACAATATAACAAAAAATGGCATGATAAAACCAGCCTCAAAAGGGGTTAAAAAAAGAACTAAGGAACAATATCAAATCCTGCTGAGATAATTATAAACTAAACTTTGGTAAATCAGGAAAGGCTGACCACAAGATATTCTTTAATTACATAAAGTGACTCAGAAATACACAGCATTGTACAAATCTTATACCTATAAAGTTAAATGGATGAGAAGCTGCAAATTTTCTCCAAGCCTAGCACCTCTCTCTCTACCTTATGGATGGGGGGAAGTAATTAGTGGGGTGCACTTGTGGAACTGCAGTGGCTTGGCTTCAAAAGTCTTAACTTGTCAGTTGTCTAGTAGCAACTTATGAATCTATGGACCTATGAATAAATAAGGGTAACACGGATTGATAGATGGGGGAAAAGGACATATTTTAGGTTTGAAAGACTCCCATTTTTTTATGAATGATGATGAAGAATAGCTGAAGAAGGTAGTGGGCAGTGGTTATGGGAGGGATACAGGAAGAAAGGAAGGTTGCAGTGGCTGACACATAAACATAAAATGCATACACATATAAACAAGGAAGGTAGGGACACATACGTTGGTGACAAGAGGGGACAGAAATCTGGTGATGAGGACTAGGGCAAATTGGGGGTGCAAGACCAGTATAGTGGTCAATCCACACAGGCATCAGTTTCCACCATGGCTAACCTCATGTGCAGGCTGTGACTCTGATTATCTCATGGTCAGAACATGAAAGTGACATGACTTAACCCACCACTCTAAGAGTTGATCCATGGTGGTGATGCAGGATCCAGTTGTTGTTGAATCTTGAATTATGTTAACCTCCACAACTCTTGCCAAGAGACCATGGAGTACGCCCCTCTAGAAAAAGAGCCTACACCCACCTTATGTGAAGTAGTCAAGGAGGCAACCAGTGAACCCTCTAGGTCATGTTCAATAAGGCTGTACCCATTTCCTTGCTCAGTGGTGGCCCTCAAGATAACTGGTGACTCATTCCCAAAGTTGCTGGGGAGCTCAGGCTAAAGTTGACCCTCACCACTCCTCTGCCATAATCACAACTAGGCCTGCAGAAAGAAGAGGTAAAAAGATATATTAGTACACACATGTCACACAGAAAACTGAAACTTCAACAGTGTAGAACCCTACTGCTGGGAGTGGAAAGCCTGCCTCTTGCAAGAATAGTCATGCTGACTTGCTTTATCTTAGCTGCATCGAAACAAAGTATGAAGGTCGCATTTCTATGATGGACTTTTTAAAACAACAAGGAAATCAATACACGATAGAACTTTGTCACTCCATAATCTCTGCTCCCACTGTCTAAGCAGGTCCTTCCTGCTCATTACCAGTTCATGCAATAACTTGCATTGAGCTGTATATTAACTGTGTATTCAGCCCAGATGTCACAATGGTATAAACCCAAACAGCCAGATAACCTGCACGGATGGCAAGTGCAAGGCTCCAATCCAAAAGGCAAAGTCCAAACCAAAAATGAGCCAGGACATGTACAGTGGGTCACAGACTATTTTAATAAATATTTTAATTCCATTCACATTAATCAAACTGGTTTCAGCTGATGCCTTCTTCAGTGATATAAACAAATATAAAAAGCCATATAGCCAAACAATACACGTGTGCTATATTGAAGAGGTCATAAAAAGTCCATAACATGGTCTATCTACAGCTAGTGGGGTTTGGCTTAATTGGCCAACATGTAGCCATAAAGACTTAAAAAAACAAAAAAAGTAAAAAGTCATGGGCATTCTGAAGCCATATAGCTGAAACAGGCATATATCCCAAGGGCATCCACTACTGGAGGTTTAAGGTATTAAGCAGTGAAGGCTTTAACTTGGCTGAGTTGTCCTTAAACATTTTACTGATTGCTTTGTTTGTATAACCATTTTACCCTTTTCTTGTAGATGTATATGTATGATTGTGCCATCAAATATTAACTGTTTCAAACAAAAAGAGAGTGATCATTTTATAGAGAACAAAACTATACATATATCAAAATGGCGAGTATAGTTTCGACGAAAACGCAGTGTCGAATAACAGTTAGCTGATGTCTGTGTTGCCAACCTACATGCACTCGAGTCCCAGGTTCAGCGAATGCACTGTACCTTTGCACATTTGTGATCAGCCTTAGGACAAGAGATCGCTGTACAGTGCAGATCAGGAAATTTACCCATTTCCTCACTGTAGTGCGATCTCAGAGTTGGAATATATAATTTGCAGGGGGTGGCTTGCCCCCTGCAAAAATGGCCACTTCTGTGTTGTGCAGTACATATGTACTGCTGAAAACTACAACATACGCTACTGTTCTGAAAGGTGCATGGGAAGGCATATGTAGAATAATGTCAAATTTGAATAACTGGCATTAAATTCGACATACTGCCTTTCTTCCTCTGCATTTTTCAGTGTTGTGATTCGTGCGAATGAACAGAATTCATTCTGTCATTTGAGATTTTGATAGTAAACCACCCACATATATATGCACACATATACATAGAGAGCAACCCTCCCCTCACCCCCCTCCCATATCCCGTGCTAACTATATATACACCAATTCCAAGATCACACAACAGTAAGGTAAGATCAAGTTCCCATACCTTACTGTAACATGATCTCACATAGCTGTCAGGCAGAAAAAATAGTGAATAAGAGCTGATTATCAAAACAGAGTTATACCACTAGCAAGACACTATATAATATATATATATATATATATATATATATATATATGTTTACACACACACACACACACACATATATATGTGTATATATATATATATATATATATATATATATATATATTGTATGGCTCCTGAATAACCTACTTGCTCCTAATGTTGATACTATATTGGATTCAATCTTACTAAGTGTATATGCAAACACAAACGATATCTAGTACTATGTTTAATTATACCATGTGTCTAACTTTGTATATTTGTGTTCTACTGTACATTTTATATTTTAATTGTACCTGTGTTGTATTAGCTTACTTTTTATGTGGAGCTTTTCTCCCCGGGCCTGCGCTGAAAAAGGACTTGTATCCAGTCAGACTTCCTCCATTAACAAATGTAAAATTAAAAAAAAATATATATATATATATATATAATGAGACAGAGAGACTGACAAACAGATATAGATACAAACACACACATAAACATTACTGTGACTTTCCATACAAAAAAGAGAAATTATATAATATAAATGATAGTATTATTTGGAGGTTTCCAACTGCAATTCAGACAGGAAAGATTCTACCATGAACAGAGAACCCTGATCTCATGCCTCTTCACTCACTATGCTTATTTCTTTGGGAATCAAATGCATTCTGACACAATTTACATATCTAATGATTCAGATAAAAATATTGATTAATGCAATTTTTTGTTCCTTGTTTGACAACAGTATTTGCAAATTTACTATTAATTACAGCAGATTAATAACAATTAGTATAAAGCCTTAATATAAAATCACATTTAACAGTTAACTACTGTTTTAACAGATTTTTTTAAATTCATATCTGCATGGTAAGATTACTAGTCAGTGCCATAATAAAATATGTTGAAGTGAATTTGCATTTTCTTACGTTAAAGATCAAAACTGAGAAATAATTTTTCTAGATTTAGTTAAAAAAGATTAAATCATAAAATGGCATTAGCTATAAAACAGTAGGAACTATGTATTTTATAACTTCTATGGGTTTACAAAGACTAGCTATAAAAAAGTAGGAACTATGTATTTTATAACTTCTATGGGTTTACAAAGACTAGCAACTATATGCAAAATGTTAGCAAGACTAAAACATATAAAATGTATTCTGACTCCACAAAGAAAAAGAAGTATAATGAAAATTGTGGCTATTTTATTAACTTAAAAAGTTATGAAATCATATATAAAGATGAAACTTAGATCGAAACCTTCTGGTTTTATTTCTAAACAAGAATATAAAGAATAAACTATCAACGGAAAATATTAAAATTCTTCTGAAATCTGTAGTTTATTTAGAAGTAAAGAATATAAAGCCAAAGGAAGTGAGGGAATAATTTCCACAATGCATGGTACATTTCCAAAATTATTTAGATATTAATAAAGCATTATGGTATAAAATAAAAATATAATTCTTCCTTGTAAGTACACTTAATTCCTTAAAGCTCAGCAATTATACCACCATCACAGTGATATCCATATATATTCTACAACAGGATAACATTCCCCTATTGGTTAAATATACTTTCATATCTCTCTCAAAACATCCCTAATGAAACCATCCTTCGGGACGTAAACATTAATTGGCTGCACCTAAACAACCCTGACTCTCCACAACATATAAATGTCTACAGATTTACACAACTTATCAATAAACCTACCCATACTAATAACTCTCACTCTTCTAGCTCCCTGATAGGTCGGATACTTGTTTCTAAACCCAATAAATAAAATAGTCCAGAAACACTATCAGACTTCCTGAGTGATCACGTACCTACAAAAGTGCTCCGATATGCTACCCATTGTACAGAAAACACATTGGCTCATCACCTGCCGTAAAATTTCTAACTTTAACCCTGACACATTTAGAACCCTTCTCTCTCAAGTTAACTGGAATTTCCTTAGACAAATCCCATTAGATGATGCTGTAAATGCCTAAAACTCAACTTTTCTTGGCATCTTAAACTCTCTAGCTCCACCCATAAAGGATCGGGTAACAGCAAACATTTCACCCTGGTTATCCAAAACCACCCTTATGAAAGCCAGAGATAGAGCTTGGAAGATTTGGGCACAATCCAAACTTCAAGCTGACATGCAAAAGTACAAAGAGCTGAGAAATCAAGCAAAAAATGTATCAACATTGACAAAAAAGAATTCTATTATAATCCTCCAAAACAAATCTGATCCAAAAAAATTTTGGAATGCTATAAATCATATATTACATCCTGGCAACCCAACTTCACCAAACCCATGTCCTGACAGGTCACCTAAAAAGACTGCCAACTCCTTCAACACCTATTTTATCAAGTCAATTTCCAAACTGTTTAACCCTAACCCCTCTAACAACAATTCAAATTTCCCTGTACCTCTCTCAACAACTAACTCAGTGAACTCCTCCTCACTCAGACCTGTTTCCACAAACTACATCAAAACTCTACTCTCAACACTCAAACCATGCTCTGTATCTGCAGACAATGTCCCTTCTTATTTCCTCCAGAGTTCCACACACTCCCGTGCTATGCCTGCATCCATTCTTATAGATCGCTCCCTCTCTGAGTACAAAGTACCATCTATCTGGAAACAGTTCTATACTCTTCCTATTCATAAAAGAGGTAATTCCACTGAAATCACCAATTTCAGACCTATCGCCATCCTCTCTCCTCTCTCTAAAGTCCTTGAGAAATGTATACAGAAAAAAGTTATGCTTCATCTCCAACATGAAAATCTACTCACTCCTACACAACATGGTTTTTGCCCCAAGCATAGTACAGCCACAGCTCTACTATCCTTTCTCAACACTATTTCTTTAACCAAAGACAATCATAATCATAATAATAGCTAAATTAATTGGTTACTTATTATATTCTCGAAAGCTGACAATGTCGAATCCGACATTGTCGACACGAGAATAGCGAAAGTGCAGAATGTTGAACGGGTAAACGGAAATCTCCGTAAGGGGAAGTTTCCATTTACTTCAATGTAGTGCGGTCTTGGAGTTGGTATATTTAAGTAGCAGGGTGTCTGAGGGGCGCAGGGGGGCTTGCCCCCCCCCCCTGCCTACACCCTTTAGATTTTTTTTTTATTTTTTTTTTCTGAACATTTGAAATTTTAATGGTTTGATCATTAAAGGTCAAGCTTTAGTGATGCGAACCATTAAACTTTCGATGTTCTAATATAGACCCAAATTAATCATAGCTCAATGCCAAAAAATGTGTCATCATCCCCTTTGGGAAGAACATGGTTCCAATGAATTACCACAACGATGGTAGTCCACTGAACACAGAAGGTATTATAAGATATCTGGGAACACAGGTTGACCGCAACCTCTCCTTTGACCACCACATTGCCACTGTGATCAGAAAGTCCTTCTATGTGGCACATCTCATTACTAAGGGTTTTGCATCCAGGAAGAAAGAGGTCATTGTCTCCCTCTACTCTTCCCTCATTAGGCCAATCATTGAGTACAATGCCCCAATTGGAATGTACCTCCCTAAACACCTGCAACAACTGGAGAGGCCGCAAAAGTACCTCACAAAGAGGATCCTAATGCTTAAACATTTGTCCTATATGGACAGACGCAAAAAACTCCAACTATTCTCTGTCTCATATCGCCTACTTAGAGGCGATCTCTGCTTGACTTACAAAGCCATGTCTGGCCCAGCTCTCTTAGAAATGCTACATCTAAATAAATCCTAATCTCTCCACACCACACGCTCCAGAGACCTCAACCTCATTACCACAATCAACAGAACATGCTGGAGGGACAGGTTCAAAACCCAGAGACTGCCCATGCTATGGAATAAACTTCCCATACATGTTAAGCAGAGCACCTCACTGGCCCCCTTCAAGAGAAATCTTGATGAGTGGATGAGAAATAGAAAATTCACCCCAGAGATCACTCCAGTGGCTTCACTTGACAGAGGCACTGGGGAACCAAGGTTGGGTGTCATGATGGCAGAGTAATCCTATGGGCTAGGCTTGTAAAGGCTCTAGGGCCATTAGCCTAGTACACACCTATGAACCTATAAGCTCACATCCTGCCTATTCCTAGACCTCTCAAAGGCCTTCGGCACTGTCTCTCACTCTCTCCTACTTAGCAAACTTTCAGACCTTAACTTCTCCCCAGATACAGTAGCATGGTTCTCTAGCTATCTTAGTCACAGACAGCAGTCATATATTCCCCTCTCAGTAAGAACAGGTGTCCCCCAAGGATCCAGTCTTGGTCCACTCCTATTTAACATCTTCACTAACACACTTTACTCCTCTTGTCCTCAATCTACCATTGTCCAATATGCTGATGACTCAACAGTCATCACCATTGTTGACTCACCCTCTGAACTACTATCAACTACCCAGACATATTTCATCTCAGTAG
Organism: Protopterus annectens; assembly: GCF_019279795.1. Lineage (NCBI taxonomy): Eukaryota > Metazoa > Chordata > Ceratodontiformes > Protopteridae > Protopterus > Protopterus annectens. The sequence continues at coordinate 696,801,243 of NC_056750.1, forward strand.
ATACATGGCTCACCAATACCCAGCTCATCCTCAACCCAAAAAAAAATAAATTGCTAATCTTTCTTCCTAAATCTGCCAACCACATCAAATATTACTTCTCCATAACATCCCTAAACAATACTCCTATAGAAGTCAAGACTAGCACAAAACTACTTGGGATTGCCATATATAATCAACTAAAATTTGACCTACACATTAACAATTGTATCAAAAAAAAAAAAAAAAAAAAAAAAAAAACACCAAAAGCTAGGACTCCTGTATAGGAATTATAAATTCCTTACTGCTGAAGCTAGGATCTCTCTTACTCATGCCTACCTATTACCTTCTTAACTTACTGTTCCCAAATACTTACTAATCTAACTCCTCCCTACTCAACAAATTAGAAATTACCTATCACAAGATAGCTAGATTTGCTGCCCAACAAACATATAAATCTCACCACTGCTCTCCCTAAAACACCTGAACTGGCTAAAACTACCTCACCTGCTCCTACAATCCCAGCTCCAAATCATACACTCCATACTATAGCAACCTGATTTCTGCCGTAGTCTATCTTCCCTTATCTCCCACAATACCCCTACCAGACACTTCTGAAGCAGAACCAAAGACCTATTAAAGGTTTACAAACCAAAATCCAAAACTGGGTGTAACTTATATAGCTACCACCCCTCCATTGCTTGGAACAAACTCCCACTTGAAACAAGGAAACAAACTTTCCTCAATTTAAATTGGCCACCAAGACTATTTTAAAAAAACACTGGACCTGCCATTGTACACCCCCCCAGACCACTACCTTCCTATAAAGTGCTGTCAAATTAAGTCATGATACTTAGATTGAACTAGTTACTTTCTATTGCCTTATATGTTACTTCCTAAGCTTATCTATACACTGCCTACTGAACCTTAGATTAATAAAACTTACTAAACTATAACTTATTACTTTCTGTGCTTAATTGTTATCATCCTATGTTAACAATACTATAGAAATCAATAACGACTATATTAAATTTGATATGCAACATCCTGAATATCTCTATTATAATGTTATTTTTTTATGTACTTTTTGGAGCTTTTCTCCCCGGGCCTCTGCTGAAAAAGGGCTTAAGCTCAGTCAGACACTCCCGGTCAAAATATGTAAAATAAATAAATAAAATAAATAAAACAGAATAGGGATCCAAAATTAGGTGCATCATATAGTCCAACTGTTTTTTGTAAAGGAGGATTATAAATTATTGATGTCAGTCTTATCTAAATGTTTAAAACTAATACTACCAGCTGTAGGAGATAAAGAACAAATAAAGTTTATTATTACAAGGCAAACACAAGATACCAAAAGAATAATAACTTCAATTATGGAAATATTAATAATTGTGATTTGGCACATATTACTTTACACAATAAAAAGAATTTTGATGACTAAACTGATGGCATTTACTCAGATTTACAGATATTTTGCTTTATAAATCTGTCTCTCATATATATATATATATATATATATATATATATATATATATATATATATATATATATATATATACACACACACACACACACACACACACACATATGGGTCCCCTTCAGAAACACGAAAGCTCATTTACCCGACCTCCAAAACGCCGAGATGAAAAGGCCGATGACAGCACAACACAGACATCCTGGAACACCGACTTTCCACTCCAGGTAAGTAACCACTTGGCCATTCTGTTAACCTTTGCCCCTTACCCCTGCGGTAGTGCGATCTTGGAGTTGGTATATTTAATTAGGGGGAGGTGTGGGGGGCACAGCCCATCCACATTGGGGTGTTGGGGAGAAGCCCTCCACATGGGTGGGTTTGCTTTTCTTCAGTTTTACTTTTTTGTCAGGATGGCCAAGCCATTACTTACTTGGAGTGGACAGTCAGTGTTTTGGGAAGTCGGTGCTGTGCGGCTGTTGGCCTTTTCATCTCAGAGCTTTGGAAGTTAAGTAAGTGAGCATTCAGGTTTCTGAAGTAGACCCATACATATATATATATATATATATATATATATATATATATATATATATATATGTGTGTGTGTGTGTAAAATGTTATAACATTTTTATTAATATAGTAATATAGAAGTATATGTTTCTCAACTATGCTAACTATAGGAAAGGGAACTAAATAAAGTTTTCCCTTTTTACCCATTTTACTTTGTCTTAGCAAAGTAACTAATAGCAAACTCCATTAGACAAAAATCAAAACAGATTTTAAAGTAGAAAGCAATTGGCCTTCCATAATGTTATTCTTTGCAAATAATGTATTATCACTGACAAATACCATCTCATCCTTGACCGAAGTTGAATATGCAATTGCATTTTTATAGATATTTCTACTCTAAATTTAAAGAGAGAAAGATGCAGACTGATCCAGGACCAGATTAAACTTTCAGAAATATAACTGGGGTTGCAAAAACACTGAAATATTTAGGAATTATACAACTGAAAAAAAATGAAATAAGACACTATTATAAAGGATATGAAAGAGATGGTCTAATATTTGAATATAGTTAAAAATGAAAATAGACTGACCCTGATCATAGTAATATTATTGTAAAATGTATTATATAAAATTGTATCTATGTCCTTAATGTCAAGCAAGACACACACAAAAAGATTTTCAAAGATGTTTACAACCCTCTTCATATCTAAATAAACCTACAATTGCATTTGAACATCATTTTATAACATGGAAAACTATAGGCTTAGTCTTGACAGATATTTGAATCTTATCCCATGGCATCTATAGTCAAAGTAATAATTTATTTGTTACATACAATGTGCTCTTTAAAATGGAAATACATAAAATATTAATTGAATGTAAGACATCAAATCAGTTCTTAAATGTCGAAACAATGTTGATATCAAATAATGACTTGTATTTGCATATTCTTGCACCTACAAACTTTAAATGTATTAATAGTATATTACATACTTTCAATATTTTTATAAACAAATATTCAACATTAAGAAATGAGTTGCCGCTATACTTCCAATCTCCTTTTCATTGGGTCTTTCTGAAAGTTCTGGTTAACAAAATTGATAACACCAAGAAGAGTAGTTCCAGAACCGCAAAGTGAAGACAATAGTTCGTAAAAAAGGTAAGTCCTTTATTAGTTGCCAAGTGGTAAAAATCCAAAGTCAGTTGGTACAAAGCAGCAAAATCAGACCAAATGGTAAAAATCCAAAGTCAGTAGGTACAAAACAGCAAAATCAGACAAGCGCTTTCGCTTGGAAAATGCCAAGCTTTTTCAAGTCAAAAACAGTTGCCTGCAGTGAGGCAACTGTTTAAATGAGGATGTTAATTAGTCACATGTTTGGTTACAGCTGAGTTGCATTAAGAAACAATTGAGACTGTTTTGAGCAAATGAACAGCCAAATAATAAAATGAAACATTAAAATGTGCATAGGTTAAATTGACATTGCATTGTTTATACATGACTGGTAACTCTGGTCAGCTCTAACCAAACATGTGACTAATTAACATCCTCATTTAAACAGTTGCCTCACTGCAGGCAACTGTTTTTGACTTGAAAAAGCTTGGCATTTTCCAAGCGAAAGCGCTTGTCTGATTTTGCTGTTTTGTACCTACTGACTTTGGATTTTTACCATTTGGTCTGATTTTGCTGCTTTGTACCAACTGTCTTTGGATTTTTACCACTTGGCAACTAATAAAGGACTTACCTTTTTTACGAACTATTGTCTTCACTTTGCGGTTCTGGAACTACTCTTCTTGGTGTTATCAGTTTTGCTCTTATTTTTCTTCTGGTTAACAAAATGTTAGAATCAAGGTTTATTGGTTTACCTTATTAGTTTAAATTGTCTAAAAGCAGCCATAATTATGTTAGTAGAGAACGCAGTTCATAAACATGGACTAGATATAATCTAGTTTCTGGTTCAAATTATTAGAAAGTCTCTCATCCAGGTGAAAAGAAGCTAGCATTCATCAGTGCTCTGCCTGAATTAGACCAGTTATGAATGATTACCTCTGAAACAGCTACTATGTGCTATGCATCACAATTATACAAAAAGATACTAAGGGTGATAGGGGATTGGTACTCTTTGTATTTATGCTAGGTAGGTTTGTTTCAGCTTATGTTGGATTTATTTACTTTTATTTTCCTTATTATAATAGTATTATCTTGACTAATGTTTATGTTCAAATGACATTCACTTATGTATGCCGCTGCACCATATATGTTATATGTTATTTTATTGCATTAGTTTTCCACAAATGTCCAATATGGCCATGGAAGAGTACTTTTCAGTAGATGTCCAGGGAGAAAATCTGCACAAATATAAAGCATCTATATGTTGCTTTATTTTTAAATCATGTATACACATAAGTACATATTACATATACACAAAACATCACTGACCGTATTAAACAAGGTTCCTTGTCCTGACTTAAAACATACAACTATGACAAGATCTGGACAAGAACCTAAAGTAAGTTAAAATACTTTTCATGTAATTCTAGTATAAACAACGGATTGTCTTTCTGAGAAAATATTGCATAAAATTGTAATAGTTGAAAGATGACAGCATTTGGATGTAAAGATTGTAACTCATAAAAAGTTAATTATTACAATCACTGAAAATTATTCCTTTGAACATGTTATGTGCTATTGCTTTCTAGTCATGTAGTTAGATGAAATCATGACATCTGATCTATGTACAAGACGGATACTGAAATGGATGCTTGCAGAAGAGTTAAGCAACTGAGTTAAATATGCAAAGCTCGGTTGATAGAATATATCAGAATAGTAATGGAAGAATTTATGTGGTTGATGCCCAGGATCTGTCTTGTTCTTCTGCATATTAAAGCTGGCTCATGTGATGCTGTTATTCTAGTATATTTATCAAGTAACAAAACCAGGGAAACACTGCAGAAAACTGAAAAACTAAAAAAGGCAAACCACTGTGCCAACTGGAAAAATTTCTGATGAAATTCTGGAAGTAAAAGGAACGAAAGTGCTAAGTTGACTCCTGTGGTTTTTATCATTTTTCCAGTTGGCACAGTGGTTTGCCCTTTTTAGTTTTTTATATTTATCAAGTACTTTTCTTATGTTTTCAAACATCACACGACCCTCTGATGACTTAAAGGAGAACCACACCCACAGACTCAAAAAACATGTTTATTTCATAATGGTTTGGTGTTTCCTAAATTTTAACACTACTCTGGGACTATTTTATTTATTTTATTAACATTTGTTGACCAGGAAAGTCCACTAGGTCAGAAACCCATTTTCAGCAGAGGCCCGGGGAGAAAAGCTCCACAATACATTACAGTGATATCAAGTTTGTCATAGGCTTTAAAAGTATTACATGTTAAAAAAGTCAGTAATTCAGAGAAAAGAACTATATGTCTGCAATACTATTTACAGAAGTCTAGCTACAATTTACAAGATTTACAGAAGTCTTCACAAGATGAAAGAGAAAAAGCACATTTCAAGTAACAAATTTGCAGGAGTTTACTTTATTCACAAACGAAAGAACGAAACTCCGACAAACTTTTTAAACCAGAAAAAATGGCAAAGTAAGCAAGAGCTAAAAACTGAAAATATTTAATGTTGTGAGCGCTTTCGGAAACGCCAATACGTCAGCTCTTGGAGAGTATGTTTGCCAATAGGGGATATCCCCGGTCATTAATTTCTAGTATTTCTGCGGAGGTCATTACTAAAAAGCAAATGGGGTATTTTCAACCTCTATTACTAGCTAAGACAATTGCTGAGAATAACTCAGAGGCTAACCAGAGAACCCATTTACAAACAGAGTCCCACGAGTTTATCACCAGTTTCCTCTGTACATACAACCTTGACCATGCATTTATAAGAAACATCTTAAATAAAAACTGGGCCCTTATAATGGAGGATAGTAGATTGAACAACATTTTAGGTGATGTACCTAGGGTAGTTTTCAGACGAGGCCATAATTTGAAGTCACTTTTGGAATATTCTAGGAAGCCTTTGACAAACAAACATATGGGTATGATCAAGTGTGGGGCATGTCACCAATGTAGATATATCAACACTACATATCAATTTAAGATACGTGACAAATGGTATAAGGTCCAAGGTAGATTTTCTTGTGATTCTAAAGGGGTAGTTTACTCCGCATGTTGCCTAAACTGTCCCTCTTTTTATATTGGAAAGACGGAAAGAAAGTTTAGGCAAAGGATTTGCGAACATCAATACGCCATTAAAAGAAAGGATATGAATAACACCTTAGCTAGGCATATAGAAGAATTTCCTGACCATAGCTTTAGGTTTAATGTATTGAATCAAGTACAACCTGATGTTAAAGGGGGACCATGGCAAATTAAACTCGAGTTAGAGGAACTACTATGGCAAATTAGAACAGTAGCCTATTTACCTCCAGGTCTTAATGAAACAGTATCTATTAAATGTTTATTAAAATTAGCAGCTTTGAAGAGATGAGTTCCTTTATCAATAAGGAACCATCTTATGTTATGCCCTGTTGGTGGCCACTACCAAATAACATGAAATACGTGTTTTATATTTACACTTGTTTTTGTTTTTATGGTTTCATTTCTATTTGTATAATGGTACGCATTTTTTAGAAAAGAGTGTTTTAATATCTTATGAAAACAATGATGTTGACCTAATTATGGAGCTGACCATCAAGTATTAACTATCGGGCTCAACAATATTAACTTTAGTAATATAATAACTTTTATGTTGTTTAAACATTTGACAAGTCCCTATTTTGGGTATTGGTTTGCCTTAACAGAAGTGTGTGAAACACTGATTGCTTAATTGGTTATTCAGCGTGGTATATATTTATGCCCTAAACTTGTGTGACTGTTTGTCTGAAGAAGGAAACGTATTGGCGTTTCCGAAAGTGCTCACGACATTAAATATTTTTAGTTTTTAGCTCTTGCTTACTTTGCCATTTTTTCTGGTTTAAACAGTTTACTTTATTCAACATTGGAGAAACGGTTCCCTATTATGCTGTCGCAGACGCAGGTTGTCGAATGTGTCTTTGTCGAACTTAAATGGCAAAATAGCAAAGCATCTTTTCAGTGAATTATTTCGCTACTTTGTGGTTTTTGGCACTGTAGTGCGATCTCCGAGTTGGTATATTTAAGTAGGGGGGTGTGGGGGCGAAGCCCCCCACATTATGTAATGTTTTACATTTTTTTTTTATTTCGGAACAGCGATTATTTTCACTGTTCAGAGGTTTTGACATTGTAAGCTTTCGCTTACATGGGGTCGATTATGTGTTCGCTCTTTGGAGCATGCGCTATCATAATATAGACCCGGAGAAACATGGGGTTTGATACAGTACTATCTATGTTAAGAAAATAGTATACTGTATGATGGTTATTATGAAGGACTGGGTTTACATAGATAAGCCAACCCAATGAATGGTAAATGTGCTTTTTTTTTAAGGAAGTTTGTTTCTGAGGCAGGTGTAGGATGGATTATTTACATAATGTGTTTTTAGAGCTATTTTAAAGGTTTTTGGGTGGTCAATTAGGGTTATTTCAGATGGCAGGTTATTCCAAAGTTTGGCTATGGAGTGGGAGAACAGGCATTGACCGTCTCTTTTGTTGGGTTTTGTTACTGTGAGCAAGGGTTTACAGGAAGACCTTAGTGTTCTAGTAGGAGTATATGTTTGTAGGATTGCTTTGAGGGCTGAGCATAGATTAGGTTTATTGATAAGTTTGTGGGCTAAGGTCAGTTGAGTATATTTTAGATGGTTGGAGAATTCTAGCCATTTTAGTTCTGTGATTGCTAGGCAGTGATGAGAACGCCTTTTTTGGAGGTGAATTTGGCTATTTTATTGTAGCAGGATTACAGTTTATTACTAAGGGTTGAGTGAAGACTGGTAAAAATGGCACTACCAAATAGGAGGGAAGGGATGAGTAGGATATTATCTAGTTTTATTTTGGTATATTTGTCCATGAAGAGCTTATGGCGATATAGTTTGAAATGAGTTTTCTTTATTACATTCAGGATGTGTGGTTCATAAATGAGTTTATCTATTGTTGTGCCTGCTAGTTTTCCTGTGTTTACTAATTCTATTTCTGTGCCGTCTTCAGCAAGGATTTTAAAGTCAGTGTCAGGTGATTTTGAAGAAAGTAGTAAAGGTTTGGTCTTTTTGGGATATGTTGTGCCTTAATTAGCCAGGATTTGATAGAAGTAAAGGCCTGTTGTGTGACTGTGAGGAGATCCGAGAAATTTTTGGAGGTTGATATCAGAGTTGAATCATCCGCATATTGGATGACATTCTGGATTTGGGGTGGGTGAGATCATTGATAAAAATATTAAACATTAGTGGACCTAAAATGGATCCCTGTGGTACTCCTATATTGTTGGATTGGTATTCAGATTGTACATTTAGCCATTTTACTGATTGTTCTATTGTTCTATGTTCTGTAAGTAAGATGAAAACCAGTTTAGGGATCTTGGGCAGCAGCCTAGTTTTGATAGTTGACTTAATAACTTAGTATGTGAGACTGTATCAAATGCCTTAGACAGGTCTAGTAGGATTATAGATGTAGAATGCACTGTATCTAAGGCTTTGTTGATGGTGTTAATGAAGGAGAAAAGGGCAGTGATAGTGCTATGGCCTGGCTAGAAACCATGTTGGGTGGGGGACAGAAGAGCATTACAAGAGAGGTGGTTAAGTAGTTGTGAGTGAACACATTTTTCCAAGATTTTTTATATTGGGGAGAGTATAGAGACAGGGCAGTAGTTAGAGAGATCATGGGAGTTTCCTCCTTTATGTAGTGGGGTAATGATAGATTTTTTTTCCATGGAAGAGGAACATAGGATTCAGAGAGAGAGATTTATAAGGATTGAGACTGGGTAGGCTATTACGGTAGCAGTTAGTTGCAGGTATTCTGGGGGAAGTTTCTCTGCAGATAGTGAGCAAGATTTGAGTTGTTTTAAGAGTTTCACGATTAGGGAGGTGGGTACAGGTTGGGTATTGAAAGAGCTGTCGTTTTGAGAATGAATACACTCTGTAGGGGAGGATGTGTGTTCAGTAGGTTGGGGAGGGTGTGAGTTAAAGGTGGAAGGGCAATCTTTGAGTAGTTTTTGAATGGTGGAAATGAAATGGCTATTAAAATCTTGAGAAATTTTTTGGGGTGTTTTTTCTGGTGCTGGGGATGGGTTTAGAGGGGAGGAGACCGATTTCCAAAAACTTTTGGGATTGTTCTGTGAGGTAGATAGTTTAGTGGAAAAGTAATCCTTTTTGTCCTGAATCACTAGCTTTTTTGCTTTGTTACAGAGTTGTTTGTAGTAAAGTTTGTTTTGTTTTGTTCTATCTTTCAGCCATGTTTTCCATGCTTTGTTTCTGAGAATGATATTTTGTTTAGTTTCTTTTGTTAACCATGGGGCATGGTTAGTTTTGGTCGTTTTTGTATGCATTGGAGTTAGGCTATTTAGAGTATCTAGAATGAGGTTGTTAAAATAGACAACGGCTTTGTCTAAGGGGAGTATATTTAATGTGTTCAGTTTTGGCAGTTTAAATACTTATAAACTTATTTGGATCAAAGTGGGCAAGGTTCCTTGATGTTCTATACGTGTGTGTTTTAATTGTATGAGGGTGAGTCCTATAGGTATATGCTGGGAGGTGGCCACTTAGCGTGTTTGGTAAGGTGTCTGAGTTTGAATAGTTCTCGGGTTGGTTAACCAGTATCCAATCTAGGGTTGACTCACAGTTTGTTGATCAACCATAGGGGTAGTGATGAGTTGAGTAAAACTATGGAGGGTTATGCTGTTTGCTTGGTTGGGGGCATCTAAGTTTAGCCAATTAATGTTGCTGTCACCTACAATTATAGTTTCATGGAGTATATTATGATTTATCCAAGATAAAAAGTCTTCCAGTATATGAATATTGTGGCCTGGGGGAATATAAATTACTGCTATGCATACTTGTTTGTTTCTATTTATGTGAAGGGTGGTAAGTAGGACTTCAAGGTTTTCAAAGTAAGGGAGGGGTTTTGAACAGGTTGTTATTTGTGATGTTTTCTCATATATTAATGCTACCACCCCTTTTTTGAAGTCTGTCTGAACGAATTATGTTGTAACCTGGAGGGAGAATTTCAGTGTCAGCTATGTGTGGTTTTAGCCAAGTTTCTGTTACTGCAATAATATTAGGGTTGTGTGTGGTTAGCCAGGCATGGAATTCAGTAATTTTATTGCAGATGCTGTGAGTATTTATGGTTATTAGGTGAAGTGCATTTTGAGATGTGTGATTATGTAGTTTAGAGGTGAATGTGTGATTATGGTAAGTTGTTTGGTGAGCTTGACTAGTGGTGGGCATAGGAGTGTAGATTGGGCCTCAGTTAGGGTGGATATCTCCACATTGTGGTAATGTTGACATAGATAAGATTTGTTGTGAGTTTGTTGTCTATGTGAGGTGGGTTTGTAGTATAGTTCAAGATTTAATTTACAGGTTTTTAAATATTTTTATACATAATTTCTGAGTCTGACCACATGGGGTCTGGCATCTTGAAGCAATTCTGATTGTTTAGTCTGCCTCTAGGTATGCCACAATCCAGTGGCTTGTCTGTAAAAAAATACATCACACAGGTCTCTTTCTTCCTAAAGTTCTTGTCACTGCATTGATTTTACATGCATACACTGCTGTCTTTCAGCCAGTTAGTTTTAAGTAACATTTCATGCTGTTTAGTGACTCCTTAAAACACAAATAGTGCAAATGCCACATAACAGACTTTCAAAGTGCTTTTTACTGCTGCTTCTTTTTAGAATGGCTAAACTGCATTATTTTGTGAAGCCTGAATTGTACTACTTTGACTCATCCCCCATTCCAGTCGCACATAACTTTCCTAGCTGTCAAAGTGCTAAGGGTAATTTGAGCTTTTACCTGCTGTGACTGACAGCTCACAGCAAGAGATTTAACTCTTGTACTGTTTTTTTGCTCTAGCCTTTGCTTTCTATATGGATAGGGGAAGGGCCAAGGAGCTATGACATCACAGCATGGGTGGGTTTTTAGGACAGTAGTGGTGATGTCAGTTTGGGGAAGGAAATGGCTAGAAAACTATCTGTATTCAGTGGCCTTGATGACATCAGTGAATTGGAGACTGCAGCAAGTGAAACCACCATAGTAAGGTACTGTTCTAGTGGAGAGAAACAGTCAATTTAAAATATTTTAAATGCTGTATTGTTGTTTATTCATAGCAGGGACAGTAAATAGAGAGAAAAAAGAGAAGGTGAGCATTTAATAATAGAATCCCATTTTTATTCTTTAACAATGTACCAGTGCAAAGATAATAAAGTCATATTCTACTACTCCCTCTGTGAAGTTGTATTTCTTAAAAACTCTGTTGCACAATTCCTGTTAAAGTTGTTCATATCCCTTCTTAATCTATATCCCCTTTTCAGTTTTATCACTAAGTTTGCCCCGGTAATGAGATACATGTAAATCAATGGACATTCGTGGGATTTGTTTTAATTTTTTTTATGCATTTCAGTTCCTCTTGTGAGCCAGTGACTGCTGTATTGTTTATCAAAGAAGAAGGAGGAAATCTCTCCAAGCCTAGACAGTCCATATCACTGACCTTAGTTAGCTGAGGGGAGAAATGGCAGCAGCACTGATTTTTAGTGGCTACTGGAAGGATGAGAAAAAGGCTGCTAAACACTGGAATGTGTCAAACAGGATGTCGCCCTCAAAACAGTGGGAAAAGAAACAAACTGCAAACTACTGATCTGTCATTTCATATTTGACATGACATCATAGAATCACTCCTGAAGGAAATAATTTTGGAAAATCTGAAATTCATTATTACACTGAACCCAAGTTAGCAAGCCAAACAAATATTCAGTTTCTAATATATGGTCTGCACTCTCAGCAAAATGAATAATTATTACTTGCACATAATGGAAGATACCATGAGGAAAGTGCACAGCACCTTTTTAGCCTTTACTTCACATACTTTAGCAGTTTACCCAACAATGGCCTTCAAAGACGTAATATGAATATCCACGCAAGACATTTAATTAACATCACCTTAAATACTACAAACGTACCTGCAAGTCAAATTAAGCACTAGAGTTCAGAAAGGAAAAGAAAAAACATGTTATTTAAAAATAGCCTGGTAATATATATAATTCCAGAGAAATAACTCTATTTACTGTACAAATAGCTATTATGCAATTTAATGATAAAGATCAAATACTGTACTTCTTCTAAAATATGTATTAAAATACTTAAGATATTGAAAATATTCCTGGCCAGTTGCTTAATGATGGCCTCACCAGAAAAGCCACTGTAATACAAATTAATTCTTAAAATCATATACTAAAAGAATATTATGCATACACGTCCCAGATTTCTCCTTTTGTGGAATGAATATTTTTATTTTATTTATTTAACATTTGTTTACAGCGAAAGTCTGACTTGGAACAAAACCAATTTTCATCAGCTGCCAGAGGAGAAACGCTTCAGATTAATTTCTTTGTAACATGGGAGGAAACCAGAGTACCGGGAAAAAACCCACACGAACACAGTGAGGACATGCAGACTCTGCACAGAAGGCACTCCAGCCAAGAACTGAACCGGAGAACCTCTTGCTGTGAGGCGACAATGCTAACACTGCACCGTCGATTATTATTTAATGTTATGCTAATGGAAAAAAGTTATCCTACTGGAATTACTTGGGAGTTTTTTTTTTTTGGTCAGCCTTTGCCTGGATGGCTATATTTTTACCTCATATCTGGCTTTGGTTAATGTAACAATAAATAAACCAAGCTGTACTTGCCAACGCTTCAATTTATTTCTGATCTGGTACCTTGGCTATTTGTCTTCTCAAGGTGATTAACCAATACCATGGCATTACTTTTATACAAGTAGGACCCAGTTAGTAAACAATAAATTGTGTAATCATTCAAGTGAATAAATGCAATAATTGGAGAGATTCCTTAACCAGTCCATAAATACCGAAACAATGCATAGGTTCATAGGATGATACTAGGCTATTGACCCAGAGGCCCTTATAAGCCTAGCCAAGAATTTCACCCATGTTCCCACAAACTCAGCACCTGTTTTCCCTGTCCACCAGGGACACAAGTGAGATCCCAGGGGTATATTTTCTGTTTCCCATCCAGTCGTTCAGGTTCCTCTTAAAGAGGGCTAGTGAGGTACTCTGCTTGACATGAGAGGAAGTCTATTCCACAGATGGGGGAAGCCATTGGGACACAAATCTATCCCGTCAACAAGTTCTATTAATGTCACAGACCAGGTTCAGACCTTACATATGGGTTGTGAGAGTGGAGTTTGACTTACGGATTTGCAGCAACTTTATCAAGGCTGAGTCTGAGACGGCCTTGTATGCCAGACACAGGTCACCTCTGAGCAGTCTGTATGAGAATGAGTAGAGGGACAGGGCTTTTAGCATATCTGTATTGGATAGGTGTTTGAGACCCTGGATTTTTCTGGTCAGGAACCTTTGTGGTCTTTCCAACCTCTGCATGTGCTTGGCAAGGTACATGCCGAAGGGGGCATTGTACTCGATGATGGGATTGATAAGGGAGGAGTACAGGGATGTTATGACGACCTTGTTTCTGGATGAAATACCCTTACTTATGAGGTGGGCCATGTAGAAAGCCTTCCGTACAGTGGAGGCAACATGGTGGTCAAAAGTCAGGTTGCTATCAACTTGGGTGCCCAAGTCCCTCACAACTGATTGCATACTTAGTACATTGTAATTAATATGATAATTAGTGGGGACACCATTTTCCGCAAAGGGGATAATGATGCATTTCTCGGCATTCAGTTTGAGGCCATGCTTCTGGCACCAGTCATTAGTTTGATTAAGGCCCACTTGGAGGATATTCACATCACTAGGGGAATTTATGACACTGCCCAGCTTGCAGTCATCTGCAAACCTGGTCAGCCATAGACCACTGGTTTTGGCTTGCACCTCTGAAAAGTATATCCCAAACAGTAGAGGCCCCAAGACCAATCCTTGGGGTATGACACCTCTTATGGGTCTACTACTAGAGGTGGCTTCCCCTATTTTGACTGAGTGGGTTCTATCAGTGAGCCAGTTAGCTACCCATCTGGTAACATATGGATGGATGCCTAGATGGGAGAGTTTATCTATTATACCCGAGTGGGGAACAGTGTCAAAGGCATTGGCTAGGTCAAGGTAGGTGGTGTGCACTGTCCTGCCCTCATCCAAGAAGAAGATGACCAAGTTTAACAGGCATGATCTCCCTTTGACAAAACTAAACTGTGTGGGATCAAGCGTTTGGAGTTTGCCAATGTCCTCGTTTATAAGGTCCATGATAATGCATCCCATGGCCTTGCAGATCAGGGTAGTTAGGCTGATGGGCCTATAATTGGCTGGGTCGGTGGACACTCCACCTTTGTGCAGAGGGATGACAGTAGCTGACCTCCATTCTGCTGGGATGAAGCCCGTGCACAGGCTTTGGCTGAATAGGGTGCACAGTGATGCTGAGAGCTCTTGCTTGAGTTCATGTAGGACACAGCCAGGGATGTTGTCAGGTCCCATGGAGGCTGCATTTTTGCCTTTGAGAAGGCATTAATAACCTGCTCCCTGGTGATGAGGGGAGGGGGGCAGGTTCTGGGGATGTCCTGGTTTACTGATGGGGGGGACATAAGGATGAAGTTTTCACTTAACTTGTCTGCTAGCAGGTTGGCTATATCTGTGGGGTTTATGTATGTGATATTCTTGACCACCAATTCAGAGCAGATTTGGGAGTTACCTTTGGGATTATGCACATATGTGAAGAAGGCCTTGTGATTGTCATTAGTGGATGTGGCCAATTTGGACTCAAAGTTAGCCTTAGGGGATTTCACCAGTGACATTATTTGCTTGTTCAGACAAAGGAGAGATTGTTTCCAGCTTGGCACCTGATCCTTCTTGGTCCTGGACAGCAATTTTTTCCTTTTGTTATAGAGTCTGTTTATGGCTGCTGTCAACCAGACAGGTTTTCTCTTCCTTGAGAAAGATGATTTGGTCCTGTCAGGTATTGCTAAGTCCATGCAGCTATATGGTGCTCATATAGTTTTTTGGTGTAGGCTTGGACATTTGTGCTTGATTCAACTGAAGGGATGGTGTCTGTGAAGCTGCTTATACCTGCTCTCAGGAGGTTGTAGTCAGCTTTGGAAAAGTTTTTTTGTTCGAGCCTGGCAAGAGGGGGGGTCAGGGGTGATGATGACTTTGAAAGTGATTGCTTTATGGTTGGATCTTACCAAGGAGGATGCCACTGTAGGGGTGCTACAGTGGCTACTCATGTTGGTTAGTACCAGGTCCAGGATATTTTCACCTTTTGTGGGGGTGTCAACCAGCTGATCCAATGCATTGGCATTGATGAAGTCAAGGAATCTCTGGGCATTCAAGTTTAAGCTAGAACAGGTCTTCCACTCTATGGTCAGGTAGTTAAAGTCGTCCAGGATCAGGTTAAAGGGTTGAATTTTGATGGATTCAAGTAAGTCCAGATAGGAGGAGTGGCCACCTGAATCATGATTAGGGGTCTGTAGATAACTATGACTTGAATATGTGTTTTGTCAACAGTTAACTGCACCTGGACTGTCTCCTGTGCATCATACTGTTTGACCCGCATGGAGGTGTGTATGTTTTTGATAAATATTGAAACTCCACATCCTTTGGCTTTGTAGCCCTCTGTTTGGGGTCTGAAAGTATAGTAGGACAAGTAACCTGGTAATGCTGGGGTGCTCTCCACAGCTTTGAAACTGGTTTCAGTGACTGCACAACTGTCAGCATCTTCCAGGGTGAGGAATAGTGATTAAATAAATTATTACACACATTTTGAATAAACTGTATTGAAAAACTAAAAAAAAAAAACATTATTACCACATAACAGCACGTTTAAATTACCTTACTGATTTAATCATCTTAATTAACTTAATAATTTAAAAACACAAATTGACTTCTTAATTTAACCCCTTGGGAAATAATGTTGTATAATTTAATATTTTACTTTCTAATTCATTGATGTTGTCAGTAAAATTTCCCCTCTAGGGAGAAAAGGCTGCGTTAAGAAACCAGCATCTGATCCTTGATGTACTTTATAAAAATGTTCTGCCACAGGACTTTTTTATTTATTGTTTTTTTCAGATTTTGATGTTCTTTTGTTTGGTTCATTTGGTTAATTTCCAGGGTATGGAATTCCTTGTTTACTTTAGCAGGAGTGTTTTTGGCATCTTCAGAGATAGAATAAATTTTGTGCACAGTGTTTTTTTTTTTTGTTATTATTGTAGTAAAGACTGCTTATATTTGGATTCTGTCACACAGGGGTTATTTTTGAATTTCGCATGGTATTTATTTCTGAGGGGGCAGATGTGTCTATGCTGCTATTTACATGTACATAGAATATGGTAATGAAGGAGTATGCATAGCATTGGAGTCATCAAGATGGAAGAAGCTTTTCAATTTAGGCATATCATGACTCAGTTTTAGTAGATTAGCCTTTCTATAATCTCTGAATACATAAGCATTGGAAGATGTTTCAGCCTACAGTGTTATGGTGAATGTGACTGGTTAGTCATCTGATTTGACCAGGGAGGAAGTTACAATTGTTAGGGAACAAAGTTGCTCTATACTAGTAAGGAACAACTTCAGAATTTTATTGTCCCTTTTTGTGGTTCCATAAACTGATCTAGGGAGGCTGGAATATGGAAGTCAAAACATCTTTACGTGTTTATATTTGGGGATGCGCAAGTCTCCCAGTTTATTTTGGAGTGGTTGCAGTCTCACAGGAAAAAGCTGTTTGCCTTAAACATAGGCACACTATTCTAGTTAGATGCCAGGTATGGGCTATGGGGAACATAGAGAGGACCCTATAGTTAGTTGCAATATAAGGGGTTTTGTCTAATAGTATGTTGGATGGGGAGGAGGTCCAGCTCAATCTCTTGTTTAGTGAGTCTAGAGATAATTTTTTTAAGAATATGGAGATACTGCTAAATTTATTTTCTTTGTCTAATGTGGTAATCATGGACAGGTGAGAGGCACTGAAACCCTGTTCTAATGCAGTGCTTTCAGTAATCTTCAGCCAGGTCTTTGTGATGATGCACCTATCAGTTTTTTATAGGTTAAGGAGTGCTTGTAGGAAGTGGAGCTTTTTGTTAAAACTACTGGCATTTAACAGCAATACCTTAATGTTATCCAGATTTTGTTTAGTTATGTTGGGAGTTTAAGAAGACTTACATTGCCACAGTAAGGAATTATGCAGGTAAACAAGGATTTAGCCAATTTATGAAAGTCTTAGGGGAGAGGAGCAGGCCATTCCTAATAAGGCAGTTGTGATGTTCTACCATCTATTCCCAGGCTATCTGTATATCTATGCATAGAAATAGATACTATAGACAGATATATCATCTATATTTATATCTAATATATATATATATATATATATATATATATATATATATATATATATATATATATATATATATGGGTCCGTGTTAGTTCAACGAAAACCCATATCCACGACGACCAGATAACCCAGATGGAATTTCAGACACCGCACATCCGTGATAAAGGTAAGTGTATGTATTACGGCACGGAACCTATTCCTGTGACCATAATACACCTAAAGCATAAACAAATACCTGTATAGCAGGAGCGCAAACCCCCCTGCACTCCCCTACTTAAATATTCTAACTACGGGATTGTACCACATTGTGGGAATGGGAATATATCCCATTCCACACTACTCACATTTATCGGGGATGTGCAGTGTCAGCGATTCCGTCTCGGCGATCCAGTCATCAGGGATATGGGTTTTCGTTGAACTAACATGGACCCATATGTATGTATATATATATATATATATATATATATATATATATATATATATATATATATATATATATATATATATATATATATATATATATATATATATATATATATATATATATATATCCACATGCACACATATATAGATAGTACCCCCTTTAAATGACAGTGGAAGCTAAACCATTTGTTAAAATCAATAATCTTTTGATTATATTGTGGCATTATTCTTGGTGATGGTAGAATGCTCCTCAAGGGTAGGTTCATATCAGTTTTAGAATTCTGTTCCATGAGCTGCATCTTGTCTCGCTTCATACAATCCAGGGAGGTATGGCTCAAGTCATTTACACCCACATATTCTATGACTGTGTTGCACTTCAAGGGTTCAAGTGCTTACATGATGTTGGGAACATTGTGTCTAATAAGTAACTAACCATGACCCTCTCTTTCCACATCCTTGTGAGTGGTGCATCAGTGTTTCTCACTGTAGTCACCTATGACTACAATATTGAATTGTGTTTTGGTTATGGGTTTTTGAAATGAGTAAGTGTGATTCTTACATGTATGTTTCATGGTAGGTGCTACTTGGGATGTGGGTTTCTAAGGTTGCTGAGAGCACTTTTTTCCTAGGTTACATTGGGATGCCCCTTGTAGTTTAGGTAGATTACTGTTAAAAGCCTCTACATGTGTAGGTCTAGGTGCTTGGTTTGAACTGTGAGTTCTTTGTTTAGTATTGTGCTATGTAGTACTGACAGCCTGCTTATTTCTTGTGACTTTGTGGGAGAACTTTGCCTCCAAAACATTGCATAACTACATCCATCCCGCACTGTATCTGATTAAGTAGTAGGTGGTTGCCAGTAAACATGAGGCAACTGCCACATTCTCTCAGGATGCCGATTTCAACTAGGCTGGCTACAGACATGGATGAAAAGTGCAAATCCATCATTTAAGGTGCTTTCCGTTGTGGCGTGAAAGAGCAGTTGCGCCCTATGGGTTTGGGGATGATTTACTTGAAGTGCTACTTGTCTGTAGCAAACAATTTAAGTCTACATACAAGAACAATGTGTATCAAATATATTCGAAGCCTTTTTACACAAATACTGAAAATTTAGTGTGCAATACAAACTGGAGGAGTAGCTAGTATAAAGAAACTTAGGGTTCTAAACGTCTGCATTTATACAGTGCTGTCCATCATACCACAGCATTGCACTATAAAAAGCTCAACAGAGCATACCATTAGCATTATACTTGAATTTAGCTTCTGAAGCAAGTAATACTACAACCAGTCCCCAAATTTCCTGGAAAACTTATTCTGCCACCAGAAAGAACCAGTAACTGCAGTGTCAGCACACTCAGTATTAACCAATTATACCAAAGCGACAAAATAAACGAATTGAGGCGGTGAACAACAATAACTCCAAAATCAGAAAAACAATGTGGAAACGGAGAAAAACGGCAAATATGTTTCTTTCTGGCCAACATTTAATTACCAAGACACAATACACTCAGTAAAGTAGTTTCGCTGTACAGGTTCGATTATAAAACATTAACGCTATTAACCACTTGCGTTTTCGTCTGCTATACTCAGACTTCATCAGATGAAGCTTTGCTTAAATTTACACTCCCTTTTATATATAGTAGAATATAGTGAGCTTTGGTGGCAGGTAACACTAGAAGCGTACAACCCACCTGGGTTGAATGAGTGTATAAGTATATTACCAATTCTGAAATTAAGGGCAGCTAAATTATAATGATATGTTATAACAAACATAAAAAAATCATCTAGAAACAATTTTTGCAAATCCATTATATTTTATTTGTTACAAAGGTGTTTTTATAAATTTTATAAATATAAAAATGGGGTTTCATTTAATATAAAGGATATTTTTAAAGGTTTCTAATTTTAGGTCCTACATGACAATAATATGAATTTCCACTAGATGGCAGTCGATACCATAAAATGAATTGTTTTATATTTATATTTTTATATTTACTTTTTGATTATATAAAGGAAATGAGTTTATATTAACATATAGAAAGATTTCATTTGTTTTAATATGTTATTAAATGAAGTGTTTTTAAGTGCTAGGGAAGCATATTTGTTTAAGGAAAGTATGTAAAGGAACTGAACTTTGGTAATTTATTCAGATCATGTTTATTAATTAAAGTCATTAGACAGACTATAAAAGGGAGTGTAAATTTAAGCAAAGGTTCACCTGATGAAGTCTGAGTATAGCAGACGAAAACGCAAGTGGTTAATAGCGTTAATGTTTTATAATAGAACCTGTACAGCAAAACTACTTTACTGAGTGTATTGTGTCTTGGTAATTAAACGTTGGCCAGAAAGAAACATATTTGCCGTTTTTCTCCGTTTCCACATTGTTTTTCTGATTTTGCAATTATACCAAAGGTTACTTAGCCTTGTGTTCCTGGCTTCAATTAAGGTAGTTTAATCCTGTAGATAATAATACTAGATACTATAGCACTACTCAGGTATGAAGGTGGGAAAGAAAGTGTAAACTACTAATTTAGCAGTCAAGAGGAGGGTCTTCCCAGTTTCATTTTTTATTGTTCATTAGCCGCGGTGGTGAAGCGGTAGCGTTGTTGCCTCACAGCAAGAGGTTCTCCCATTCGATTCTCGTCTGGAGCGCCTTCTGTGTGGAGTCTGCATGTCCTCCTGCGGTTGAGTGGTGTTCAAAAGACATGCATAGAATGGGCGTTACTTCGTTGAAGGTTGGGCATCGAGCTGGCACGTCGGCACCCGTAAAAAAATCTACTGCCATTCATTAGTGGACCGAAGTTCTGCTGTGGCGACCCCTAACTGGGAAAAGCTGAAAGAAGAACAACAACTATTTGCAGATGGGATGAAATTACTAGGAGTTTCCCAAGATAATTTTTCAGTAAGGGCAGGCAGAGAGCTCTGAATTCTAGCTCTCTGCAATAAATTGGAGGGCTAATTAATTGAAGTTACATAAGGGAACTGATTCTTAAAATGATACTTTGGTTCTTACTGATTACAGCCAATAAAAGAGGAGAAGGGGGAATTCTGCATTCAAATTTACATTAGGGGTGGGCCGAAAGAGAGACATTAGCTATTCACACAGCAGTCTCTGGCAGAGACTGAGTGTGCTTATTCATTAAAGCCGTGAAGTGATTTATTTTCCCTTTTAAACAAAGGCCTAGTTTGTAGCTCCTCCTTCATTTCACAGATGACTAACAGTTTAAGCGACCTGTTCTAATTGCTATGACTCACCAAAAGGCATTTTTTTCCTTAGGAAAAACTTAATATGAACCGAAAAATACAGTACACCACAATATTTAAAAATACAAGACAATATAAAGAAAAACAAACCAGTCTTTTCCACACATCAGTCCTTGGCAAATTCAGAGTGAATTCATACATTAAAGCCTTGTGATGATTTATTTTCCCCTTTACACAACAGGCCTAGTTCCTATCTCCTCCCTCGAGTCACAGATGATTAACCTGTGACTAACCAAACAGCAAAATACTCTCTCCCTCCTCCTTCCTATTTTAGCTGGCATGTCCCAAGGGTCTGTACTAGGCCCTCTCCTCTTCATCCTATTCACAAACGACCTCAGCTCAGCAACTAAACAAGCCGCAACTGTCCAATACGCTGACGATGCTACCCTTATACGCTCTGTCCCAACACCCCATAAACTTCAAATAAAATTTCAATCATCCTTCCTAAGCATAGAAAAATACCTATCAGAACATCAACTAATTCTCAATCCAAATAAAACCAAACTAATAATTTTCAAAAACAAAAAATCCAAACCTTGTCATCCCCCTATTTCAATCCACTCCTCAAACAGAACCAAGATAAAATCCACTACTCATACCAAACTCCTAGGGGTCACTACTGATGAGAATCTAACTTTTGAAAAACTTGTCTCTCTAACAATCATAAACGTGCACATCAAGCTTGACACCTTACATAGGGCCAAACCATACCTATGCCATAATGCCAGGCTTGCCACTGCCCGTTCTCACCTGCTTTTTTCCCTCTTTTATGGATCTCACATACTCACCAACCTTCGCAAATCGGACGTAAACAATCTAGAATCTTGCTTTCACAAAATTGCAAAGTTCGCCTTGAATACTCCACATAGGACTCACCACTGTGCTGTGCTCTCTCAATAAAAATGGCTTGACCTCCTTAACCTTCTAGCTCTCAACCAACTATCGATGGTCCACAAAATAATTAATCTACCCACTAACTGCACTGCCCTCTCCAATCTCGTCCAACCAAGTCTCAACCCAGGACCCTCAGATCCTCCAACAAACTTACACTAAAGGTCACCCAATCCCGAAACTATCACAGAGACTTTCTCTATTCTAATAAAATTGCCAAACTATGGAATACTCTCCCACCCACAATTACTAAAAATCCACACCACCTTGAGTTCAAACAACTATTAATTAACTACCTAGCTAATCATTGGCTCTGCTCCTGCCATACCCCAGGCTAAATCACCTGTCCTCACTCCCTACACTGCCTTCCCATACCAGAACGTCACAACACTACTACTACAATTTCTCACTGTTCTTGTACCTAAATATTTCTTTTGTATTAACCTCCCCTTGCAACCATGCTAACACACTCAGGTTGATTTCTCAACTTTCTAGTCAAACAATCCTATATTGTATAACACCTTATTTTTTGCCTAGACTGACTTATGTTATTGTAACTAAGAAATGTAGTTAATGTCCTAGAATTTCTGTATAGTGAACTAATGCTGTGTTAACTCAAAGAATATATTCTACTGTATATTGTATATATTGTACTGTTTTTTGGAGCTTTTCTCCCAGGGCCTCCACTGAAAATGGACTCTTAGCCCAGTCGGACTTTCCCAGTTAACAAATGTAATAAAATAAAATAAATGAAAATAAAAACTTAGGTGAATTGTTCTTATTGCTGTGACTGATCAAGAGATGCAGCTTTGATTTCTTTCCTTCTTATGAAAAAACGTTTAATATGCCATGAAAAATATAGTGCAATGAGAAATACAAGACATTATAAAAAATACAAGAAAAACAAAACTTTCACAGACAGCAGTCTGTGGCAGAGTCTGACTGCGACTATTCAGTTGTTGTTGTTGTTGTTGTCTTTCGGCTTTTCCCGGTTAGGGGTCGCCACAGCGGAACTCCGGTCCGCTAATGATTGGCAGTAGATTTTTACGTGCCGAGTTGCCGGCCCTGATGCACAACCTTCAACAAAGGTACGCCCATTCACGCATGTCCCCCCCACACAGAAGATGCTCTAGCTGAGAATCGAACAGGACAACGTCTTACTGTGAGGCGACAATGCTACCGCAGCACCATCACCGCAGTACACTGTGACTATTCAGTAAAGACTTGAAATCTGTTTCTTCTTTAGATATAAGGCCTCGTTTCTACTAATTCCTCTCCTCAGTTCATACTTAAATAAACTTAGGTGACCACTTTTAATTACTATGACTCACCATGACAGAAAGCTTTGGCAACTTTCTTTAAAAAAATTGCACAGTGCAATGAGAAATACATCACAATATTAAACATAAAAGAACCAACTTTCTTACACAGCAGTCTATGTAAGACTCTGATTGAACTTATTCAGGTATTCAGGTATAATAACACCAAAACAGAAATTAGTACTCACACCAGATGAAAACCAAAAATAAAGTGACTCGCCAGCCTGTTACATCCTGTTAGCAAGGTAGGCCTGTTAGTGAAGACTGCCAACATAGGGATATATGTTGGGCACAGTTTGACTTTTTTAGTGATTATTTGGTTATTCTCTACATTTAGGTTGCAGTTTTAGTTGCAGAAGTGATGTATCGTGTATTTTATATGCTTGAGTAACAAGTTTTAATTCTTGTCCATCACTTAATTTTTTAACATATTAATATTTCAAAGGATACAACTGTCTCTTCAGCAACAAATAAAAATTGGTTGTTCACTCTCTATAAAGAACAAATATATTTAAGATGTTATATACTACTTAGTTGGGACTAGACAAATGTATCTAAAATATTGGCATTAGTAAACCTGTGAAATTTTAATCATAAAATGTATTTTTTTTTTTATTTTTTATTTAACATTTGTTAACCGGGAAAGTCCAACTTGGAACAAAGCCAGTTTTCAGCAGTGGCCCGGGGAGAAACGCTCCAGATGTATGTAAAATAATAACAGCAATGCCAAAGCATGTGCTATGCTTCCAAAATACAGCACTGTAAGTTGAGTTTATTTTACATGCTTACTAACCCAGTAAATCATGCCCGTAGTGACTGCATACACCAAACTTAACCATGAAGAATTTACATAAATTGTTTAAAGATCATTTTTCTGATTATTTTTACACATAGATTTCTACAATACATGCATACTGCATCTGTCAAAAAGCTGATTGTCTAATTGTTATAAAATGATAGCATGTGTTCTTACAGAATGCCTTCCCCCACATCCTCCCCTAAAAAGTCTCCCATTTCATGTATACACGAGTGTGGTAAAACTTAAATAATGGTCAGAGTAATTAATTTCTTCTTGTTGCTCTAAGACACACACACATTCCCCCAACACAATATATTACTAGCCATTTAACAGTGATCCATTAATTGTCTTTGTATTCAAAAGCACCCTGACACCTACTAGTGACATATTCTTTGCACTCCTCTGATATTGGACTATAAAGAATGTAAAATGAAATAATGACTACAGCACATATTCAGCTTTCTGCTCTTATACCCATGCACTGCCTTTCCTCGTAGGTCTTTTTGATTTCTCCAACATGATCAAACAACTGCTTTTTACTTTCACTGATGGCCTAACTTACACTATAAGAACCACTTTCCTTGCATACCCCTGATGTCTGATTGTGACAAAACTGAAAGCAACCATGGTAAGAGTATCATTTTTCAAAGTGCTTCTCTCAGACACGTATGCTGTTCCTGTCCCAATAACCCATATCCATGATAATTTAAATGTGACAATGACATTGTTGAGTTCCCATAAAGAATTCTCTCTAAAGAAAATTGACTGTTTGTATTCATCCCTGGTGTCTGTAAGGAAAGAAATAATGGCCATTGTAATGTAAATACTGCTCTATGAAATTATATCAGTTATTGTTTAATAGTTATTACCTATTTGACCTGTATTTTTACACCTGGTCTACACCTTAAAAATTACATACTTGTATACTGCTGATGTTTGGTTGTGAACAAAAAGAAAAGTAGTGGCTGCAGTATTGCATGTCTGTCCTGTTTTATCACCCCATACTGTGCCCAAATAAGCCATAATAATGGCCATTTAAAAGTGATTTCACAACTACCATTTTCTTTCTACACTGGTTACCAGCCCCCCAAAAGATTACCACTTTTTGAGTATATCACTGTTACTTAATAATGAAGAAAATGAAAGACATAATGGCCAAGACATACACTTAAAGCTGCTGCTCTCATATAGATGTATTGTTCTACTAAGGGATATCTTGCATTATTTAATAGTCATTATGTAAACTCCTTTTTCATTACAGAATTTGCATAACCCTCCAAAGACAGACCCTCTCTACATGTTCTGCTGATATTTGACAGTGATGAAAGTGAAATAATTACTGGCCACATTAATGTATTTCAGGTTTTTACCTGTAGACAGATATTCCCTACCTCATCATCAACAAGCCATAACATTTACTGCTTAACAAAAGATTGTGCAAGAGCTTTTTGCCTTCACATGCAGCCTGCCTCTTAAAGGTCAGACACCATTTGCATACTGCTGACAACTGAAATGACCACAGTAATACATTTCAATGTTCTTCTGTTACACACACAACCTCCACAATCCAGTTATCATAATGAATACTACCTTTTTCAGTGTTCTTCTATCATACACAACCTCTGCTATCCAGTTTTCATAATGAATATATATTTTTATTGTCTGGCTATGCCCTGTCCTGTGTCCTGATCTGCCTGTTCTATTCATCTGTAGGAGAAAAGGTATCCCTCAAGGGTTCGATATGCAATTGCTTCTATTGAAATCTTTAGTTAAATGAATAAGAAATCACTGGTTGAGCATTGACATTAACTGCTGTAAGCAGCTGATATCAGATTTTTACTTCACAAAATAAAGAGGCCATTGAAAATCTTGGGTGACCTTTTCCAAGGTGGTAGAAAGACAGGAGATACAAAATAATGGAGACTGCATTCTAATGAATAGCTTCAATCTCACGTCCAGGTTCTGTTTTTCATTTATTCTTTCAGTGGCTTGACAGAAACTATTTTGTTGGTATAATTAACTTGACAATTAAATTATTTGCGTTAATATCCCCTGGGGCTGGGGTAGCAAACACATTTTTATTTTAGGATCTTCTTAATTATCATAAAATGAAAATAAAATAAATCCCCAAATTGTTATCTCAACACCAGTAGTTATAGTTATTGCCATGTCTACTCCAGATGAGCACATTACTATATTTAAAGGGTTACAAAATAAAATTAAAAGCTTATCATGTAAAATCATTTGAGAGATTACTTTGTCCTAGATCTGTGCAGTGTTTATTTGAAGGAAAACAACATTTGAAACAACCTTCTGTTTCTTTTACACCAAAAACTGACACAACAATTCTTAAGGATTCAGATTCTACAATGTTTATTAAAAGGCATCAAAACTGACTTTTCTTAGGAAAATGCACATCATTTGGCTACAAAGGAAGCTTTAAAACTTTACCAACGAATAGTATGTAAAGTAGTAGAACATGGAAACAAAAATTAAGAGTGAAGCTGAAATTGCTGCTGATAGTCTTTATATTGAATCTAATAAAACATTTACAAAAATTATGATGAATAAATATAAGCAAGCTCATAAGAATTTAAAGAACTCATTTTTTGAATCTGCATATCACTACTTTAAAAAAGTCTGGTGAAAAGATAGAGAATTCTAGGTTCAGAAAATCAAGACTAGAAGGGGACAAATAATTATTCAAGGAATGTGAGATAAACACCTAACATGAAAATGTATCCCCTTGAAAATAAATTAACTTTTTTTTATTAACTTTTTGAAATAAAACACCTACATTCCAGTAAATCTCCTTCTTTCACTGACAAATTTAAATACATACTAAACACATGTTTAATTTACTTCAATAACTATACAAGAACCAGAAACATAGGCTACAACTATAACTAATAAACAAATTAAAAAAAGGCATTACACATACATTCAAGAGGGAATGCACAAGATATGAATACTCTATTAATTACATATGTATTAAAGGAACAATTTATTTCATATACATGCATTTATGTGTGTGTGTGTGTGTGTGTGTGTGTGTGTGCGTGTGTGTGTATCTATCTATATCTATCCATCTATGGGTCCATCTTCATCTTACTGAAAAACAATATACTGATAGTCATAATAATGAATGTACAATGTTGAAATGTTAAAATCTTAATAGTTATTCCCCTATATGTGTAGAGAGCTGGACTTGCATCCTGACCCCTCGGCAAGACCCATGTTAGCACTTGTTTCTGAGTATCACTGACAGCCGAGCGATACTATTTGTTGAGTTGTTAAGTGTTTGTACAGTATATGTACATTGTAGATATATTCTTTCAGTGGGTATTTTGAGTTCAATATTGTGGTGTTTGACATTTCAGGGTTTTGCATTCAGTATTATCATTATCACTGTTCAGCAACATGCCATATATCAAATAAAAATACTGAATGCCGACAAGGGGGCAAACCACTAAAAACAACAAAATAATACCACATACGTGGAATCAAAAACACCAGTTTATTCACCAGTTAAATTCTTTTGTCCATCAAGACCAGTTCATCAGAACTGGTTGATATGACCACAAAAACTGTTTAAATAACAGAGTAAACCACTATAAAGTGTCACATAATAAATGCCATTACAAATTTTAGCTACTTATGTTTAGGACTCACAGAATATAATCGGCCACTGTACCTTGAAAATGGCCAAAACAACTCACTGCAGCAAGGTTTTCAGAATCCTGTATCTGATCTTGACCATATTACTTTAATGTTGTTTGTAAAGCATGCTGATTATACTCTGATATTTAGACAAAAGGACAAATCAGTTAAGCACTAGAGTGGTTCAAGACCTGACCTTAACAAATATTAAGCTTTCCGTGCTAAAGTTGTTAAGGTTGGGTCTTGGGTTTGGCAATAAAATCTGCCAGTACAGATGACAGCGGCAGAATAAAATATTTGTTTCTGCCTGCTGCCCGTTATTAACATGTCTCTGATTTTCTGTTCTAAATTTAAAAAGTTACAAGAACAGCAGTATGTGTTTGCCTGATTTTCTAAAGTATCATATGTAGTGCCTTCAATCTTCAGGAATTTGTCCAAAAAAACATCAGCTTTATGAGGAACAGATCTAACATATGAATCAAAAATCTGGACATTTTGTGAAAATCTGGGTAGTTGAGAGGCACTGACGTTTAGTGCAAACATAAAGGATGGGTGGGAGTTTGGCATAATGGTTAAGGTGTTTACCTTATATACACAAGGTGCAGGGTTTGACTCTAACATGGGTAACTGTCTAGGCTTAAAATGGCCCACAAGAGCAGTTAGCCTAGTCACATGGCTAATATATGAAAGTATAAACTTAGTTACTCTGCCTTTCTGACTTTGAAAGCTGTCAAAACAATGAGTTTTTATTTTTTATTTTTTTTGTTTGTTTTTTTTCATTTTTACTTTAACTAGTAGTGCATGGAGCAGATAAAGAATTACGAGCCGGCTGCTGATGCTAACCTAATATTACTAATATTGTGTTTTCAACGTGGATGCCAAGATTCATCTCTTGAGCTTCAATTTCTTGGCATTCGTATCTGTAACACATAAAAGCTTGGTTAGCCTTGGTGACCTACTCATAATCCTCTATGGTATGCCTACTTTTTATCCATCATTTCTCTTCACAACAGCAAATATGTAAAGTAGTCCACACTTATGTATCTATATTTCTGATACAGCTTTAGAACAGGTCAGTAGGACTAGCTAATTTGCAATTCCAAAACTTCCAGTTTTATGTAACTTGCTTCGAGATCTTCATCTGTTAATTGATTTCCATTTGTGCAAGTATTTATGAGTAATATTTTCTAAGTAAACCCTGTTATTTTTTTCAGGGTAGTCCAGCCATGAACACAATAACAGCAGAGTAAAAGTGTAAATGGGATAAAGCAATCAGATAAAATTAGACTTAATTAAAATCTATAGCACAGACGTTAACATACAGGAGCACAGCACACAAGAAGAGTCAATAAAACATAAAAAGAAGTTATGTACTTACCATAACATTCCATGTGAGTTGTTCTTCTCACCTTCATTCTTACTGATGGGTTTGGCTCCAAGTCGGCAAAACTGCAAAGCTCGAGGTCTCCAAACAGCTCGAGTCCGAAACCCTATCGGGCTCTGAACCAAAGACAGATGAGGAAGAAGGAGGAGGTTTGGCTTTTCCTGAGGAGCTGAGTCCAAATCCGATTGAAAGGCAAACTTAATAAGGCCCCTTTCCACTAATTTCCTTTTTCTTTCTGCCAGAACCCTGGTACTAAATCCGTGGCACACAGAACACACTTCTTGAAGATGGACCTCTCCTAGTTAATAACACAGATGGTGTGCCCATCTGTGAGAGACATTTTTTGGTTACATTTAGGGCATTTTTTAAAGCCCGACTTTACCTTTTCTGACATGTTGAATCCAAGTATAAAAGGTCCACTACGAA
This sequence comes from Protopterus annectens, assembly GCF_019279795.1. Lineage (NCBI taxonomy): Eukaryota > Metazoa > Chordata > Ceratodontiformes > Protopteridae > Protopterus > Protopterus annectens. The sequence goes on from NC_056750.1 coordinate 696,830,784, forward strand.
ACACCACAATATCAATAAACAACTCAATAACAACAAAAACTTTCCAGTAAATCCACTGCTGTGGACAGGAATTTTAAGCCTAACTTGGCTGCAAAGAAAAAATTAAGCCTACCGGCTGAATTACTGTATCTCAATCCCATTCAAAACCACTATACTACGTCAATCTTGGCTAGTCAACAACTTTTTCTTTAGACAATCAAAGGCTATTTATAAAGAAAATAAAGCCTGACTTCAGCTATAAATGAAAGTAATTAAGCCTAACTGGCTAGAAAGCTAAATAAAGAGACTAGATCCTGAACTTGGCTTCTAAGGGACAGGGAAAAAGATGCGGCACGAAAATGGCCTAACTTCAATAAAGGAAACCACAATAAACTCCCCACAAAAACGGAGTAAAGTAAAGCAAATACAAGCCTAACTTCGGCTGAAGGAAAACAGTTTTCTCTAATGACGAAAAAAAGAACCAGTAAAGGAAATCTTGTCACTTATCTGACAAAAAATTACCTAAGCTGAAGGAACATGCTTGATCTGTTGCAGCAGCAAACTAGGTCTGAGGGAAGTAGAGGAGCATCGTGGGATAGGGTTTTGGCCTCGAGCTGTTTGGAGACCTCGAGCTTTGCAATTTGGCTGACTCTCGGCTCCGAACCCATCAGTAAGAATGAAGGTGAGATCGAACAACTTCACATTACATATTTCTCTTTTCTCTTTGAAAATTTGCAATTTGCTTTACTTAATGGTGTGGGTTTTTTTTTTTTTGCAGATATCTGAAAATGTGTTGGATACACATTTATTTTTTGGTAGATATATTTATTCCAGGTTATTCACTAAATGATATGATGTTAAAACTCCATAATACAACTGAAGGGGCTACTTATCGGCATTACAGTGTAAGAAGGGTTTCAGTTAAAAAATGTTGCAGGCACTGAATTCCTAATTCTTCCTTTGGACAAGTCATACCAAAAAATCAATACACGGCAATGGTAGTAAAGTTTTTCTAGGTGTTTTGGTACTTTAAACTGCCTAAGTAAGCTTAATTTTTGTTAGCTGTCACTGCCTGCTGCCATCAGCCCTCTTGATGATCCATATGATCCATAACATTTTTTTTCCTCACAGCCCATTTGTTCCCTGTGAATTGACAGCCAGTCACAGAGGCCATCATGTAAGTTTTTTTTTTTTTCTGTTTGTGCTCTAGCCCTGCCCTGTGATGATGTAATTACCCTTGCTCCCCTACACCATCCACTGGCATTTGAATACTTCAATATTTATATCCCTAGCTTGGTGAAGCCAAGTCCACATCTCATTATTCTGTAGCTTTTGTGATGTGCAAGACCCTGCTAGCATAGGAGCAAAATGGACTATCAGAAAACCACAAGTTCATCCCACAGGACTGGAAAACTGGCTCAAACCAGTTGCCATTTCTGCTACTTGGCTATTTCATCACCTGAGACATTAGGCAAACCTGGGTCTTTTGGTGTCATCAAGTTTCTTCCCTGAGTACCTCAAGCCTAAGAACAAGTAAAGTTGATAACAAGTTAAAAAATATGTTTATTTATTTATTTATTATTTAAATAATATAAATTATATAAATAAAATAAATAAGTAAATAAATAATAAAATAAAGCCTAAAAACAAGTAAAGTTGATAACAAGTAAAAAAAAAATAAATAAATAAACACTGATTTCATACAGTTATAGAACATTATTAACCGAACATAATATTAACGTTTATTGGCTGTATGATATAAGTGTTTTTGTTTTCTTTAATTTTATATTCATTTATTTTACTGATTTATAGTTTTGTTTGTTCTGAATTGTTTCCTGGGAACAAGTAAGCTACAGAGTGACTTATCTACGTCACTGAACTTTTTGAAAGGCATTACAAGCAAAAATCATCAAACATTTAACTGAAATGAAGATGCTACTTACTTCTCTAAGGCCCTAGCTACATCTGTAAATCCTGTTGCTGTAATGTTATTCCTATCCCACAGCACAGTCCTAGAAAATTAAAAACAAAGAAAAAGATGTTATTTCTCATTACAGAAGCATCCTTGAGCAGTATAAAACTAATCGTGCAAAGCATAATTTTCACACTTTAGCTAATATTGATCTGTTTATTATACAGAAACCTGCAGCATATGTTAATATTCATCTGCTTATTATGTAGGTGCCTACAGCATATAATTATGTGTAAGCTTTATCAGTTTACAATCATTCTTCCAGAACCTGTAATAGCGTGAAGATGCATTTAAAAGATAAAAGCTGTACACTATCTGAAAATGACTTGTCTCCCTTTATGAAAGTGCAAAAAAACAAAGGTCTGTTGAACTTCCTGGATCACTTTGGCTAAGCTATGGCTTCTTCACATATCTTGGTAATGTGACAGAGATGCCTGCAGTTCCAAAGTTCAGAATACTTCTCTTTTTCAGATGATAGGAGCAGAGGAAATCCAAGGATGTGTGTTATATATTTTAATCAAAACTATCAAATGACTTAATTTCCTAATTATAGTGTCTTAAAATCATACAAACATAAAGATGGATCAAGGGACCTAAAGCCATATCAATCACACTGACTTTTATTCTGATGTAGGGCTTTAAATCAGGTATATTACTTACAAAGTTTACTTTATTTGGAAGCCTTTCACTGTGCTCATATATTAAAAGTAATTTTATGTTTTTTACTTACAGATGTTAGAGTTGTCAAAAAACTTTAACTCAGACCTCTGTTAGATGGACTTCTAATCAGAGTAGTGTAATTAAATATTTGTTCATTGCTGAAGTGATTGGACTTAAACAGGAGGTTTAACCACTCTCTCAGTAGAGAAACAGTTGTAAAGGCCATTCATCTGTGGCAAGCAAATACTCCCAATCCATGGGATATATTTTATTGTATCTGTTGATGACAGCCTCAACCCAGAATCAATCCAGCTTCTGATAATGCCTGGAAAAATAAGCAGACATGCCATTTTATCTCTCATTTTAACATATATGAGTACTAACAGAATTTTGTTATTAAGTTCCTTAAATACCTCATTAATGTATTTATCATGTGACTGATCTTTCTTATTTACAGTGCCCATTTAAGTTTTACCCTTCTCGAAAATGTAATTTTCTCAATAATAACTGATTTCTAACTTGTGCATGGAGTGGGTGGGGGGCTGGGAGGAGACGCAAGATGTGTTTTGTTTTACCAAAGCTTAGTGACAAATCATTGTCACATACCCATGTGGCCAAAGGATATAGGCATAACTGTATTTTACAGAATATCCCCCTAAAGATACAATCACTCTTCTTAAGTTAATAATATCAGTATACTGAATATGAGACACACTTTCAAGGAGTATTAAGCATAGTGTGTAGAGACTGAAAACATGGGGTACTAGTTATGACCCTTAATAACCCCACATGTTAATTTCATGACTAACATGAGTTTTAATCATAACCACTCAGGCTCTGTTTGTTAACCATGCTAATATCCACTGAGTTAGTAATGGTGACAGGTCTGTTGATTGAAGTGCAGTAAAATGATGGTGATGACTGACGCCAGCTAAAGCATCTTTAAATGTAAATACATCATGTGCACATGTTGGTCGCTGTCTATGACTTAAAGAATATTTCTCTTAAAAGTGTCACTTGATCAAAGATTTAGCATGAAAGAAAGGGAAACAAGTTTTATAGCCAGAATTATATTGTTCCTACTACTAAAATGAAATCGTACAAAATAGCAAGTAATTGTTATTTTACTAGTAAGAAACAATCATTTCACCTTTTTATTAAAAAATAACACACTCAAGATGGGTACACATTATCCCATGCATTTGACATATTCAGTGAGCTTTTATAGGATAGTTTTAAACAGTATGAACTCTGTCAATTTTATTGATTTTTATCTTAATTGTGGCACTCACACTGTGTTATGCTACATACTCTATGATACTGTTCCTTTCTTCCGTTTGACATACCTAAGCTGATGTCACTGACGAGATCCTTAAGCACTGTGGTCTGTGGACTTAGATTTCATCAGCTGGGAAGAATAGCACGGTGTCCAATATGGCATCACTCTATCTACAAGAAAGATGCTTCACTCTTAGGCATTTCTCCCCTTGGAAAGTGTATGCAATCACATTGGCAAAGAGCACAAAGCTCTTATTTGTGTGGATCCACTTGGACATCTGGTGACATTATTTTTCTCAATCATGTGGCAACAGTAAAGCCCTCTTCCCTTTTAAGATGGGTGAGTTTTCCATTATATACCATTGCGCCTGACCAACCCTGTGACCCAAAGATCACTAGTGAATTATGGCTTCTGGCAGATGTCGCAATTCTGTACAATTATTATTAAATTATTATTAAATGCTACAATTATGTAGCATTTAAGCCACCACACTTATCTCAAATGGATACTGCAACATCCATCAACTGTTTTAACAGAAGCATTTGTCAATATGAATAAAGCTGTACAGCAAGATTTCAAAACTACTAGATTCATTGTCATGTAATCATTTAGTTGTTTGTTTTGTTGACTGAAAGAAACCCATCTGAGACAGTTCCATTTTCAGTAGTTATTCAGAGGACTGCTCTCCAGAAATGTGTGCAGACATATAAGTGTAAAGTAAAAAGATATATTTTGTAGGAAATATATGCAGTGTAAATATACATAATTATGTCAGTATTCATAGCTGTATTTCATAAATGTAGATTTCACAATGAGTACAGTTTGGAATAAAGATTCACATGTATAAGAGAAGTAAAACATTCTCAACACTGAGTGTACAATGGAGAAAATCATTATACAGTTAAAGAAGTGTCTGTAAATATTTATACTTAATCTCAAACTTACAGAGGTTTGAAAACAGGTTCATATAAATAAAAAAGCTTCTAAAATTCACTATGTACACAGACATATAAATGCTACCATATTAATACATATAGATAGAGAGACCTATATACATGTGTGTGTGTGAACATGCGTGTTTGTACGTGTGTGTGTATATATCTATATATATATATATATATATATATATATATATATATATAAATATACACACACACACACACATATATATATATATATATATATATATATATATATATATGGTTTACTATAATTTTATTGATGTGCACTTGATCAAATGATCATATTATCGACTCACATCTGTGAAAATTCACATTACAGCAAAAATACATACCTAATTCGACCTAGGAACAACCATTAATGTGGGTTGAGATAAGCACAAGATTTGAACCGTCAGAAATATGGGAGTTCGACGTTTTCAATGTTCGAGATTCACACTTCAAGCAAGGTGGATTTGACCAAGTGCATTTCAGTAAAATGATAGACCTACACACGTGCGCACACACACACACACACACACACACATATATATATATATATATATATATATATATATATATATATATATAGACACACACACACACTCACACACAAACACACTGAAGGAGACAGATTACTAATACATTTTGTGATGCCCACCACTACTACCAATATGTGATGGTCACCAATATCTGTCATCCCCATGCTGGGCCAGTAATCAAGGAGCCTGAATCCTCACCACTGACATTACAGGGGGAAGTGCACTTGGAATAAAAATGGATACACTCATTATTTCCAGATGCAGACCTCTCTGCATCAAGTACAATTTCTCGTAAGAGCACACAGGAAACACACTCAGCCTGGGGTCTACATGTCTCTGTATGTGTTTCCCTCCAGATCCCTAGTAAGATTCCCCACTGGTACAGCTGTAAGGTTGGGTCCTCAGCTGAGTGTCCAAGCCAAGTCCTCCACACCCTCTCTGTAAAACGAGTACTTTGTGTCCCTGCCCCAAGAAGCTGATACAAACACACTAAGAGATTTGATTTTTCACTCTCACTCACGCACACACACCTGGGAAAGGCTAGCACCGATTTACCTGTTGTGACCCCTTCTTCCCAAAGTATAAGTTAGTTATCACCACCACCAGACATTCTACAATCAGCTACTTTAAGGCCCTTAACAAAGGGTGTCCAATTATACTGTGTAATATTAATATTAATACAAATGGTAGTTATTCACCAAGATGGCTAGGCCTTCTGGAGTGGCCCACACAGTGTCACCAAATAAATATAAGTACTCTCAAAGGTTAGATACTTTCTACAAAAACCAGCCACAATAAAAGTTAATAATAAATAATAAAATAACAGGAAAATACTGAATATATATTCACAGTAAGCACAGAGTTCAGATCACAGGAAATATTGAAAAGAACATTCAAGGACAGACTCAGGCAAATAAAGAAAAACAATATCTAAACTTAGCTTCACTATATTCCTGACAGAAACTCTCTATTTGTAATTCTTCCCAGCTCACCTTCCACTGGAAGTCTGGTATCCTCTGAGAGCGGTGCCTCACTGTTAGCCTGGATACTACTACTCACCTCTGCCCTTGCAGTCACTCTGCCAAAGGGAACATCAGTACCTACCAGTAGCTGTGGCTCACCTTCAGTCTCACTGCTACAGGGTAGCTCCCTCCCTGAAGTAGCCAAATTACCAGTCCTGACTTCATGTGTGTGGTCTGTCTGGGTTTCCCCAGGCTACCAGACCCACATGCCTGTCTCCAAGCCTGACTGCTTGTCACTGCATGCACACGAGGTACTGCATTATCAAAATCATTCCCTTCTAAGACATCTGCAGGAATATTCTCAAACACACCTACTTACTTGGTTCCTTTTCCACCCTCCCAGTCAAGGTGAACCCTGGTCAAAGGCATCTAGAATGGGATCCCTCCTAAATCTTTGACTGGAGTGGACTGCCCAAGCAAGTATTGCTTCTCTTTAACCACTGCAGGCTTCACAAAGGTTATATCAGAGGCTGTGTCTTTCTTGGAAGTGGCCTGCTTTCCATCCACCACGACTGAATATAAACTAGGCTGGCAGTTTGGTACCCCTATACTCACCAAACAACTTACCACTGACATTCTGTTATTCCCACTTGCTGGCTCCCCCACCTTGCCTCTGTGGACATCTAAATGCTACATGGCCCTACTGGTTACATTTAAAACATTTAACCCTTGATCCTGGCCATGTACCTGAACTAGTGGCTTCCCCTGTTATAGACTGACTCTGTTGGGGTGGTTTAGGCCATTGGTTGCCTTATATCCCTATGCAGGACTGGGTATCTCTTTTCTGTGCAGTGATGGCTTGCTTGCTAGGCATAGATCTCCTTTTCTTTCCAGTTCATTTGCAGAGTTGCATTCCCTGTCTACCAACCAGATTATCATGTCCTCGGGCAAAGTGCTAAGGGCTTGTTCCCTCACCAAAATTTCTGCCAACCCTTGAAAATGGTGATCTGACACTCACCCACCTATGAAAATAAGTGCTTAATTCAGCAATATAATCACATACACTTTCATGTGCCTTGCGTCTAAACCTCAGATGTTAACTTAAAAAGTTGTAATAAACAGTTCTTCACTTTTTCATAATCTAAACAATCAGTATCAGACAATTTAGAAACAGCCAAAAATAGCTGAAAAAGGCAACACCAAAGTAGATAAGCCTTTAAAACAAACTTTTAATACAATTGGTTATAAAGACAGTGAGCGCTTTCACGTTATCACAACGTTTCATTAGACTTTAAGTAAAAACCATTAACTGCCAACCATAAATAGTAAATTCAAACCCTTCTGGCCTATGGTTCAACAGAAACAATTATGACATCATGTTGAAATTTAAAAAGACATGCTTTATAAACAACATTCTTTGAAATATATACATAAATAAAGCATGCATCATAAGAAATACCTGTAAGACACACATGCATTGAATATATATTAATATAATACATAAAGTTAAAGTTAATATCTTATGCACATATCTACTAACTATTGCCTTCATTTAACATTCCTTAAAAAAAAAAAAAAAAAAAAAAAATAATAATTTTGTTTGTAAATTGCTATGAATTGTCACTATACTTCACATTCCAGCTGTACTAACATTTTCACATGCTTATATGTACTCTTCTGTTCACTTTTACAAACTATTACACTATTGTATTTTTTACTTTTTTTAATTTTACCTGATATTATGCCATTGTATTGCATTTTTTACTTTATTTTATATTTATATTTTATTTTATATGTTTTACCTGATATTGTATCTATGGAGCTTTTCTCCCTAGGACTCCATTGAAAATGGGTTCACTCGGCCCAATGGACCATCCTGGCAAACAAACTTCAAATAAAATAAATAAAAATAAAAAATTTATAAATATCACAAAAATACACACATTTGTATATTTAAATAAAATTAAAGAATGTACGTAGTGTAGTTCATTCTAACAACTAACTAAAAACAGTATATACGTATGCTTATGTCTAAAAATCATTCACATAAAGCTGTGAAAATTAAAATTCTATTTAAAGTGACTAATGTGCATGTGGTCTGGCTGATAAAAAAGGTTTTAACGTCATCCTATCATTCAGTCCACTCATTTTATGTGCTTGCAAGCGTATTATCCATTTATTATCTCTACCCTCCGTGTAAGTCTTAACATTCCCTAATCGGCCTGATTTCTTAATCAGTTCTAATGCTCTAAACTTAAATTTATGTATCATACCATAGGTTAGCACATGTTTAGCTAATGTGTTCTTATCTTCTTTATTTATAGTATAAATATGCTCTCTTACTCTTTCTCTGAGGGTCCTATTGGTTTTACTTACGTAGAAGGACTTGCATACCTACACCAAGTCCCTCGTCTTACAATACGCATATTGTTTAAACACATAATCTTGTCTCGTATCAGGGTGAACAAATGTATTATCACCTGCCATGTATGGGCACTGGTTGCTGCCCCTACAAGTAAATGTCCCATCTGTCTGAATATCTTATAGTATGAATCTTTTCTTGCTCATAACAAAGTATTCGCTTAAGTGATTTTGTATTTCTATACGTGTATATCGGCCTATTACCTACTATCGTAGTGATATCGTTATCTACATTCAATCATCTCCAGTTTCTCTCTATTACTTCTCTTACCTTATTATTCCTATTAGTAAACGGAATAATCACTTTAAGCCCCTCATTTCTTCTTGCATTCAAAACCTTCTTCATCAACCCTGTCAATATTTGTATTCCTTTGGAAGTATGGTCTTCCTTTTCTATTCCTATGTGACATACTATTATACATAGATCTCTCTATCTCACCATCTTTATAACCTTGTTGTTTAAAGTTATCAGCCAGTGTCTTACATGCTTCTCTGTAAGATTCATCATGACCGGTAAGTCTTGATACCCTTAGTATCTGACTCTTCATTATATTAAGATAAATGTGAGTTGGATGCATGCTGCTCCGATGTAACAAACTGTTTTTCCAACATTGTTTCCTAAACATATTAGTGTGTAATCCATCTTCCTCCTTGCTCAATTGCACATCTAAAAATTGTAATCTCTTCTGGGAACTAACACATTCAAAAGACAGAAAATCTGTTGCCCCATTCAGATATTCCACAAATTCTTCCAGTCATTCACTAGTGCCCTTCCATGCAAGAAAAACATCATCTACAAAACGTTTGTAGTAACCAATGTACTCCCCATAATCACCACTGTTCAATACATATGTCTTTTCCCAGTATGCCAACACTAGGTTGGCATATGAGTTCGCACACAGGGTGCCCAATGCCACCCCCTTGGTTTGTAGAAAATATTCCTCTTCATAGATAAAGACATTATTATTCAATGCAATGTCCAACAATGACATGTATCTCATAATGAGATCCCTTGGCACTCCTTCTTCAATTAATAAGAGCCTAACATACTCCATTCCTGTGTTATTTGGTATGGATGTAAATAAAGAAACAAAATCAAGTGAAACCAAAAGTTCATTACCGTTGTTTGCATCAGAAAAAACATACCCAGCATAGGTCTCTAAGAACTGCTGTGTATCTCTAATTATAGTGGATACACCATCTACCACTGGTCTAAGTTGTTTTTCCAAATAAATGGAGAGAGTTTCTGTAAGCCATCCCCTACCTGAGACTATAGGTCTCATACTGGGGTCCATCAAACTTTTATGGACCTTCGGCAGTCCCCTGAAAGTGGGGATGATCGGTTTCTCAACCAAAAAGTATCTATACAGATCTATGTCTATTACTCTACATAACAGAAGGTCATATAATTCACTATGAACACTTTTTATGATCTTGTCTAGTTGCACCTTACTTAATAACTTATAAGTGTTGTTGTCAACCAATAGTTGCTCCATTTTCCTCTTGTAGAAATCTCTCTCCAAAAACACCACAGCTCCACCCTTGTCTGCCTGTCTAAGTATATCTCAGCATTGTTCTGCAGTCTATTCAAAGCTTCAGATTCTTTACTAGTTAAATTAAAAAAGTCAGGTCTGGTGTGTGACATTGACAATTGTAATAAATTACTTTCACAAGCTCTTTCAAATGAAATGTAGAAGGTTTTTTAAACACTTTATAACCATTATTCATATTATCCACAAACATCATTTTCAGCGCCACATTTCTAGTGAACATTTTAATGTCTATAATCACATCCATTAAGTCAGAATTTTTAGATGGTATAAATGAGAGACCTTTGTTCAACAGAGATCTCTCACTATTAGAAAGTATGTACCTGGATAAGTTAATAATCAAGTCCTCTGTATCGGTCATAGCACCTTCCGCTGAAATTCATACGTCTCTTCTGAACCCTTGCGCTTCCTCACACGGTTCTGTGGAGACCAAACTTGCCTCTCTATCTGGCGTATTGTTAATGGAAAGGAAAAAAGGTTATTGCTATCATCTGCCGGTATCTCCACATTCCCTGTGGAAGTTGTGGCCGTTTCCTGTTGAACTTGTTGAACTTTCCTCCTGACATCCATGCTGCTCAGGTGTGAGACAACTTCTCTACCTGGCAAACATCCATGAGCACTGCTATTCTAAGTTCCCTTCAATTCTTCGGTTTGTTGCACCACCTGTGCCATTGTTTCTGGTGTCGTCATCGTTGTACCTTTGGTGATCCGCCCCTCTCTGCTTGTGGAAGGTGGAAATGCTCTTCGTGTGTTGTTAGTAGTCTCCCTGGGCCACGAGAAGACATTACCCCTGCGGAAATTGTTGAAGTCTCTCTCCAATTTCTTCTTCTTCTGTAATAACTTATTGTCAAGTGCCGTTAAACTTCTATGTAGGTAAAACCGATAGGACCCTCAGAGAAAGAGTTAGAGAGCATATTTATGCTATAAACAAAGTAGATGATAAGAATGCATTAGCTAAACATGTGCTAACCTATGGTATGACACATAAATTTAAGTTTAGAGCATTAGAACTGATTAAGAAATCAGGCAGATTAGGGAATGTTAAGACTTACACGGAGGGTAGAGAAAGTAGATGGATAATACGCTTGCAAGCACATAAAATGAGTGGACTGAATGATAGGATGATGTTAAAACCTTTTTTATCAGCCAGACCACATGCACATTAGTTACTTTAAATATAATTTTAATTTTCACAGCTTTATGTGAATGATTTTTAGACATAAGCATACGTATATACTGTTTTTAGTTAGTTGTTAGAATGAACTACACTACGTACATTCTTTCATTTTAATTTTATTTAAATATAAAAATGTATTTTTTATATTTACAAATATATGTATTATATTAATATATATTGAATGCACATGTGTCTTACAAGTGTTTCTTATGATGCATGCTTTATTTATGTATATATTTCGAAGAATGCTGTTTATAAAGCATGTCTTTTTAAATTTTAAATTTCAACATGATGTCATAATTGTTTCTGTTGAACCATAGGCCAGAAGGGTTTGAATTTACTATTTATGGTTGGCAGTTAATGTTTTTTACTTAAAGTCTGATGAAAAGCTATGATATCGTGAAAGCGCTCACTGTCTTTATAACCAATTGGATTAAAAGTTCGTTTTAAAGGATTATCTGCTTTGGTGTTGCCTTTTGCAGCTATTTTTGGATTTTTCTATGTTTATTCTGAAAGGCACTTTATCCAGGACTGATTGAGTGTTTTTCTTTTAATTTAGAAACAGCAGCTACAGCTTTACCATGGAGTAAGGGTGTGAAGAACTGTATCTAGAGCTCTCGGTCAACATTATATTGTTTGCATAGTCTTTCAAATACATGACTAATACTATCAAAATTATAACTTTTTTGGTACTGACAAAGGAGTTTACTGACCTTTATTAGGTCTGGGGTATGGTTACTCCCTTCCCCATTACTTCCATGACCCTAGCAAAGAGTCAGCATTTCCTTTACATGTTGCCTCTGTCTCTCATTTTCTTTGGCTTCCAAATTATGCAGTCTCACTGCCGATTCTACTTTGATCCCCAAACACTGCAGTCTCTTTGCTGATTGTAATTCCAAAAGTTTGGAAACCAGTTCAAGTTTTTAACTTCAGACAGATTTTTAAGTCCTCTGAGGAAAAGTTGAACTGTCCTGTTTCTGAGAGCTGTACATCCCCAATGCCAGTCTGATTGTCTTCATGGCTGCTGGTCTATGATGCAGCTGTGATCAAGGCAGCAATTATTTCCCCTTTAGTGAGGCTGGCATGCACCAGTCCTTTGGCTTGGTGCATCTCAGCCATCTGGTTCCTTGTCAGTTTGCCATATTCTTCTGTTGACATTCTTGCCTGCTCTCCTTGCCTAAGCTAAGAAATAGTAAATAAATAAAACTATTGTAATATGAAACTCAGAATGTCTACCTTATGGTTGCTTGAGAGTAAAAACACCTTTTTTAGTGACCACTGCTTACAGGCTACAGGAATACAATATGCACACCACTGCACAACAATGTGTGAGCATGTGATGGTCCCATCACTGCCAACCAACATGTGGTGCCTGCCACTGCTTACCAGTATGTGAAGGTCAGCAATATGTGCCATCCCCATGCTGGGCCAGTAATCAAGGAGCCTGAATCCTCACCACTGACACTGGAGAGGGACGTCCACTTGGAATACAAGTGGATACACTCAGTATTTCCAGATGCAGACCTCTCTGCATCAAGTACAATTTCCCTTAAAAGCACACAGGGGACACACTCAGCTCAGGGTCTACATGTCTCTATATCTGTATCCCTCCAGGTCTCTAGTAAGACTCCCCACTGGTACAGCTGTAGAGTTAGGTCCTCAGCAGAGTGCCCAAACCAAGTCTTCCAGCACCCTCTCTGTAAACCCAGTGTTTTGTATCCCTGCCCCAAGTAGCTGACACACACACACACACACACACACACACACACACACACACACACACACACACACAGATTTGATTTTTCACACAAGCATACCTGGGAAAGGCTGGCATAGATTTACCTGCTGTGTGCCCTTCTGCGCAGAGTATAAAATGGTTATCACTGCCACCAGACATTTCACAATCACCTACTCTAAGGCCTTTAACAATGGGTGTCCAATTATACTGTGTAATGTTAATACTAATACAAATGGCAGTAGTTCAACAAGATGGCTAGGCCTTCTAGAGTAGCCCAAACAGTGTCATCAAACAAATATAAGTACTTTCAAAGGTTAGATACGTTCTACAAGGACCATCTGCAATAAAAGTTTCAAATATATTTAATAATAAATAATAAAAAAATTGGAAAATATTGAATATATATTCACAGTAAACCACAGAGTCCAAATCACAGGAAGTATTGAAAAAAACATTCATGGACAGACTCAGACAAATAAAGAAACACAGTATCAAAATTAAGCTTCACTATATTCCTGACTGAAACTTAAAGAATCACTATTCCCTATTTAAATAATTTACTACCGCAAGGCAAGATTTTGTGGGTGAGGGTCTTTCTAGTCAGGCTTCCCAAACAGAATACTCAGTACTCTGAGATTTCTCTTTGTAATATCTATAATATAATTTCCAAGAGGACTGTCAGAATGACCTCATCTGGTCACTTGACTTTAAGTTCTCACAGTATTCCCGTTTGAAGCTGAGACAGGAATTTAGCATAGACGGCTACAATACACATCTAAATGTTGATTGCAATGCCCTGGAGCTTCCCCTCTTTTACTGAGCTAATGAACAAAGGCTTCTCCCAGAGGTAACATCTCTTGTCCTATTCAGCACTGTGGGTGCCATTTTAATGCTTTAACAGCTCATTTATATTTCCCTTATTTTTCTTAAAATAAGCCAACTGGTTAATTTCTTGCTGTCCCAGTATCCTCTATTAAAACATATACATATAATTCAGTTACAATAATCATGTACATTTCATTTCATTTCAGCAGGGTGCACTGCTGATACATTTTAACCCAAGCAAAGCTCACAAATAAATTTTTAGCACAAACATCTGTACAAATCACTTTGATATACAAATGGCATACAGTTCTAATACATTTGTAACACAAGCATCTTGTAAAAATCAGGACTTATCATTCTTCACAAAACTCCAGCTGGCCATGCTGACAGTTGCCCATATCATCACACATACTTAAAGTTTGCAGGCTTTTCCTGTCATGCATTATCAAAAACATTCTTTATTGAGTACAGGAACAAGCCTGTTATGCAAAACTGCCTTTGTGGGGTTTTTTAAATGTTTTTCTTCTTGTGGTAATAGTCATATTACCAGGGAGGTACTAGACTGACACTAATAGAATGATTACCCAAAATATAATGGTGGTAATCCCATCAAACCTTAAAACCCTAAATATTTTTTTCCAAAGCAAATTACCTCCTATTAATTGATAGGTAATTTTAAAGCTCCCTGTAATGCTGAAAAAAAGGATGCCTATGCAGAAGTATATACAAATGCCCTGTATAACCACTTAAACAACTGCATAGAAATGGCAGTACCTGACCAAACTAAACCCAGGTCTAGCTGGAAAAGCAAGCCTCACTGGTGGACCACTGGCGTAAATCAACTATACAACAGATGGAAGAAATTCCTGTCTAGAAGTAATCCTTCATTAATCTCAACAGGCAAATCAGGGAACTAGTCAAGTCTTCAAAAGCTAAATATGAGACTAAAATAGCCTCCAATGCAAAGAAGTTTTTAATAATGTCCAGAATCTTAAGGAAAACTATCAACAATGTGCTGAGTTGGCTGTGGATACCACTACCTATACTCATCCAGAACAAATAGCAAACCTGCTGGCCAATAAATTCAACTCAAATTTCATCTCCTCATCACCTCTAGTCACTCCTGACAAAATACCCGCTTCCATTCCTTTGCCTGGTAGAACAAAAGAACAAGCTGTCACGGCAATCTCTAAAGCTAGAAGCATGGCATCAATGGACCCTGATGGAATCCCAGAGTGTTTTTTTTTAAATGGGTCTATATCAGAACATCGAAGTTTTAAAACTTTGAATTTTCTAATATCGACCCGTTTTGAGTGAGCGCTAAAAATAGCAAAGCTGCAGAACACCAAATTCTTTCCTAGGGAAAGAATTTGGTTGGCCGGTTCTGTGGCTTTGCTATTTTCATCGCTGTGGTGGAAAGTTACAGGTTGGTTTAAGGTAAGTGTGCAATTGTGTGGTCGTTAGGGTTAGGACACAGGTTACGTGAGTTAGGGTTAGGGTGTGGGTTAGGTGAATTAGGGTTAGGGGCGGGTTAAGTGAGTTAGGGTTAGGGCATGGGTTAGGTGAGTGTGCGATAGTGACAGACCTTAGGGTTAGGGATTGGGTTAAGGTAAGTAGATAGATAGTAGTGTATGTACAGATTAGTGTAGGGTTAGTTGTAAGATTATAAGCGTATATGTGTTTGATTTGATGTTTTTTAGGTGTGCTTGTGTTGTGTGTATGTGTTTCAGAATAGCTGTTCTGAATGTTTGATATTATGTGGTTTAGATATTTTAGATTCGATGAAATAGAGTTCGCTATTTTCATCTTTCAGTAGCTTGATATAAATGCTTTTAAATAGCTTGAAACATGACCTAGCAGACCCACTCAAATCTCTATTTAACCACAGTCTCCATACAGGCTGTGTTCCAGTAGAGTGGAGGACAGCTACGGGGAAACATCAACTAACCTAGGAAACTACCAACCCATAAGTCTGACTACCCTCATATGCAAGGCTGTGGAAAAGATAATCATGGACCTGATTAACAATGACATAAGAAATCTTTAGACTCTATATACAACCCAGCTTGGCTTCATCACGGGCAGGTCCTGCCTGCTTTAGCTCGTGGACTACTTTGAGAAGGTCACAAAGGCCATGGATGAAGGTGAGACAATGCATACTGCCTACCTTGACCTGGACAAGGCATTTGACACAATACCCCACTCTGGTATTATAGATAAACTCACAAAATTGGGCATAATCCTGCACGTCACCAGATAGATAGCCCAATGGTATATGGATAGGGCACATGTTGTTTGAGTGAGGGAATCTGCATCCAAGAGGTCAGTCATCAGTGTAGTACCACAGGGCTCAGTTCTGGGCTCCTTCCTATATGAAATATACTTCTCAGATATCAAGGCAAATCTAGATGGTCTTTGACCGAGTTTGCTGATGACTGCAAGTTGGGAGTAATCATTAACTCCCCAATTGATGTTGATATCCTACAGAAAGGTCTGTGCAGACTAATGAGTGTGTCAGAGCCATGGCCTCAAACTAAATGCAAAGAAGTGCATAATAATACCCTTTGGGAAACCAATACCCCTGCAAATTGCAACAGTGATAGTACCCCCCTAAGAGTGGACCCAGTGGTGAAAGAGCTGGGCACTCACATAGATAGCAATCTGAACTTTGACCACCATGTATCCACGGTGCTGAGGAAATCCTTCTCTATGGCTCAGCTTATAAGTAAGGGCATGGCATCCAGATTTAAGGATGTCATAGTACTACTGTACTCAGCCCTCATCAGACCAACAATTGAGTGCAATGAGCCTTTGGCATATACCTTGCCAGGCACTTGCAACAGCTGGAGCATCTTCAGACGTTTCTCACCAAAAAATACAGGGTATAAGCAACATGTGTAGACCACTGAAAAATCCTATCACTGTATTCAGACTCCTACTGATTACATAGGGATGATCTGTGTGTGACTTACAAGGCAGTCTCTGACTCTGTTGGAAATGTTGCACATTCATAAAACTAACTGTATGAGGGTTACCTGCTACAAAGATCTAAACGTTATCTCTGTCATGATAGATCATGATGGAGACACAGATGTGTGTCCCAGAGGTTGCTCATCCTCTGTAATAGGCTTCCTGTTCACATGAAACAGAGTCTCCTTCCCTGACTGTCTTCAAGCACAATCTGGACTGAAGGATGGAAAATCAGAAGAGATAAAAAATTGAGTAAAATCTGGGTAAAACTGTCTAGGCTATTAAGGGCTCTTGAGCATTTAACCTAGTAATTTCCTATGAACTTATGAGTCTTATGTTGGAAGATGGGACTCCCACATAAAAACGTGTGTGTGTTTTTTTTTGTTTTGTTTTTTCTGCATAACGTTCAAAAGAGGCTACTTTTTGTTTTGTTTTTCTTTTGGTTATTTGTATAGTGGACATTGTATGTATATACACACACACACACACACACACACACACATATATATATATATATATATATATATATATATATATATATATATATATATGGTTTACTATCGTTTGTGCGAATGACAGTCTGTCAGCAGCACTACTGCTGAAAATCAGAATGTCGTGCACACAATTTAAATGGATGGGATAGTCAAATACTCTTATGTGAATGCAGTAGTGCATTCAACTATCTGCATGGAGATCACGGTACACTGGGGATTGGAAATTCATCCACATCCCCACTGTAGTGCGATCTCGGAGTTAGAATATATTAGTAGTGAGGGTGTGGAAGTGCAGGGGGTTGCAGCCCCCCTGCAAAAACATTATATGTCATATAAGTGTCTGATTTACATCAGCTCCTATATGGCTATCACGTGATGGTTTAGGCAACAATGTCAACTCAAATGTGTCGATCATTTGGGTCAACATTGTGGCCATTCGGAATGTTTGTGCTCAGTTTTACTTTTCATTGTTTTGAATGACAAGTGTTTTGCCGTTCGAGCAAATGATAGTAAAGCTGTAAAGCTGTATAAATATACATATATATATATATATATATATATATCTATATATATCTATATATATATATATATATATATATATATAGACACAATATGCACATATGCATACATAAATGCTTCATATCTTTCTATGTATGTGTGTGTGTGTGTGTGTGTGTGTGTGTGTGTGTGTGTGTGTGTGTGTGTGTGTATATATATATATATATATATATATATATATATGTGTGTGTGTGTGTGTGTGTGTGTATATATATATATATAGATATATATATATATGTGTGTGTGTGTGTGTGTGTGTGTGTGTGTGTGTGTGTATATATATATATATATATATATATGTGTGTGTGTGTGTGTGTGTGTGTGTGTGTGTGTGTGTGTGTGTGTGTATATATATATATATATATATATATATATATGTGTGTGTGTGTGTGTGTGTGTGTATATATATATATATATATATATATATATATATATATGTGTGTGTGTGTGTGTGTGTGTGTATATATATATATATATATATATATATATGTGTGTGTGTGTGTGTGTGTGTATATATATATATATATATATATATATATATATATGTATGTGTGTGTGTGTGTGTGTGTATATATATATTTGTATGAATGTAAATACAAATATATGGTGACACTCCTCCTCGTGTGCATTTTGTCCCCCCAGCCCTAGACACTGTCCCATATCCCTATCCTTCTGTTGTCTTGTAAACGCAGCATGCCATTGCATGACTTCCTAGGAGTCTCATGTCTACATCTCCTCCCCCCATGACGATGTCGCACATTCCCTCTATGGAATTCTATGGTCAGTAATGTGTCAAACTACTTGTTAATGGTGGGAGACTGGAGATTCATAACAGCCACTCAAGAGGTACTTTACTTTTATCAAGTGAATTATAGTGGGAAGGAAACTCTATAATGAGTGGTTCACCAGCTTTTTTTTATTATAGACAAAATATGGTTTGTAGAGCATAACTTTATATATTTAAAGACTGACACTAACAGAATAGATACCCACAACTGTTGCAAAGGCAGCTGCTAACACCGGGGACTAGGGATCATGAAATATTTTTTTTTAAATAACATGGACTTGCATGGAGGTAGAAAACTACACAAAGTGGCACAGAATGGCCAACATATTTCAGATACATTTAGGTTGCAGATGATAGTCTATTTCAGGGTTTCACACTGTTTGGCCGCACATACAGTATTGTTTCTGTGGAAATGCTGACAGTAGAAAGCTAGATGTTATGCATTGCTGTGGCAAAGGGGTCTTTACTTCATTTGTCATCATACACAGGCACAGAAAGTTTTTCCTGTAAATGACCACACTCAGTCCCCTACTTGTTCATGAACTTCCTGGACAGCTCTTGAAAAAATTGTTATTCTCATGGCAACAGTGTTTGATGGCTTAAATGCCAGGCAGTAATAAAATAAGATAACCAAGTTTATATTGAAGTAAAGAAATGCTAAAACTCATGGTCAGTAAAGAAAAACAGCATACTCTAAACAAGATTAAAAGTGCAATTTTTGAACAAAAATGCATATGTTCTCCATTACATAAATATCTACGTGTTCAAGTATGCAAAATGCAACTGAGGTATTGAGAAAACGTCATCTGGAATGGGAGGCTTTCCCTGATAAATGTACAGTGATCTTACGGCTCTGTTACATTATTCCACTTAGTATTAGCTTTTGCTAATTTAATGGGTGAATTCTACCCAAGCTATGTTCCTCTGCAAACTGCATCTACAGCATAAGGAAATAACAATAAGCATTGCTTACAGTGATGGAAAACACATGATACATAGTACAATGGTGCAATCAAAGTGAATGGGAAAAATATAAATTTTTCAAAACCAAAGTCAAATCCAAGTTGGAATGTGGTAGTACAGTATGGCCTTCCTATGGAATGGCTTGGGCACTTACGGTTGCATTAAAAAACAAGGAATAATGGCAGATAGATACCTGGGCCATCAGAACAATGCATGTGGCCACATGTAACCTAGTCAGAAAGTACTACAGAGCCTGAATAAGAGAACCAATGAGGGTATCATCTGAGGGTTAAGACAGAGATTGTACTGTACTGAAAACAGTCAATGTTCAGACTTTTAAAATACTTTGGTTCAGTTAAGGTTTCCAATGAAAACTACAGTATACTGCTATAAGTACAGTCCAGTCAGTTCTTAATCTGGCACTGCCATCTGTCTTTCAATGAATGCATGAAAATATTGTTTAAAAGGTCTCAAGGCATTGCAGTACAAATACATACTGGTCTTTACGTACACTATTCTTACACAAATAGCACAATATTTTATTTTATTACCAGAACCATATGTCATTAACACAGCAGGTGCTTATGAAGTTTTACACTGGAAATGTTGCAAAGTTAAAAAGAACAAAATGTACTAATGTAAAATGACCTCTTACATTCAAATGCTCAGTTTTACAGGAAATTACCGTTAGCAGACTTTATTCCATCAGAATCAATTCCTGAACATGACAAGCAACATGTTCTTGTTATCTTGTTTTGCTATGTCAAGGTAATTTATCAGAACATATCTGCATGCTGTAGAAAAGTATGTTATTCATTACACAGCTGAAACTTTAGGTTAGACGTACCGTAGTGTAGAGTTAATCTGCAGGGCTTTGGCTAGCATTTTGGCACCAATGTCTTCCATTATATTTCCACTGATGTCCACTTTGGTAAGGCAAACATTACTGCCTAATGCATTAATAAGAATGCTTGTTCGAGACTTCAAACGTGAATCTGCCACTGATAACGATTGCAGGGCCTGTTTATAAGAGAAATAAGTCAGTAAAATAAATATTAGGTACAAGAAAACCATTTTTTGTTATCTGATACATAACTTCACATATTTATACAGGCTTTAGAAACTAAGTATGTGCAAAACTTGATGTGTCAGTTTTAGTAACTGGCAATGAGTTGGTTACATCACCTTACCACATCAATATATTACTGGAGCAAAAGTA
Source organism: Protopterus annectens (assembly GCF_019279795.1). Classification (NCBI taxonomy): domain Eukaryota; kingdom Metazoa; phylum Chordata; order Ceratodontiformes; family Protopteridae; genus Protopterus; species Protopterus annectens. The sequence goes on from NC_056750.1 coordinate 696,851,818, forward strand.
TGCTACGGTGGCAGAATATTTTTTATTTTATTTGTTTTATTTTACATTTGTTAACCGAGATAATCCGACTGGATACATGTCCATTTTCAGCGGAGACCCGGGGAGAAAAGCTCCAACATTAAAACATTACACTGAAATTAAGCATGAACATTAAACAATTGTAGGTTCATAGGTAGGTACTAGGCTATCGGCCCTACACGCCTAGTCAAAAAGGTACCCTGGCTTTCGCCACCCAAGAAAATAATTTTCCTGTGCCCCTGTCAAGCAGAGTCACAGAGGTGATCCCCGGGGTGAATTCCCTATTTCCCATCCAATCATCAAGATTTTTCTTGAAGAGTGCTAATGAGGAGCTTTGTTTGATATAGATAGGTAGTTTATTCCAGAGTATAGGAAGTTTCTGGGACAGGAATTTATCCCCCCCAGCATGTTCATTTTTTGTGGTGACAAGGTTTAGGCCCCTAGAGTGTGTAGCTCGGAGGGATTGGGATTTCTTTAAGTGGAGCTTGTCCAACAGCTCTGGGTTTGACATAGCTTTGTATGTTAGGCAGAGATTGCGTCTGAGTAGGCGATATGCGATGGAGTGAAGCTGGAGTTTTCTGAGATGGTCTGCATAGGGCATTTGTTTGAGGACAGTAATCCTCTTTGTGAGGTATTAGTGGGGCCTTTCCAGTTGTTGTAGATGTTTTGTGAGGTACAAACCAAAAGGGGTGTTGTACTCTATAATGGGTCTAATGAGTGACAAGTAGAGGGGAACAATGACATCCTTTTTCCTGGATGAGAAACCTTTTGTGATGAGGTGTGCCACGTAGAAAGATTTCCTGACTACTGTGGCGATGTGATTATCAAAGGAGAAACTACTGTCTACCTGTGTCCCAAAGGTCTCTTATCACACTTTTGGTGTTAAGTAGACTACCAACTATGTGGTAGCTCATGGGTACAGAGTTTTTACCAAAGGGGATGCCAGTGTACATTTTGACATTGAGATGGAGGCCATGGCTTTGACACCAGGCATCTGTCTCAGTGAGGCCCTTTTGTAGGATGTCCACATCATTAGGAGTTTCAATTATGGCTCCTAGTTTGCAGTCTTCTGCAGACTTTGTTAGCCAAAGACCTTCTGTGTTAGCCTATACTTCAGAAAAGTAGATACCAAAGAGGAGAGCACCCAGGACTGAACCCTGTGGTACTCCACTTGTCACTGTTCTGAAGTCCGATTTGGAGTCTGCTACATTCACAGTGTGGGTTCTGTCAGTGAGCCAGTTGGCAACCCATCGTGTGACATAGGGATTTATACCTAGTTTACTGAGTTTATCTGTAATTCCAGAATGGGGGATGGTGACAAAAGCCTTGGCGAAATCTAGATAGGCAATGTGAACCACCTTCCCCTCACCTGTGGCTTTGGTGACTGCTTCAAAGAAGTCAATCAGATTTAGGAGACATAATCTGCCTTTTACAAACCCAAACTAGGTAGGGTTCAAAGTTTGAAGGTTACCAATTTCTTTGTTTATAAGTTCCATAATGATACATTCCATGGCTTTGCAGACCAGGCTTGTTAGGCTAATGGGGTGGTAGTTCCTGGGGTCCATGGTGGCTCCCCTTTATGGAGTGGGATAACCATTGCTATGCACCATTCAGTGGGCAGAAAGCCTGAGGTGAGGCTATGATTGCACATGGTGCTAAGGTGGGGTGCCAGTTCATTCTGTAGTTCGTGTAGAACGTAGCCTGGGATGTTGTCAGGTCCCATGGATGCTGTGTTCTTGGCTTTGCAGAGTGTGTTTTTTACCTGTGCAGACGTGATTACAGGAACTTTGCATTCTTCCTGTATAGAGATGGGCCATTTAGGGAGTGAGAAGGGGGTAAAGATTGCACTGACCCTATCGGCCAGGATGTTGGCAATATCAGTTGGTTCTGTATATTTAGTGCCATTGTGCTGTAACTCACAGCATATCTGAGTGTAGCCATTGAGATTCTTGACATTTATTTATTTATTTTATTTTACATTTGTTAACCGGGCTAGTCTAACTGGATATATTTCCATTTTCAGTAGAGGCCTCCACATAGAGAAAAATGACAATTTCATAATATAACACATTTAAATATTAATGGAGAAGGAGGTGGAAATAAGCAAATATTCAGGAAGACATCACAGGCATTACTATTGACATGACAATACTATGATTCACCATTCTCACTCACGAAATAACAATTAAACTTATTTCACATTGTTTTATAGGAAGATTATATAAGGGAGAGTAGAAGAGAAAGAGGAAAAATATACAGAAAAATAGAGAGAGTAGAGTCGTAAAAGACAAAAATACTTTCAGACAAAGAAAGGCATCTAAAGATGGAGAGGAAAACTAAAAGAGCTAGATCTTATAGAGTGAAGATAATAAGGCTAGTAGAAGAAAAGAAGGAAGAAGGAGAGGAAGGTGGAGAACAACAGGGACATAACCATTGATTTTTAAGGTAAGTTTTGAGTTTTGTTTGAACAGAATAGGATTTGGAATAGAAGTAAGTTCAGTAGGAAGTTGATTCCAGTGTTTACCAAGGCGTTAGAGAAAGGAGTCACCAGCAAGGTTGTTTGATTTAGTTAAAGTTACAAGAAGTTTGGTGGAGGAACGAAGTGAGTTCAGGTTAGAGTAAGGGGTTAGAAGTTTGGAAAGTGCAGGAGTGTTATTAGGTAGATAGAGAGCTCTTTGGACAAAGGAAAGTTGGGAGAGAAGTAGCATATTTTCTAATTCTAGCCATTGAAGTTGCTGAAGGTTCAGGCAGTGGTGAGTTCTAAATTGATTGCCAGTTACAAATCAAGCAATACTGTTATAAGTGTTTGCCAATTTTGAGAGATTGTTTTTCTTCAGATTAGTGTAAATTGGTGAGGCATAGAGTAGAGTTGAAATAAGGTGGGAGTAGGCAAGAGTAGCTTTGGCTGCGGGGTTAGGAATGTTCTAATTCTGTAGAGGGAGCCCAGTTTTCTGTTTTTTAATGGTATTATTGATGTGATAATCATAGGTAAGGTTGTTGTCGATCATGACTCCTAACAGTTTGGTAGTGGAGTCAGCTGATATGAGGGTGCCATTAATAGATGAGATGGAGAAATCTAAAGTGGGGACTTAGCAGTAGGTTTAAAGAGGAGGAGTTTTGTTTATTTAAGAGTAGGCAGCGTTTTAGGAACCATGCTTCTACTGTGTGGAATACATTTTGTGTAATAGTTTGAAGTTCTGGAATGTTTTTAGCAGAGCAAATAAGAGTGGAGTCATCAGCATATTGTATGCATGTAGCTTGTGGAATAGCTGCTTGAAGGTCATTTATAAGAGAAATAGGAAGGAGAGAGGAGAGTTTGTTTTCCCAGAGTACTGCCTGTTTCCTGTTAGTGAGATAGGAGGTAAACCAAAGGATAGCATTTGGTTCTAAAGCAAGAGATTCTAGGATTTTTATGAGAAGTCGGTGGTTGACCATGTCAAAGGCTTTGGACAGGTCAATAAAGAGTGCAGAGGAAAGAATGTTATTATTACGGTTGGCGTTTATAAAGTCAGTAAAGGAAAGAAGAGCAGTGGTGGTACTGTGGAATGGCCTTGACAGGGAGTTAGAATGTTATTTTTAGTTAAGTAGTTCATAAGTTGGTAGTGAACACATTTTTCCATGATTTTTGCTAGGGGAGATAAGAGTGCTATAGGCCTGTAATTAGAGTATTCTTTGGAGTTACCTCCTTTGTGTAGGGGTATAATGTGTGAGATCTTCCAGATGTCAGGTATGGAACCTTCATTAATAGTTCTATTGATAAGGATGGATATGGGATAGGCAATAACCTTAGCTGCTTTTTGGAGGTATTCAGATGGAAGTTGATCAGCTGATGGGGTACAAGGTTTAAGTTTTTGGATGCATTTTTGGACGAAGGTGGTAGAGATAGGTTGTAAAGTGAAAGTAGGTTTAATAGAATCTGCTTGAGCTGGGATGCTAGAATTGTCAAAGGAAAGCTGAGAGGCCAGAGAATTGATAGTATTAGTGAAGAAGGAATTGAAAGCATTGGCAGTTTCATGGGAAGAATTTTTTCGGATCAGAGGGAGAGGGGTGGTAGTTTGTCTGAAGAAGTCTATTCAAGGTTGTCCAGAATCTTTGGGGATTGTTATGATTAACTTGTTGGAGGTTACTATAGTAGTTTTTGTCTGAGATAATAGCTTTTTAATACTATTTCTTAAGTGTCTGAAGGTCTGTTGATCAGAGGAGATTTACTAGTTCTCCATTTTATCCAGGATTTGTTTCTAAGTAACATTTTTGCCTTGTTTCCTTAGATAACCAGGTTTAGTTTGCGGATTTAGTTTTGACTCTGATAGTTCTTTTTGGTGCATGATTATCTAGGATGGATAGGAATGTGGTGTTAAAATATTGAACTGCTTCTTCTAGAGGAAGAATTTGTAGAGGTATCCAGTTACAGGCATTTAGTTCATTGTTAAATAGTATGGGGTTAAACTTTTTAGTACGGATGGAAGGGACATTTGTAGCAATATTCTTCTTTCTTATGATATAGGTTAAGTAGTGGTCGCTAATGTCATCTGGCAAAGTGCCGGTTTGGTATTGTAGCTGTGGTTTATTAACAAGAATCCAATCTAGTATACTTTCTTTATTGTTAGGTTTATTAATTCTAGTGGAGGAATTTATAGTCTGTGTAAAGCCATGGAGATTGATATGAGAGACTGGGTTTTCTTGTGGGAGGCTGGATGATGCCCAGCTAAGGAGATTTTCTATATTTGTGGAGTTATTTCCAGGAGGTAGATAAATAATATATATGGCTTTATTTGGGTTCAGCTGTAACTTAGATATAAGGAGTTCAGTTTTGGTGTTATCTGGGGGTGCATAAGGAGCTAAGGATAGATTAAGATCAGTCTTAAATATGAGTGCAACTCCCCCTCCTTTCTTGATATTTGCGGTCTTGTCTTATAATGTTATAGCCTGGTGGGATGATTTCTGTATTTTTGGTGAGGGTTTTAACCAGGTTTCAGTTAAACATAGGATGTCGAAAGAGTAATAATCAAGAAGCGAGTGGAGATGGGTGATTTTGTTGTTAACACTTCTGATATTAAGGTGTCCTATGAGTAAGGAGTGAGCATTTAAGGTTGGTAAATGCAGGGAAGAATTTGAGATAATAGGTGTATCTTCAGAGGCAATAGTAGAGGGTCCTGGGTTAGGATGTATAATCTTCCAGGGTAGAGGGTTGTAGTTTAAGTGTGGCTTACAGGTAAACATCATTAAATATTTTAGTTTTTTTAGCATGAGATTATTAGATTTAATATGGGATAGTCTGTGATATTTGGCTAAGAGGTAGGAAGAGGTAGAGGTAATGTTTGAGTGTGTGAACTTTGGGAAGTTAAATTAGAGGCAGTTTGTTTGGAAGAGGTATTGAATTATAATTTAATTCATAGGAGGTTAGAAAAAATGAACATGGGAAATAATTTGGCAGGTTTCTGTTTTATTCTAGGGCCAAGGAAGATGTTTTGTTGGTTTTAAAAGACATGGTGAGTAGTGGAGAAAAGGAAGTGTTAGAGTGAAGGTAGGGTTAAGATTAGAGTATAAGTTAGAAGGAGTTAATGGGAAGAGCAACAGTATTAGCTTAGAAATAGGAGGAAGGGGAGGTAATAAGCAAGTGGAATGATAGTACTTAATGGGAGGGGTGCAATTTAAGGTCGGTGTTATGGATAGGTGGGATTATTAAGGGGAGTGGTAAGTGAGGTATAAGGCTGAGGTGCGTGGGGTGGGTGGGATAAGGGGTAGGAGGGGGCGGCGGGGGCAGAAACAAACAGTTTCAGGAGGAGGCAATCAGAGAAGAGCAGATCATACAGGTGAGTTAGTCAAGGGATAAGTGAAGGTTAGAAGGCAAAAGTTGGGAGTGAGTAAATGTAAGTGGTAGCAGGGAAAGTAGATAAAGGTGGAAGGGTATAGAGGGACTACCAGAGGGTAGGATAAAGAGGCTTTTCTGGGGAGGAATTACTTCCAGAGGGAAAACTATAAGAGCACCTAGAGGGAACAGCAGGTACTGGAACTGTGGTTGCTTGAAGGGCTTACTTCAAAGAGTAGGAGGCAAGGATGCTGGGGATACTAATGGAGACCTTGTGGAGATTGGGTGGACAAAGTAATGTGAGGCTGCTGGCTGACCTGGGTTTTACAGTTCAAGGCTAAGAACAGTTATTTACAAGTTACAGGAATTGTAGGACATACTTTCTTCAACTTTCAGGGAGAGAGTTCCAAAAAAGAGGTTGCGCCGGTCCTTTTAGTGGTATAGGAGACAGTGGTTTTTGATCAGTTAAATGATCTCAGACTTAGTAGTGGTCAGGAGGTAATATGGCTGGGAAAGAGAGCGGAGAAGGAGAAGATTTAAAATACAGAGCAAAACAAAACCTTACAAACACTCTATCAAAGAGTACAGTAATAATATATATTAAGCCAGTCACAGGTCTTAGAGGAGAAAAACAATATGCAGGCAATAGCATGCAAAAGCTAACTAGTTATCAAATCCCACTCCCACCTTCTAGTGCAGCAACATCATGTCTCAATGTACTAACTAATAAGTTCAGAGAAGTATTTCAAGGTAAACAGAGCAGGACAATAGCAGATATCACAAAATAAAAACACTGGGAACAACAGGTTAGCACACAGTAACAATAAACTGAGCGAATATTCAGTGCTAAAGTAAGCATTTAAGTCAGTGCAGACCAATTTATAAAAAAGTACACCTTATGCTAAAATATGCAATATCTGTTTACTGCAGAGCAGTGGAGGTGCAAAAGGGGTTGCTTTAAAGTTATTGGATAAAGACACGGAGCATGAGAGGGTGGCGTTCATGCTAAGGTAGTGCTCAGGAGCTTAGTAAGGCTACTACTACGTTAGTGTCTGTGAAACCTGGAGGACGGAGCGGAATACATTAAGCATAAGTGGAGTAGCTGAGAAAACACGCTACAAGCTTTCCATGCTTCCAATAGATGTGGGCTACTTATATCCTTTAATTGGATGCTAGTCGCCAAGGATTAATTCCTACTGCATGGCGTTATAGAGTGGGAAGGCACAAAAAACCGGCCCACTGAAAAGAAAAGGATAACCCAAATTCCTAACAGGCAATGCGGTTTTGATTCCTTACCGCTGTTCCCAAGTGAAAAAAAAAACAATTCCGCATCAAGTAATGCGGTGTTTGTACACAAATGAAGTAAGGTAGCAGGCTTGCAGACCTATCTCTGATTAGGGAGATATAGCAGGTCTGTCGCAATTCAGCATTAGTATTGGCGGTAAACAGCGACAATAGGAGCTCGTAACCAGATTAAACAGTGAGTAGGGCAGCAACAATAGCAGTAATGCTTAGGATAAATGAAATTAAAATTTGTAACAGCATCAGTAGGAATAATGCTTAGGTACAATAATATTAAAAGTTGTACCAGTGCAACATACAAGAGCGATATATCGCAGCAGTTAAACAGCTTATATTTAGAAACAGCGTTTGGAAGCAGCGAAACAGTAGCACACAACCGGAGTATACAGTAAGCAAGGCAAAATCAGTAGCAGTATTTCTTAGGTAAAATAAAATTAAAAAGTAGTACCCAGTAGCTGCTGCGAATATGTCGCAGCAGTTACACAGCATATGTTTAGAAACAAACTGAAATTACACGCTACTTACATCACGTTAGAACGCCGAAGGCAGGGGCACACAGCAGCCTGAGGAGTCAAAGGATGAGTCAGCGTGAACATGGGCAGGTGTATATATAGTTTTAAGACAGGAAGTGGAGTTGTAGGGAAGAAGGAGGAGGTGTAGGGGGCAGGCAGGAAAACCGGAAGATAGGTAAAGTACCAGCCCTGAGAGTGCAGAAAAGAGGAATAGGGCAAGGGGGAGGGGGGAACAGGGCAGAAACAAACAGTTTCAGGAGGAGGCAATCAGAGAAGAGCAGATCATACAGGTGAGTTAGTCAAGGGATAAGTGAAGGTTAGAAGGCAAAAGTTGGGAGTGAGTAAATGTAAGTGGTAGCAGGGAAAGTAGATAAAGGTGGAAGGGTATAGAGGGACTACCAGAGGGTAGGATAAAGAGGCTTTTCTGGGGAGGAATTACTTCCAGAAGGGAAAACTATAAGAGAAGGGCGCCACCTAGAGGCAACAGCAGGTACTGGAACTGTGGTTGCTTGAAGGGCTTACTTCAAAGAGTAGGAGGCAAGGATGCTGGGGATACTAATGGAGACCTTTGGTCGATTGGGTGGACAAAGTAATGTGAGGCTGCTGGCTGACCTGGCTTCGGTTCTCCAGTTCAAGGCTAAGAACAGTTATCTACAAGTTGCAGGAATTGTAGGACATACTTGGTTCAACTTTCCAGGAGAGAGTGCCCAAAAGAGGCGTCGGTCCTTTTAGTGGTATAGGAGACAGTGGTTTTTGATCAGTTAAATGATCTCAGACTTAGTAGTGGTCAGGAGGTAATATAGTTTCTTCAACTTTCCAGGAGAGAGTTCCCAAAAGAGGGTCGGTCCTTTTAGTGGTATAGGAGACAGTGGTTTTTGATCAGTTAAATGATCTCAGACTTAGTAGTGGTCAGGAGGTAATATAGTTTCTTCAACTTTCCAGGAGAGAGTTCCCAAAAGAGGGTTGGCGTCGGTCCTTTTAGTGGTATAGGAGACAGTGGTTTTTGATAAGTTAAATGATCTCAGACTTAGTAGTGGTCAGGAGGTAATATAGTTTCTTCAACTTTCCAGGAGAGAGTTCCCAAAAGAGGGTTGGCGTCGGTCCTTTTAGTGGTATAGGAGACAGTGGTTTTTGATCAGTTAAATGATCTCAGACTTAGTAGTGGTCAGGAGGTAATATAGATCACGGTTAGCGATGGAAAGGGGGGGGCACACAGCCTGAGAGAGAAAAGGATGATGAGTCAGCGCGAACATGGGCAGGTGTATATATAGTTTTAAGACAGGAAGTAAGTAAATAGCTATACATAGCTATACAATGCTTTGTGGATTCTTTAGAATCCGTGGCGATTTTGTTTTTATAATTAGCTTTGGAGGATTTTATGAGGGATCTCAGCTTCTTACTCAGGCTGACCAGGGAGTTCCTCCAATCATGGGATTTTACTATTTTTTGCAACAGTTTCTTTCTTCTATTGTAGAGTTTGTTTATGGCAGGGGACCACCAGATTGGCTTCCTTTTCTTGGAGGATAGCATCTGGGATCTGTTAGGGATAGCACGATCCATGCACTCGTGTAAGTGGTTATAAAGTGCATTTCTGTAGGATTCAGCAGTCGTACCTCTATTGTCCGTCTTCATGGGTGTTGTAAAGTCTGCCACTTCTGTCTTAAGAAGCGTGAAGTTGGCTTTGGAGAAATTTTTTACGGTGGTTTCCCTAATGGGGGGTGGGGGCGGGATGTGGATGTCTAGGGTGATTAGCTTGTGGTAGGATCTGACCAACAAGGAATTGACCTCTGATGTGGAACACCGGTCGCCCATGTTGGTAATGACCAGATCTAGGATATTGCTGCCCCTGGTGGGGGTATGGATAAGCTGATCCAAGGAGTAGGAATTTATGAATTCCAGAAAACATTAGGCAAAACAGTTGGTACATGACTAGTTTTTTCAGTTAATGGTGGGGTAGTTGAAATCACCCATTATTAGGATGTTGGGTTGTACCCTAATATTTTCCAGTGTATCAAGAAATGAGGAGTGGGAATCCTGGGGCATGGTGGGGGATCTGTAGCAAGTTACAATTTGGATTGCGGTCTTGCCCAGAGTTAGTTGCACTTGGATAATCTCGGATGCATTATGCTGAGCAACTAGCCTGGAGATGTGGATATCCTTAATGAATATGGACACGCCTTCACCTTTAGTGTTTCGGTCCAGGTTAGGTGGCCGAAAGATGAGGTATGAATTATAGCCTGGTAATACAGGGGTGCTCTCTGGATCCTTGAACCAGGTCTCTGTCACTGCACAGATATCGATGTTCTCCATTTTAAGGAGTGCCTAGAGTGAATGCATTTTGAGGTTTAGATTTCTAGCACTGAGTACCATTACCCTCAGATTTTGCTTGCTTGTACCTGTTACGGTGATGAATTTGTCATTTGAACCTTGCCTAAAAAAGGCACTATAGGTGTGGCAAGAGCCTTAGCCAGTATCTGGAATCCCAGGTGCGACAGGTGCAGGCCATCTCTGGCAAAGCATCATGGTCTGTCGACCATGTTATCCCAGGCAGACAGATACTGGATCCCCTTTGAATGACACCAGAAACTTAGCCAATTGTTGAAGTCAATCATTTTTGTCCTTGCATTGTGGTATCATTCTGATCCGCGGTGGTGCAGCAGTAGTGTTGTTGCCTCACAGCAAGAGGTTCTCCCCTTCGATTCTCGGCTGGAGTGCGGGAGTGCCTTCTGTGTGGAGTCTGCATGTCCTCCCCGCAGTTGGGTGGGTGTTCGAAAGACATGCATAAATGGGCATGCCTTGGTTGAACGTCGAGCTGACACCTCGGTGTTCGTGAAAATCTACTGCCAATCATTAGTGAATCAGAGTTCCGGGAAAAGCTGAAAGACAGACAACAACAAACAACAACATTGTGGTATCATTCTGGGTGATGGCAGGATGCTACTCAGGGCTAGGGTCATACCTGCCTGGGCTACAAAATCGGAGAGCTCCTCCATGTCTCTTTTCATGTAGTCCAGGGAGGTACGTCTCAGATCATTCTCACCAACATGGACAATGACAGAGTCATGTTTGTACTTGTGGAGTGACCTGAGTGTGTGCGTTATGTGGCGGATCCTGGCACCCAACAGGCAGCAGACAGTAACTTTCTCCTTATTTAGCCTGGTGAGTGGAACATTAGTGTGCCTGACTATAGAGTCACCAATGACTAGAGTGATGGGTATGTTGTTTTGCCTTATAGGCTGTGATTGAGTGGCACACTGAGTTTGTGGGCTATGTGTCATTTGGGTTGTGTTGGGGGGGTGGAGGTTGCTTGTGTTTCTGCTTTGGAGGTCTGTTGCTTGAGCAGATTTTTATTGAGAGCCAACGCAAATGTAGGTGTGTATTTTGTGTTGCTATGTGTGTGTTTTGGTGGTGTAGGTTTTCAGGGACTATGTGATGAGTGTGGTGTGGTGCAAGTGTTTACCTTCTCTTGACTGTCTAGTCCAGTCTTGGGTGAAGAGAGCTTTGCTTCCAGTTTGGCTATATAAGTGCATCTCTCACAGGTTTTAGTGCTGGTTGGTAGGAGGAGAGGGTTGTCTGTGTACATGAGGCAATTGCTGCATTGCCCCAAGATGCCCAGATTCATCAGGTAGACAGGAGAAAACTCCGGGAGCTGACCCTTAGACATGCCTGGATAGGTGCTTATTTATTAAGTACTAAAAACTGTTTTCCTCTAGACAAGTGAGGAAAGTTGAGTGCTGTAGTAATTTGTAGCTTATTTAGTGCTTACAACGAGTTCTGAACAAGTGCTGAGCTCAAAGAAACAGATTTGAGTGCTAAAACTAAAAAAAACTGGCTAGTTCTAAGGGAAAATTTGAACAGCAGACTTTATGGCGCCGGGAATAGTTTAACCTTAGCTAAGCAGCAATGCATAAAGTGTATTTTCTTTATATAACAGTAGCAAATGAGCAAACTGATTTAAACAAATTAACCAGTTAACCAATAAAAAGCTAAAAACTGAGCTCCATTCCAGCAGTCTTCTATCAGACAATTTCTAACTGCACACTCCTGCCACTAGGGTGCAGGGGGAACCTTCTCCAAAAAAGATGGTCTGGATTAGTGCTCAAGTTATACAAACAAACCTAGATTCAGTAGGTCTGAATTTAGTGTATGCTACGGCAAACAAGGCGTACCAATTTCAGAAAGAAACAGTTCAGATAAGCAGGCACAATAAGCCTTTAACCAGAAACTCCCAGCTCAAAAGGGCAGAGTGTACGCTCTCCTCCCACAAGAGTGCAGGCCACACCTTCTTAATGTAAAATAACTGGCCCGAAGCCCAAGTGCTTAAACCAGAACTAATACACTTTTAGAATAACAGACAGTAAGCCTTCAATCAGCAACTCCTGACTTAGAACGATGTAAGCTAACGTAAAAAGATGAAGGCGCAATCCAGTATCGATAAAGGCTTTCCTCCGTAACCTGGAACCAAAATAATACCTTGTAATGGCCAGTGTTCCAAAAATCCAAACTGACAATATTTCAAAGTTTATTGTAGTAATACTATTAGTATTACTACAATAAACTTTGAAATATTGTCAGTTTGGATTTTTGGAACACTGGCCATTACAAGGGAATTATTTTGGTTCCAGGTTACGGTGGAAAGCATTTATCGATACTGGATTGTGCCTTCATCTTTTTACGTGTGGTTGTGTGTCATTTAAGGATGTAAGATGTTCTTCATCTCACATTGCTGCAGTCCTTACTTATGGGTAGTCCGCTGCCCTCGGTCGGCCCGAATACCAAAGTATTAGGCTGACGTCGGTCATGGGCACACAGCCCTGACATCAGAACGTCAGGGTATAAAAGCGCATGACCGACGTCATATCCTCAGTCTTTTTTGCCGCATGGTCCGATGCAGAAGCAGCGTTGCAAGTGCCGTTCAGCTTTCTGAAATGTTTCATTTTCGGAGTTTCAGACCGATACCAAGTTGGGCTAAGTACCCCGTTGGGGAACATTTTTGTTTTTTCTTGCCTCAGTTATTTACCGGATGTCAGAAAAAGTGAATAATTGCATTTCTTGTGGGAAGTAGATACCGCATAGGGATTACCACTCGCTTTGTATTCCTTGCTTGGGACCGGAGCACGACGTAGTTGGGTGTCGGTTTTGTGCTAGGTTTAATAAGCGCACTATTAAGAGAAGGCTAGATTGCGCTAGGTTAGTCTTTGGCAGGCGGTGTAATTATAATATGCCGTCGGATCCTCCGACGCCCACTTCCACGAAGAAGCGTAAAGACAAATCTGTAAAGCCTAGGCAGGATGATTCGTCCATTTCGGACGCCGGTCCTTTAGAGACTACAGTGGAACAGGTGGATCCGGCTGAAGTTTCTGTTGAGTCTCAGGGGGAAACCTTGATTTTACAGGATGTGGCCTCACAGGAGTCAGGTCAGGCTGAGGGGGCCTCTCAGGTTTCTATTCTCCCTTCTTTGCCTAAGGGGGTTAGGCCTTCTGCTACTGTTTCTAGGGCTCCTTCTAAGGGCAGGTCTGTTTTGCCTTCTTCTGGTGTTAGTTCTGGTTCTTCAGGGTCTGTGCCTAAGAAGCATATGCTTAAAATGGCAGAAGATTTGATTACTTTAATTAGAGGTTCCATGCCCCCTCCTGAGAAGAGGCCCAGGGTAGAGCCAGAGTTGGAAAGTTTGGAGCAGGCCTCAGATGATTCTGAGTCTTCTACTGAAGACATTCAAGATTTTCCTCCTTATTCGGATTCTGATGCAGAGGATTCCACTCCTTCTGCTTCCCCTCCAGAGGACTTTTCATTTTCAGAAACCTTACACTCTATGAGGGAACATTTTAAGTGGGAAGGACAGGATTACTCAGATTCCAGAAAGAGGCTTAGGGAGTTCTTGTTTTTACCACAGCATAGACCCTTGGCTATACCTCCTGTTTTGGATGTGGTTCAGGATGTTTTTCAGAGGCCTCATTTAATCCAGATTCTATGCCTCCTGCACCAGTTAAACCGGACAGGTATTATAGGGTACCTGAGGCTCATAAATATCTATATAAGAGTCCTAGGGCGGACCCAGAAACTATTAGTCAGGGGCCTAAGGGTGTTAGGGCTTCTGTTGTAAAGAATCCGGTTCCTCTAGATAAGGAAGCTAGAGCTTTGGACAGATGGGGTAAGAAGGTGTATACCTCTTCTACTTTAGCAATGAGGGCTTTAAATTGCCAGTTTCATATGTTGAAATATCAGAATTTCCTCCTTTCTCAGCTAAAATCTAAAGTGGATGCCTTGGCAGAGGGCATAGAGTGTAAAGAATTGCAAGATTTGGTGCATGTTTCTGAACAGGTGGGGAAACATTCTTTGCAGTGTGGCTTTGATGCTTTACAGGCTTCTTCTAGAGTGGCTGCCACTGGTTCAGTTCTTCTTAGGCACGCCTGGCTTAAGGATCAGAATTTATCTGAACATGTTAAATCTAGAATTCTAGATGTCCCTTTACAGTCTGAAGTTTTGTTTGGTCCCCCTGTGGAGTCTGTTTTGAAGAAAATGGAGGACAAGGCTAAGTCTATGCAGACTGTTAAAGATTTTTTGCAGGTGCAACCTCCTAAGTTTAGTAGAAATTGGCCTGCTAAGGGGTGGACGTACCCTTCTTCTGATTCTCAGTCTAGGGGTAGATCTAGGCGTGGTAGGGGCAGAGCTCAGAGTACCTTCAGGCCAAGAACATGGAGTTCGCCTGCTCAATCTGCTGGTGAGGGTAGGGGCCAGTCCTTTCGTAAACAGGCCCAATGACCTGCATTTTCAGCTGCCAGATTCTTCTTGCCTGGCAGCTCCTTTGGGAGGAAAACTAGCTCTCTTCAAGCAAAACTGGCTTTTAGTCACCCAAGACAAATGGGTGTTGGACATTATAAACAAAGGTTACAAGTTTTATTTCCATACATTGCCTCCTTTCAAAGGTATGCCAGACATTCCTCCTCGGCAAAGGATAGAGGCTCACAAACAGATTTCATTACTTCTTCACATGGGAGCTATACAGCCAGTACCTCTTTCAGAAGTGGGTCTAGGATTTTATTCCCGCCTGTTTCTAGTACCAAAGAAAGGGAACACGTGGAGACCGATTTTGGATTTATCTATCCTCAACACTTATTTGGACATTCCAAAGTTCAAAATGTTGACATTACAACAGCTTTTACCTCTGCTGGGAAAAGATCACTGGATGGTAACTCTGGATCTAAAAGAGGCTTATCTTCATATTCCTATCAGGCCCAGTTGCAGGAAGTACCTGCGTTTCGAGCTGGAAATTTACATTATCAGTTCTCTGCATTGCCCTTTGGCTTATCTACTGCGCCCAGAGTGTTCACAAAGGTTCTGGCTCCAGTGATAGCCTTTTTCAGGATGGAAGGAATACAGATTTATCCTTATTTGGACGATTGCCTGATTATTGCACAAGACAAGGACAAGCTTCTTCAGCATCTACAGTATGTGATGGCAGTGTTAAGATGCCTAGGGTATTCTGTGAACGAAACAAAGTCCAGTCTAGTACCCTCTCAGGACATGTGCTTTCTGGGTGTGAGACTGAATACAGCTTCCCAGATGGCCTCTTTGACCCCGGACAAACAGAAAAGCCTTTCACTTTATTTCCATCAAATGTCTCTACAGTCCAGGCTGACTGCAAGGACAGTCCTTCAAGCCTTGGGGTTCATGGCATCTTGTATTCTGGTGCTTCCCAATGCCAAATTGCATATGAGGAAGCTTCAATGGTATCTCAAAATGTATGGACACAACACTGCCAAGATCTAGACACTGTCATTCAGATAATACCTTGCATTCAGAAGGAATTTTTGTGGTGGGCTCAGGAATGTCACCTAAACAAGGGACTCTCTGTGACCCGACCAGAGGCGAGTCAGATTCTAACGACAGATGCCTCGGACAAGGCTTGGGGAGCACACCTCAATGGAAAATGGGTGCAAGACACGTGGCCTGCCAGACTTCAACATTTGCATATCAACTTGAAGGAGATGTTAGCAGTTCAATATGCATTGATGGCTTTCAAGGATTTACTTCACCCAGGGCAGGTGTTGATTCTAACAGACAACACAACTGTCATGTGGTACATCAACAAGCAAGGGGAACTCATTCGTACCCTCTTTGCAGACAAGCGATGATTTTGTGGGAGACAGCTCTCAGTTACAACCTCAATCTTCAGGCAAGGTTTCTACCAGGAGCACAGAACTCCTTAGCAGATGTATTGAGCAGACAACTAGTGGATCCTCACGAGTGGAAATTGGATCCTCATGTATTTCAAAAGTTGACAGTGTCATGGGGAACTCCAGACATAGATCTGTTCGCTTCTCCACTAAATTACCAGTTGCCAAAGTTTTGCACAAAAAGGTTTCATCCCACAGCTTGGAAGGTGGACGCTCTGTCATTCAGTTGGAACAATCTTCATGTATATGCCTTTCCACCTCTACCTCTTCTGCCCAAGGTTCTCTTGAAGGCCAGACAAGACAAGCCATCCATGATTCTGATAGCACCGGATTGGCCTCGACAACACTGGTACCCACTACTGAGGAGTTTGGTACGAGAGCCTCCATGGCCTCTGCCTTTGATTACGCACCTTTTGTCTCAGGAGGGCAATCACTTTCTCAATGTCAGAATTCAGTCTCTGCATCTAACAGCCTGGCATATTCTGTTTTAGACTCTGGAGGTTCTCAGCTTCCACAACAAGTTTTGAATGTTATTTTGGAGGCCAGGAGGCCTAGTACAAGGAAAGTTTATGCTGATAAATGGAGGAGATTTTTATTTGGAGCAAAGGGAAGGACTTTGATGTTTCCAAGCCTAATTTGAGTGCTTCTTTACAATATCTTACTGAGTTATTGGACAAAGGTTTGTCCTTCTCCTCCATAAAGGTTCATGCTGCAGCCATTTCGGCTAATTATGACTGTGACCCTCCTTTATTCTCTCATCCTTTGTTTAAGCAGTTTCTCAGAGGGGCTAAGAATATAAGACCCCCACGTAGAGCTCCTACTCCTGCTTGGGATCTCAATTTTGTGTTGGAAAAGCTTACTCTACAACCTTTTGAGCCTGCAGCTACTGCCGAGTTAAAGTATTTGTCATGGAAGACTGCTTTTTTGTTGGCCATTACTTCTGCGAGAAGGGTTTCTGAATTACAGGCCCTTATGGCAGTGGAGCCTTTCTTGATTTTTCATAAGGATAGGGTATCTTTGCGTACTAATCCTTCCTTTATGCCTAAAGTGGTTTCTAGTGTGGCCTTAAACCAAACTATTCATTTGCCTACTTTTTATGCAAATCCCCAAAATAAAGGGAGAAGATTTTGCATACTTTGGATATTCACAGGCAGTTGCGTTATTATTTGAGCAGAACCAGGAGTTCAGACAGTCTCAGCAGTTGTTTGTTTCTTTTGCTTTGGGTTCACAGGGTAAACCTGTTTCAAAACAAACTATTTCTAAATGGATTGGGTTTTGTATTTCTTTTGTTATTCCCATCATGGTAAGGAGATTCCGGCTGGAATCAGACCTCATTCCACTAGAGCTACTGCAACTTCTACTGCCTTTCTAAGGGGGGTAGCTACAAGGGATATTTTGGAAGCAGCCACTTGGAGTTCAGTACATACTTTTTCTAAACATTACCACCTTCCTCTTTATTCTAAGTCTAGGGCTGGATTTGCCACTGCAATATTACAGGGCATTTTAGCAGCTCCTAATGCTTTATGATTTTGCCAGCCTCCCTTTCCCGTTGCTTTGGGATTCTACCCATAAGTAAGGACTGCAGCAATGTGAGATGAAGAACATAGTACAGTTTTGTATCTACCATAAATGTAGATGTTCGAAGATCCACATTGCTGCAGTCCAATTTTCCCTCCCTCCTTCCCCTCTGTAGCTTAGCATGGTTATGTGGTTTGGGTGATGGCTGTAGTTGGGCATATCTTTTGGGAAGGTACTCTGTTTTTTGGCTGTGGCCTTTCTTTTTAGGGCCTTCTGACATCTGGGGCAAGAAAAGACTGAGGATATGACGTCGGTCATGCGCTTTTATACCCTGACGTTCTGATGTCAGGGCTGTGCGCCCATGACCGACGTCAGCCTAATACTTTGGTATTCGGGCCGACCGAGGACAGCGGACTACCCATAAGTAAGGACTGCAGCAATGTGGATCTTCGAACATCTACATTTATGGTAGGTACAAAACTGTACTTTACCTGTCCTGCCACAACAGTGCAGGACAGGTAACTTACGCTTAGTCAGCCATAGCTCAAACTTATATGGTTACAGACAATCAGATAGAAGGAGCTAGGTATTCCTTACAATACTGTTTCATATACTATAGTATGGTAGGAGTGAGTCTGGATTCTGGTAGGGGCATAGCCAGTGTGTCATGAAATACTGTTTTGAGATTTTTCTTGAATTGGTTTAATGATGGTTCTAGTGTTAGGCCAGCTGGAAGTGAATTCCAAATTTTGCCAACAGAGTTAGAAAACAAGGAGTCACCAGCTGAGTTGTTAGTTTTGAGTGTTTGAATTAGCAGTTTGTTAGAAGATCGCAGTGGCCTTGTGTTCCTGTGGGGATAAATAATGCTTTTAAGTGCAGGGGTATTATCTGGTTGGTTGAGAATTTTTGTGGGCTACTACAAATTGATTATACTGAAGTAAGCTAGGCAATTCTAGCCATCTTAGAGGTTTAAGGTTTTGACAGTGGTGAGTTCTGTAAGTAGAGCCAGTGGCAAATCTAGCAATGTGATTGTAACAGCTTGAGAGTTTGCAGAGTTCAGATGTGTTCAATTTAGTGAAAATGGAGAAGGCATAGAAAAGGGTGTAGAGAAGATGAGTGCGGGTAATGGCAGTCCTAGCTAGTGGGGTAAGGAAAGGTTTATTTTTATATAGGGAGCCCAGTTTTTTATTAATGGTTTTAATGGTTTGATTGAAATGCACGTCAAATTTATGTTTATCAATTGTTACCCCTAAACACCGCAGTGGTGCAGCAGTAAAAAATGTGGTGGTGCAGTGGTAGCGTTGTTGCCTCACAGCAAGAGGTTCTCCTGTTCGATTCTCGGCTGGAGTGCCTTCTGCGTGGAGTCTGCATGTCCTCCCCACAGTCGAGTGTCGTTCGAAAGACATACGTGAATGGGCGTGCCTTTGCTGAAAGTTGGGCGTCGGGCTGGCAACTCGGCACCATAAAATCTACTGCCAATCATTATTGGATAGGAGTTCCGCTGTTGCGACCCCTAACTGGGAAAAGCCGAAAAGACAAACATCAATTGTTACCCCTAAGAGTTTAGTATGGTCATCTGGGGAAATAACAGTTCCATTATTACAGGAAATTGTAAAGGAAAGTGGTGTAGACCTGTGAGTGGGAGAGAAAAGTAGTAGATTAGTTTTTTTAGGGTTCGAAAGCAAACGGTGGCATGAGAGCCAGTTCTCAACTGTGTTAAATGTTTTATGGGATAGTGTATGTAGGTCATATGGGGTGGAGGCTGAGCAAATCAACATGGAATCATATGCATATTGTATGCATGTAGAATCTGGATTGGCAGAGTAAAGGTCATTAATAAAGATTGAAAAGAGAAGAGGTCCTAAAATAGAGCCGTGGGGAACTCCAAGGATGAGGGGTAGTAGAGTAGATAAGTGTAGGTAGATAATGCCTGTTAAAGACTAAGCAGACAAACTGACAGAAGATGGCAATAACTTTTATATTATATTACATCTTTCCTAAAGGACAGTATATAATTATTATACTACTGTAGCACTAAAAAAAGATGAAACAGCATCTCGTCATAGTGGTACCAACGTGGTAAAAAACATGATCAGAGAGACAACCTGTGGCATAGTATACTACCTCTAAAAACAGTTATCATATTTAGGTGTTTCTTTAGCTTTGTGGACTATTTTAAGTGCTAGTAAAAAGAAGTTATGTACTTACTATAACGTTTCATGTGAATTGTTCTTCTCGCCTTCATTCTTACTGATGGGTTTGGAACCAATTCTCGACTCTGAGTTGGCCAATTTGCAAAGCTCGAGGTCTAACAGCTCAAGGCCAAAACCCTATCCCACAACGCACCTCTACCTTTCCCAGATCTTGTTTGCTGCCAGCTAGTGCTAAATCTATAACAGATTTCGAAGGAAATCATATACACAACTTGTGAGAGGAAACTCCTCGGAAGAACCAAAACCAAACATAAAGCTCTCTCGAACTTCCAGACATTGGATGGGGGTAGGTGGGGGGGTTGTAAGAATGAAGGCGAGAAGAGCAATTCAAATTGAACTTTATAGTAAGTACATAACTTCTTTATGTGAAGTTGTTCTATCTCACCTTACCACAATCTTGGGTGGCTCTTGAGTGTACCTGTCTAAGGACAGCAGAACCAAAAGAAGCCCTGTCTACTTTGTAGTGAGTTATGAAGGTATAAGGCCTAGACCATGTGGCAGCTGCACAAATAGAGTCAATGGGTAGTCTGGCCAAAAAGGCTATGGAAGTAGAAACAGCTCTGATTGAATGAGTCTTGACTTTGTTCTCTAAAGAAATGTCTGCAGTGTGGTGTATAAAGGATATGCAATCAGACAGCCATTTAGATAAGGTAGATTTAGATACTGCTGCACCTTTCTTGGAATCTGAGAAAGAGACAAACAATTGATCAGTTCTTCTATGGTCTTTTGTCCTGTCTAAATAGAAACAAAGTTGTCTATGGACGTCAAGCTTGTGAAGCATATATTCCAATTAGTGTGATTGGGAAAGAAAACAGGTAATTCAGTCGCCTGATTAAGGGTGTATTCTGAACAAATATGGGGTAACAAAAAAGGGTTCATCTTGAGGGAAACCCTATCTTTGTGGAATATCAAATATGGGTGTTCAACTGAAAGGTTTGCAACTCTGAAATTCTGCGTGCGGATGTAATGACCACCAAGAAAATGATCTTCCAAGAAAGATATTTCAGCTCACAGGAAGAAGCAGGTTCAAAGGGTGGAAGAATAATCTTGGATAGAACTAAATTCAGATTTCATGGAGCGGCAGGTGATCTAATTGGTGGTCTTAGATGCATTGTACCCTTTAAAAAAGTCTTCGCCATCTTGTGGGACATAATACTGTTTCCTGATTCACCTATATGGAAATTGGATATAGCAGCCAGTTGTACCCGAATGGTTGCTGCTGTGGCTCCTTCATTGAACAGTTTGGTCAGAAACTCTAAGATATTTGATAAGGATGCTAGAAAAGGGTCACTGTTATTCTGCTGAGCCCAGATTGAAAACCTCTTCCACTTACCAAGGTATAGTTTCCTGGTTGAAGACTTATGTGAGGACAAAATAATATGTTGAGCTTCCTCTAATAAATTTTGGAACCTGGCTATTCTGGGAATTTGGAGAAGCCAAGCTGTCAATTTGATGGACTGAAGTGAAGGGTAAACAGCTCCTGAGGAGTGGGTCAGAAGATCCGGCACTGGGTCCAGGATCCAAGGGTCTTCTACTAGTTGAGGCTTTAGAAAGGGGAACCAGATTTGACAAGGCCAATATGGGGCTATTAAGATAAGTGTCCTGCCCAGAAAACTGGCTTTCTGCAAAACTTTGGGAATCAGGGGAAAGGGAGGGAAAGCGTAAAGGAGTCCCGGGGGCCAATCATGTATGAGCACGTCCCTCGAGGACTCTCCCTGTTGAGGGATCAGGGCAAAGTAGTTGCTGCATTTGGTGTTTGTGGGAGTTGCAAAGAGGGTGCAGCAAGGCTGACCCCATCTGTGGAAAATCATTTCCGCTACTTCGTTTTTGAGGGACCACTCATTAGGCAACAGAATTGCCCTGCTGAGTTTGTCCACTATCACGTCGGATTTTCCTGGGATATGCATTGCTATCAGAAAGCGCTGGGTGGACTCTGCCCATTTACATACTCTTAGAGCCTCTCGACATAGGGGACAAGATCTGGTTCCACCCTGTTTGTTTATATACCAGACTACAGACATGTTGTCTTACTGGACTGCAATTGTGCCCAGAGGAAGACAGTCTTGAAAGAACTGCAACGCTAAGAGAACCACTCTCATCTCTAGGATGTTTATATGCAATTGAGCCTTGTGTACCTGCCATGTACCTTGGGCTGTCCATCCCTGATAATGCCCACCCCCACCCAATCAAGGAGGCGTCTGTGGTCACCGATGCAACTGGAACTGGAAGGACAAAGGGACATCCCATGATCACCGATTCAGACATTAGCCACCACCAAAGATCCTCCTTGCAAGAGTTGGTTTTCAGAAATGGGTGATTCATTGGTAAGTCCTGAAAAGTCCATGAATAGCAGCCACTGAAGAATGCACATGTGAGATCTCACCAGGGGTATGGCAATGATAGCTGCTGCCATGGTGCCCAGCAGCCAGAGAATCTGTGATGCTGGTGCTTTGTGTTATGAAAGGAGATGTAAAATTTGATGTCATAGGGTAAGCACTCTTTCTGAAGGAAGTTTTAAGGACAAGTTGAATGTGTCTAAGTCTGCTCCTATAAATACTGAATGCTGCGACGGCAATAAAGCAGACTTTTCTGAATTTACTGTGATGCCCAGTTGAAAACAGAGATCTAAGGCAGTGCTCCTCACCCGAATAAGCTGATACCTGGTGGGTGCGGTGAGGAGCCAGTCGTCCAAATATGGAAACACCCGGATTCCTTGATGTCTCAAGTGAGCCATGACCACTGCCATACATTTGGTGAACACTCTGGAGGCTGTAGTGAGACTGAAGGGCAGGGCCCAAAACTGGAAATGACTGGCTCCCAGCCTAAAGTGCAGGTGATCCCTGGATGGCCTGGCCATTTTGATATGGTAGTACACATCCTGAAGATCGATTGAGCACATCCAATTGTCTTTCCCTAGGAACAGGAGTATAGACTGAAGTGTGACCATCCGGAACTTTGTCTTTTCTACATACTTGTTGAGTCTGCTGAGGTCCAAAATTGGTCTCCAGTCCCCTGTTTTCTTTGGCACTAAAAAGAATCTTGAGTAAGTTCCGGATCCTTGCTGGTCTGCCAGGACTGGTTGGATGACTCTTTTTTCTAATAGTTTTTGAACCTCTACTATTGCTACATCCAGTAGACTGGGTGGAATGTCCGGGATTCCTTTTGTTGGTTTGGGGTGGGTATGAAAGGGGATAAAATTGCCAATGGTTATGACATTTTGTACCCATCTGTCTTTTGTAATTTTGAGCCAGGTGCCTAGGTACAAAAATAAATGTCCCCGACTGTATCCAGAGCAGGACAGTCGGGCCTCCTTTCAGGAGCACTGGTAGGACTTCCCAAGGAACTGATCCCTGTCACCCTGGTTCTGCAGACCCACTCTGCTGCATGGGCATCATCTTCCATCATTGCTCTTTCCTCTGCCACTGGAGGAGGCTTCACCTCATGAGTTCAAAAAGGCTCCTTGGGCTTTGCAGAACCACATTTTCCCTCCCCGTTGACCTTTAGGATAAGGTCTAGTAGGGGTGGAAAAATGGACTCCTACGGCAGATAGAGTCTTTCCGTCTTGCTCACATCTGGTCAGGGTCTCTCTAACTTTTGGTCCAAAAAGGGAAGAACCATCAAATGGGGCATTCACAAAAGACAACTTGAAAGGTTCCGCAAAAGAACATAAGCGCATCCAGGAATGTCTCCGAAGAGCTATTCCTGTACCCACTGCCCTACTCACCCCATCAGCTGCGTATGATACGAGACACATGGAAGAGTTAACAATAGAATTGAGGGTAGCAAACTAAGATGTCACTTTGTCCACCACTATATCGGCTACTGCACCCTGGAGAGTATCTCCTAGCTCTTTCAGGAGATCTCTTTGAAGCCTTGTGAAGTGGGTTAGATAGTTCAAAGACCGAAGAGCAAAGGTCATAGAACTGAACATGCACTTGCCATATCTGTCCATAGTCCTAGATTCCCTATTAGGAGGATGGACAGATGTAGAGGTCTCCAACATCTCTTTCTTAGTGGCTGCCACAACCACCATGGCATCAACAGGAATTGGTTTGTATAAGAAGGTTTTATCATGAGGTGCTGAGATGTATTTGTTGAGCCTTCTAGGAATGAGCTCCATAGTATCTGGTGACTCCCACGCCCTTCGAGATAAAAGTTCCATCAACTCATCGAAGGGCAGAGAAACCCAAGAGGTGGAGGGTTGAGACTCAAAAGCCTTCAGGAGCACCAATTCATCCTCAGTAGAGTTAAGGGGCTGCCAGTCACCCCTCTGCTTAAGGATCTCTAAGATATCCGCAAAGGAGATATCCTCAGAGAGGGACTTTGGGGACCCTTCCGATTCCTCCAAATTGATGTCAGATGTGATGGATTCCAGAGGGGAATCTAAATGTCTCCCCTTACATAACCTCTTCCGAGGAACCTCTTCAGTGGGAACTTCTGGGGAGGTCTCAGAAGAGCAGGGTTTCCCCAATGGGGCTTCCTGAGGCTCCGGGTCCCTACAATTATGGTGGGTCTGGATTTACGGAGAACAGTCCGGTGCTTTATGGGAGGAGGTGGCCATTTCAGAGGTTATGACTGTCCGAGGGGACAAAACCATCCTAATGGCATCAAAAGCACCACGGCTCCAGTGCGATGAAGCACCCGGGTCTGAAGACACACATGACTCCTCCCACACCAAAACCGCAGGCTCCGAGCCAGAGGTGGGAGCCAAGCTCATCTGCTATGAGGCCCCAAGGGAAAGAGTTGGAACCAACGCATCGGTTCAACTCCCCTCCCCGGAGCCGACGGGAGAGTGTTGGCTCCTAGAGTCCGCCACCAGAGCAGAAGACATCAGGGTTGTCGGTGCCGACAGGTCTGAAGTGAGTGTCGGGACCGACGGTTCCACAAACGACTGAATGACTCCCTCCAGCTCTGATGTCTCGATTCGAGTCGGAGGAGGAGCAGAAATTAAAGGAGATGACTTTGTCGGTTCCGAAACTGCCTGAGGCTAAGCTGACAGAATTTTTGCCAGTGCTGCATCCTGTAACGGCCTCCATACACCACGTTCTACATCCGAATCTGAAAGTCTGGAAGCTCAAGAGGAAGCCAAAGAAGGAGCTGGTGAGCCCAGAATCGGAGATCTTAAGGTCAGAGACACTGGTTCCAAAACTGGGGACCGGCTCCTACCAACTACCTGTGCAGATGGCTCTGAGGACTGTGGAACTGAGACAGGAACCTTTTTAGAAATCTTTGGAACCGAAGAGCCCTGTGGATCCGAAATTGCAGCAGATGAAGCAAAAGATGATGGTTTTGAAGACAATGGTTTTGGTTTTTCTGGAGAAGCAATATCCAAGTCTGACTGAAAAGCAGACTTGATAAGACCACGTTCAACCAGTTTCCTCTTCCTCTCCGCCAAAACCCTGGCGCTGAACCCATGGCAAATAGAACAACTTCTTGGAGATGTACCTCTCCCAAACAGTAAACACAGGTGGTGTGGCCATCTGTGATAGACATTTTCTGGTTGTATTTAGGGCACTTTTTAAACCCTGACTTAGCTTTTTTAGACATAATGAAATATCTAATCTTGCAGCTAACTCACTGAAAGATATCCCAATGAATATGCAATAATAGTTCCACCAATTCAAGAAAGCCTGGTGAAGAAATTAAGCCTGACTACAGATATAAATAACTAAAGAAAGCCTACTTGGCTATACAAAATAAGGAGCCTGTCACAAAGGAAATTAAGCATAACCGGCTACAGTTTATAAAAAAAAAAGTAAAGAAAGCCTAACTCTGCTCTATGGGATAGGGAGAAAACTAACGAGTCACCAACAGGGCCTAACGCCAGAAACAAGAACACAAAGTTCTTTTGATTTTTAAACCACACGAAATGACAACTGAATAACCAAAAAAGAGTAAAAATGAACAAAGCAGCTACAGCACGGACTGTTTAATGTTAGCGCTTTCGGTTAAGGATATTCCTCCACCTTCTTCAGACATATATGTCTGAAGAAGGTGGAGGAATATCCTTAACCGAAAGCGCTAACATTAAACAGTCTGTGCTGTAGCTGCTTTGTTAGTTTTTACTCTTTTTTGGTTATTCTTTTGATTTTTCTCAAAACTAGCACAATAAACTAGCACAAAACATAAAGGATAGCCTATCCTTATCTGAATACACTCTTTTTTTTCCCAGAAAAAAATACCAAAAAACTACAAAAAGACACACTTATCTGACAAAAAAATGCCCTGAGCTGTAGAAGACTCACGATCTGTTGCAGTGGCAAACTAGATCTGAGGAAGGTAGAGGTGCATTGTGGGATAGGGTTTTGACCTCGAGCTGTTAGAGACCGCGAGCTTTGCAAATTGACCGACTCAGTAAGAATGAAGGCGAGATTGAACAACTTCATATCTACATTTTCTATTTCAAAATGATCTGTTCAGCTGAACAGCAAATATGAATAAACTTACTACCATCACCCAACTGTTGAGAAATTTGCAAAATGCAGCAAAGAAATTTGTACTACTAGAACCTCAAATACTATAACATACATTTTTAAATTATGTGCTAAGGCTTACTTTTTTAATTTAAAAAGGATCTCTTTTGGCATCAAATAAAGGTCCATCTCCTAAGTGGAACAAGTTCTAATTATATCATGCTCTGGGTATGCATGCACATGTACATAAACATATGGTACACTATTATGTCATGCTCTGTGTATGCATGCCCATGTACATAAAAAAGAAGTTATGTACCTACCATAACGTTCCATTTTAGTTTTCATCTCGCCTTCTTTCTTGCTTGTTGGGATCGAAGCCGACCCTCAGCTCTGACTCGGCCATCTTCTATAGCTTGAGAGCTGTTTACTGGCTAGAGGCTACCCCTTATCCCACGATGCCTAGCGCTAGCTACCCAGATCTCGTTTGCAATAGCTAACCCCAAACATAGCAATAATAATCTTACCAAACTAACAGGTTGGGCATATCTGTTATACTCTCTAAGTCAGTAGAGGAAACAACCAGAAAATACTCAGCCGGTGAAACCTAAACTCCTCTCCGTCCAATAGGACAGGGGGATGGAGGGGGGGACGCAAGAAAGAAGGTGAGATGAAGACAACTAACATGGAACGTTATGGTTGGTACATAATTTCTTTATGTTAAGTTGTCTATCTTGCCTTCGTTTCTTGCTTGTTGGGACAGCATCCCTAGCACCTATGATCCTGGGTGGCTCATTGGAACAGACTCTTCAGAACAGTGGAACCAAAGTTAGCTCTATTCCTGGAGGCCATGTCTAACTTGTAATGAGAAATAAAGGTATGAGGGTTTGCCCATGTGGCCGCTGCACAAATAGAGTCCATGGGCAACCTAGACTGGAAGGCTACAGAAGTGGCCAAAGCCCTAGTAGAATGGCCTTTCGGTTTGGCAGCCAATTCTTTGTTTCTTAGTTGATAAACGAAGGTGATAATGAGAGACAACCACCTAGACAGGGTCACTTTGGAAGCTGGGAGACCTTGTTTGCCCCTAGCATAGGAAAGGAATAGTTGGTCCGACTTCCTTACATCCTTAGTTCTATGTAGGTAAAAACGCAGTTGTCTATGAACATCCAAAAGGTGTAACTTGTATTCTGCCTTGTTGGTGTAGTTAGGGAAGAACACTGGAAGGTCTATGGATTGGTTTAGATTATTTTCTGAGCACATTTTAGGAAGGAAGGCTGGATTAGTTCTCACTGCTACCCTATCCTTGTGAAAGACTAAGTACGGAGAATGAACGCTTAGTGCCTGAAGTTCTGATACACATTTGGCTGAGGTAATAGCTACCAGAAAGAGAGTTTTCCAAGATAGAAACTTAAGGGAGCAGGAAGCTGCCGGTTCAAAAGGGGGCATAATCAAGGAGATTAGTACCAAATTAAGTTCCCAAGGAGGAGGGGGATCTCTCACTGGGGGCCTAAGGAAGAGTAGCCCCTCTAAGAAAGGCTTTACACAGCTTATGAGACATGATATTTAGATTAGCAAAGCCAACATGATAGTTAGATATGGCCGCTAGTTGAACCCAGATTGTGGCAGAAGCGGACTCAGAGTGAAAAAGTTCAGTTAGGAATTCCAAGATCTTGTGAACTGGGGCTGAAAAGGGATCTATGTTCCTGGCCTCTGCCCAATAAGAGAAACGCTTACATTTACTAGCATATGTCTTCCTAGTAGCGGATTTGTGAGAGGATACAATAATTTCACTCACAGTTAGGGAAATGCTGGGAAGCCTGGCTAGGGTTGGAATTGGATCAACCAAGATGTGAGCTGGAGGGTCTGGAGGGATTGATGCAGCTCTCCTGATTGATGAATCAGCAGGTCTGGAATAGGATCCAGGGTCCAGGGCTGCTCGAGGAGGTAACGGTGCAGGAATGGAAACCAAATCTGTCGAGGCCAGTAAGGAGCAATGAGGATCATTTTGCAACCCAACAATATCGCTTTCTGTATGAGTTTGGGTATAAGAGGAATAGGCGGGAAGGCATAAAGAAGTCCCTGAGGCCAATAGTGGACTACAGCATCTCTGGGAGGATGACCTGGAAGTGGTAGAAGGGAGAAATAGTTGCTGCATTTGGTGTTGAAGGGGGTTGCAAACAGATCGCAGCAAGGCTGTCGCCATTTGCGGAAGATGAGATCCGCAATTACCAGATTCAGAGACCACTCGTGAGGCATGAGAATAGCTCTGCTGAGCCTGTCCGCTATGACATAGGACTTCCCAGGGATGTGTGTTGCAATCAGAAATCGTTGGGAGGAAATCACCCACTGCCAGAGTCTGAGTGCTTCTCAACATAGGGGGTAGGACCTGGTTCCGCCCTGCTTGTTGATGTACCAGACTACTGACATGTTGTCCGTCTGAATTGCAATGGTCCCAGGAGGGAGTGAGTCCTGAAGTGCTTGCAACGCTAGTAGCACGGCTCTCATCTCCAAGACATTTATGTGCAGATGGTACTTGTGAGGTTGCCATATGCCTTGGACTGTCCTACCCATATAATGCCCCCCCACCCCATCAGTGAGGCGTCTGTGGTGACTGTGGCAACCGGAGGGGGTTGGATGAATGGTCTGCCCTGAGACACTATCAGGGAGACCATCCACCAGGAAAGGTGTCTTTTGCAAGTTTCTGTAATTATGATCATGTGAGACATGGGGAGTTGTTGAAAGGACCACTGTGTGAAGAGAAGCCACTGAAGGATTCTCATGTGAAAGAGGGCTAGAGGTATCAGAAGAATTGCTGCCGCCATAGAACCCAGAGTTTGAAGGACCAACTGGACTTATTCCTTTTTGCATTGCATGAGGATATGAACTTGCTGTTGAATCGTGGCCACCCTGTCCGGCGGTAGGCTTGCGGACATACTTTTTGTATCTAGATCTGCTCCTATATAGGTAATAGATTGACAGGGCAACAAGGCAGATTTTTCGAAGTTTATGGTAATGCCTAACTGGGCACAGATTGCGATTGTATATTCCCTGGCTTGAAGAAGTTGATGCTTGGTAGTAGCTGTAAGGAGCCAGTCATTTAGATAAGGAAACACCTGGAATCCTTGACGTCTTAGGTGAGCTGTGACCACTGCCATACATTTGGTGAACACCCTGGGGGCTGTGGTGAGACCAAAGGGCAGAGCTCTGAACTGATAATGACTGGCTGCCAGCCAGAAGCGAAGAAATCTCCTGGAGTGCCTGTCTATCTTGATGTGATAGTACGCATCCTGGAGATCTATTGAGCACATCCAATTGTCCTGACTCAAAAAGGGTAGAATGGACTGAAGCGTGACCATCTGAAACCTTGTTCTTTGAACAGACTTGTTTAGTCTGCTGAGATCGAAAATTGGTCTCCAGTCCCGTTTTTTTTGGTACCAAAAAGAACCTTGAGTAAGTTCCGGATCCGAGTTGGTCTGCCAGGACTTCCTGGATGACTCTTTTTTTCTAGCAGTCTTGAAATTTCTATGACTGCTTGGGCCCTCAGACTGGGTGGAACATCTGGGGGGGATTTTCTTGACAATAGGGGAGATTGGAAGAAGGGAATTATGTAGCCTCCGGATATGAATGAGTGTACCCACTTGTCTCGCGTAATGTCTTGCCAGGCTTTTGGGTACAGTGAAAGTCTTCCCCCGACTGCCTCCAGAGGCGGGCAGTCAGGCAACCCTTCAGGGTTGCTGGAAGGGCTTATCAGAGAAAGATTCTCTGCTGCCCTGGTTCTGCAGACCCTCTCTGCCTCGAGGGCAGCGTCTGTTGTTATTATTTCCTCCATTGCCCCTGGAGGAAAAGTCACTACGTTTATCAGGCGAGGCTCCCTGGGATTTCCGAAACCACATTTTTCCACTCTTCTGACCTTTGGGATATGGTCTGGAAGGAGTGGAAAAATGGACACCCACGGCAGAGAGAGTCTTACCTTCCTGTTCACACCTAGTGAGAGTGTCCTTCACCTGTGGTCCAAAGAGAAATGAACCGTCAAAAGGGGTGTTGGTGAATGACGCTCTAAAGGGCTCCGCAAAATTACACAGCCGCATCCATGCATGTCTCCTAAGGGCCACACCTGCTGCTCTACTCGCACCATCGGCTGCATAGGAAATGAGCCTCATGGAGGAGTTAACCACTGAATTAAGGGTCGCCAGCTGAGAAGCTACTTTAGCTTGAACCCCTTCAGCTGATGGATCCTGGAGGGCATCTCCAAGCTCTTTTAGGAGATCCCTCTGAAGCCTGGTAAAATGGCATAAGTAATTCAGTGACCTCATGGAGAAGGTCACTGAAGCAAACATTTGCTTCCCATATCCGTCCATAGTCCTAGACTCCTTGTTTGGAGGATGGACAGAGGAAGAAGTTTCCGCTAATTCCTTTTTTAGTGGCCGTTGCTACTACCATGGCATCCACGGGAACACCCTTGGTAAGGAACTGTTTGTCAGGTTGTGTAGTAATAAACTTGCCAGGCCTCCTCGGGGTTGGTTCCACTGTATCCGGGGCTGACCAAGCCCTTTGAGCCACCACAGACATTAGTGGATCGAAGGGCGGAGACACCCAGGAGGTGGAAGGGCGGGAAACAAACGCATCCAGGAATATGGATTCATCTTCAGTAGGGGCTAGGGCAGTCCAGTAGGGGCTAGGGCAGTCCAGTTCCCTCTCTGCCTAAGCATTTCTAGGATGTCCAAAAAGGAAACATCTTCAGAGGGGGATCTCGGGGACCCTTCTGATTCATCCAAATCCGTATCCGAAGTGACAGACCCAGGGGAGTCAATGTGCTTCCTCTTGCACTTCCTCTTCCGAGGGGCCTCCTCTGAATGATCAGGGGAGGCCTCAGAAGAAGAGGAAACACCCAATGGGGTGCTCTGGAATGTCGGTTCTCCACGCTTGGGGTCTGGAGGAGGGACAGAGGTTGACACAGGCACTACAGGGGACGGAGTCAGTGGGGTCAAACGTGGTGCTGACTCATGGGCCAGTACACTCCTCATGACATCGAAGGCATCCCTGCCATGATGCAAAGAAGGATCTGGCTCTGAGTAAACCAGAATCCTCCTCCGCACCGAGGGGGACGGCTCCGAGGCCGATGTAGGAGCCGAGCTCACCTGCGCTGAAGCTCCGAGAGGGAGAACAAGGCCAGACAAGGGTCCGATGCCACTCGCCCCCTCGGAGCCAACGAGGGAGTCTCAGCGCCCAGATCCCTTGACAGAAGGTACCATTGAGGGGATCAGAGCCGATGACGGAAGGGGAAATGGTTATCGGTGTCGACGGTTCCACGATTCGAACCCCAACAAACTCCGGCTCTGAGGTCAGAGGAGTCGGAGGAGGAACATCGATGGAAGCGGAAGGAGCCGACACCTGTTGAGGAGGGCTGGATAACATTTTGGCCAGTGCCTGCGACTTCAACAACCTACTGACCACTCTCTCCACGTCATGGTCCGAGAGTCTAGAGGACCGAGAGGAGTGGGAGGATCTATGACTGCGGTCACTCTGCAACAGGGGAGACCAAGGGGCTGAATGTATCGACTCTAGAGATGGGGACCTTGGTCTCCTGTGGGTTCGAGATGGCTCAGAAGATGCTGGTGGAGCCGACTGGGAAGTAGCCTCCTCGGTTCCAGCCAGAACTGAGGTAGTCGGTAATGTTCGGGCCAATGACGGCTCCGAGCTGGGAGCCGACGATTTGGTCAGTTTAGGAGATTTCACTGGCTGAGCCTTGGCAGGTGAATCCTGGGGCTTAAGGAGACCCCTTAATATCAGCTTATTTTTGCGCTCCTGCACTACCCTTGGGCTGATTGCGTGGCATACAGAACAAGAGTCCTGCAGGTGCACTGCGCCTAAGCAATAGACACAAGAAGTGTGCCCATCTGTCAGAGACATTTTCTGATGGCATGAGTCACACTTCTTGAATCCAGACACTTTGGATTCTTTAGACATATCTAGTCCTACACAGAAAGTCTTTGGCCAAAGGCCCAACAACAACAAAAAACTACAAACACTAATCTACCAAAACACAATGACTATAGTGAAAAAGTTTTTTTTTTTTTTTTTTTTTTTTTTTTTTTATATATATATATAATAGGAAGCCTTTAACTTAAACGGCTACCTATGAATTAAAAGAGAGACTAAAACTAAATAGAAAACACTACAATAAGAAGAGATATTTTAAGGGGAGAGGGGAGGAACTCTCTAACTTAAATGAGTTCTACGGGAAAATACAATAACTCTAAAAACTACAACAAGCTAATTAACAAAAATGTCGAAAGACTAAACTATCAAAAAAATAACCCCTAATTCGCAAGAAAAAGTATTAAACTAACTTACAATAGCCTGAACCAGTAAGAACAAACCTCGCAGCTGAAGCGGCAAATGAGATCTGGGTAGCTAGCACTAGGTATCATGGGATAAGGGGTAGCCTCGAGCCAGTAAACAGCTCTCGAGCTATAGAAGATGGCCAAGTCAGAGCCGAGGGTCGGCTCCGATCCCAACAAGCAAGAAACGAAGGTGAGATAGACAACTTAACATCATATGGTACACTGTTATGTCATGCTCTGGGTATGCATGCACATGTACATAAACATATGGTATACTGTTATGTCTTGCTCTGGGTATGCATGCATATGTACATAAAGATATGGTACACTGTTATGTCATGCTCTGGATATGCATGCACATGTACATAAACATATGATACACTGTTATGTCATGCTCTGGATATGCATGCATATGTACATAAACATATGGTATACTGTTATGTCATGCTCTGGGTATGCATGTACATAAACATAAGGTAGACTTATGTCATGCTCTGGGTATTTATGCACATGTATATAAACATATGGTACACTGTTATGTCATGCTCTGGGTATGCATGCACATTGACATAAAAATATGATACACTGCATGAAAGGGATTTTCCTGTTAAATCACTTCAGTGTGGTAAAATGACTAGTACAGTGAGCTGTGGTACACAGTATAGAGATATAAAAGGAAAAATATATCTAGTTTTTATAACATAGCATCCTTCCCTTTTAACACAGCAACATCTCAGCTCATTCAGCAACTTTTCTAAAAGATTGCTTTCATTGTTTCCAAGTTAAGTGAATAAGTAAATGACCATCAAAAAAGGTCAGTCGGTAACAAAAATATTAAATTAGAATTTAATGGACCCAAAGACAACACCCTAAAACTATTTTGTTTGGTGATATAACTTAGCTACACATCTTTAACAGATGGGTAATCTGTCACAAACATCCCATTCTTTCCTCGAATTGTAGAAATTGTCTATGGTTATCACCTGCCCAAATTAGCATCTCTCTTAATTTGTGTTGTCTCTTTTCTGCTAAATTACTCTCACAACTCTTAGTGATATTTATCTATTCATAGCTCATATGTCTTACTCATCAAACAGCAACAATGATCTAAGAAGGTCCACTGAAACCTAACAAAGTGCTGAGTCAGTCAGATCTACCCCATTATGGTATATCTCCTACCTCTCTGGACTGAATAAGATGTTGCTTCTTTAACAGACTCCACCATATAAAATTAGCTCCTGTACGGAACAAGTACTCACAGGTATCACACAAAGCTCAGTCTGGAAGGCCACTGCTATTTGTTTATTTATTTTTGTAAACAACGTTAGCATCTCTAAGTCTAGAATCTCACTCATTGTTTATCTCCATGACATGAACCTCTTTTTGTGCAATAGTCATCAGGTCAGATAACCGCCTACCAGTACTAGAGGCACATTATCTAGCAGCCCTAACAAGATCAATGGTTGATTTAGCAGCCATTATTTTTTTTCATTCCTTTAGAACATTTTTTGCTAGTTATAGTATCTTTTTTAGGTTATTATCAGGAGTGTATGTGTTGCTTTGGTATTCATTACTGTGCATCACTTCTTGTGGTTTTACATGTGGTTATTTTTGTGCTGTATTTCTCTTTTTTTTTTTTATTTTTCTTTTACAATCTTTTATTTAATCATGCAGTGTAGTGTCCGATTTCTTTCATACCTTTGGGAAAAGGCATTTTTTCAGTACTTGTTAATGACTTTTTTTTGGGGGGGGGGTGCTGAGTTAAGTTACATTTTTGGTTGCCAGCTTCTGAAGATGTCAGTGTTATTGCTTTATTTATTTAATCAGATGAAGCGTTTCGTCAACAGAAAAACACCAAGAAACAAATTAAACACTTGCTGCCTCAGACTCCACAGGAAGACACTGTCAGGCGGATCGATAAAAACACTTCTTTATTATAAAAAAAAACATACAAATGTTGAGCACTTTAATCCACTAGAACGTGGACTTCATCAGAACAACATTTAAACTCAATTACACATTTAAATATACCATTTTTTGGCACCAAAAATCACTATCCATGAAAGCGCGGCTTCTCTTAAAGTGAACCATTCCTCAAAATGAATGCTAAACATTATTATTGCAAAACACTAGTAAACAATTAATTCACTTATATCTAAATATTTAGTAAATGTCACACACCATGTCAGAATGTCTTAAAATTAGTAAAAAATGATTCTTATATATAATTAATTCCCTTATCTAATTGAGATACTACACATATATAATATGAACATTCCATTCACATTTTGATTACGTTTGTTTAAATCCATTTAAGTAATATTGGTTTGATGGATATATGGTCATTAAGACCAGGCAATGTGGAAGCATTAGTTAATAATTGCCACCAAACCTCTTTGTAACCCAAGGTAGCTTTGTAATTATCCCCCCGGGGGTCAATCCTTATATGTTCCAAAGTAGCGAACTTGAATACATGGCTATCCCCACATTTTTCTGTGTGTCTATACAAAGCGTTGTTACTGTCCATTCTCCTAATACTATATAAATGATCATAAATTCTTTTTTGAGACTCCTCTCTGTTTTTCCTATATAGTAACATGAACATGACATGCACTTGGCCATGTATATCACTAACTTGGAATTACAATTACCTTGCCTGAATTTAATTCTAGTTTTACTTACGTTATTTAAAATAATTCATCATAGGTCAAACTTCCTGGCCACTTAGACTTCGTATATCTGAACATCTAAGCAATATAAGAAATAAATGTCTATCTTATGCTTTATATAAGCACACCTTACAACACTCCACAGCATGTTTTAAATTCACCATTATTGACAAAATAAAGGGTAACAGAAATATTAAAGCTGGATGGCATGACATTTTAAACAAAAAACAAAGAACCTGGATCATTAAACTTGGTGGGGGGGTTTCACATGGACTGAATGAGCACTTCTAAATACATTGTTTATTAATTAATGATATGGGTGGATATAATTAAGTGCATCTATTACATAATGTGTATGAATCTTTATTTTGGATATGAATACTGAAGAAGACTGATGGCCGAAACCGGTCTGTTTTTTAGTGTATTTTTGCACTAATATGTATGTTTGCATGCATTAAATGCTAATATTATCCTCTCATCTGAGTGCTGGCCATTTTTATGCTTGACTTTGAAGTATTTGGGGCCTCTGTACTTGCCGTACTTGCAAAAGTCCTGTGTGCTGAACTTGGGCTATTACTAATAAGCCCTAACAACTGGTGATGACATGTACACTTAAGTTGTCATGTAGACTACATATGTCCCTCTCTCATATGCATGCTATTTGGTTGCAAAGATAGGATGCATCATTAAAGGCTTAAGAACTGGCTTAAATACAGGCATTTCCCTAATAGCTTTTAGATTGGTAGCAAGGATAAATGTAGTCTGAAACTGTCAGTCCAGTAGCTGAACAATCCCTTCATGCCTCATTAATGCCCACTTGCTACTTAGTGCATAGCTACACAAATTAAATACAAATGGGCCTATATATTTTTAAATGAAGATCAATGCATATAAACAAATCTGTACTAATGAGTTACAGATCACAAAATGGAGTAGCTAATGGAAAGGCATGAAACTCAGCTGTATGCAAGGCTGTATAACTTCCTCTGCCTGTAACACCCACAAGGCTGTGTATAACAGGTAAATGAATGAATAAATAAACAAAAGAATAAACAAATTAATGAGGGAGGGGATCTTCCATGGTAATCCCATTCATTTGTTCATTTATTTTCTAATATCATTCCATTCCTATTCAAGGTTGTAGGGGATGCAGAAGATGTTTCTGTCTGTCCTGTAGAATATGAACAATAGTGTACAAGAGAGACAGACTGTCATAAGCAGGGCACAGTACGCTGATGAATCACTGTACCCTGCATTCACTGTATATCCATAGTACCCCTTGTGCCCTTGCCACTGAATAGTGAATCACTTTACTCCATATACACCTTGAATCCATGACATCTTCTGTGCCCCTGTCACTGAGGAGCGAATTACTATTACCCACATATACTGTATAGCCATAATATCCCCTGTGACCTTGTCACCAAGAAGTGAATCACTCTACTCCTCATATACTGTATATCCATAATATCCCCTGTCCTTTTCTTTGAGTAGAGATAGCACACTAGTACAGACACCCAGGTTCTGCCTGCATGAGGAATTTCACAGTGAATATATCAATACCTTCTAACAATTATAGCCATTATCTCATCTTGCAGCCCAGGAAATATCTTGAACAGCATGACTTTTCTTCTTATATCCCCTCTGCATGTCCTGAGGTTTCCTACAAAGTTATTTAATTGTTTAATGTATTTCAGATGGTTGTTGCACAACTACTCTACATGCTATAACACATTATTTACACGGTGCATAGTAGTCAACTCTGAATCAAGCCTCAGACTTTCAATGCACCAATTTAAATACAAGCTTCTAGGATTTATACTGCAATGTGTTCTGAATTCCATTCTGAAGCAAATTAATGAAGAGATAAACTGATGATATAGCACTTTATGTACAAAAATATTCTCTAAAAGAAAGTGCTAGAACAGCTGACGAACATTCAAAAAGATCTGAACAGCCAATAAAATTTAAAAAAGACAGGCATGAATGAGAATATACAAAAAATCCACTGACCAAACTGGGAAATCAAATGATGATAATGTAAAAAAGTGAACTGAAGAAATTTGCAACCAACTGCAATATACCTAAAGACCAAGAAGAAAACAACCTGTGAAAGAGCAAATAAAATGTTTCATAAAATGGCAAAAATACAGTGAAGAAAAGCCTTGAAATGGAAAAACACAGGAAAACGACACAAGTATATACAAAAATGTGGAGTCAGTGAAAAAGGAAAAATGCATTTTTGGGAAGTCCTCGTAACTATCATATTGAAAACACACCCCTTAGAGTTGATCCAGTAATCAGGGACTTGGGCACACAATAGACAGTAATCTAGCCTTTGACCATCACATGTCAACAACAGTGAGGAAATCATTCTGTGTTGTGCAACTTATAAACAAAAGAATTGCATCTAGGTCCAAGGAAGTTATTGTCTCACTGTAATCAGCATTCATCAGATCTATCGAGTACAATGCCCCCTTTAATATGTACCTAACCAGGCATATCCAACAACTGGAATGTCCACAGAGGTTCCTCACTAAAAGAATACAGGGCATAAGTAAAATGTCCTATGCAGACTGCCTTAAGGCCCTATCCCTTTATTCTGTCTCCTACAGGCTGTTACGGGAAGATCTATGCCTGGCATGTAGGGCATTGTCAGACCAAACTCGGATGGACCTTCTGCGTATCCACAAAACAAACAGCACCAGAATTACCCATTCTAAAGACTTAAACCTTGCCTATGGTATAAGTAGGAGCTGCTGGAGAAACAGGTATGTATTCCCAGAGACTACCCCATCTCTGCAACAGGCTCCCCATCCATGTGAAGCATAGTTCCTTTCTAACCCAATTCAAGTGCAACTTAGACAATTGGATGGGAAACAGTAAATTCAGCCCTTGTTTGGTACCTGTGTCTCTAACGGACAGAGGCAACATGAAATAGTTCATCTCCCAGGCCCCTGCTTGTAAATGTTGCATCCCTCAAGCCCCATGCTTACACTTATCAAGTGTAGCAGAACTTGTCAGAGATTCGGGATGCATGGGTAGGCTTAAAAAGGCTCTTGTGGTCGTTAGCCTAGTAAACACCTATGAACACCAAAGCAAATGTACAACTGAAAGAAAAGAATAAAAAACATTTAGAAAAATGAGAAAAAAGTTATTTCAATGCTTAAGAAAAATTATAGACTTAATAATAGGAAGACATAGCAGTCAATCAAAGTAAATAAAGAGAAGAAGGGGTTAAACAAGAAAATACAGAACCATCCCAGATGCAAAAAATAAATAATGTTTTAAGCTAGAACAAAATATTTTCAGTAATAGAATATGAGTGTCATGAATATGTTTGAGCATTCACTTCTACATTAGATGAAAAATGAGCACAATTAATTAGATATGGAAATATCACAAATTGCTAGTCTTTTTATGTGCAACAGTGGAAAGTGTGAATTTGTCCTTTCCCCATTGTAGTGTGATTTTGGAGTTTATGTATGCAAGCAGTTGGAGGTATGGGTGGGTGCACATTACTGCAATTGCAATATAAGTATATTCCTTAAAATATGTCTTGGATGGCAGCTTTGTGCTACCAACATTGAATTTTATGAGAAATAAGTTTTTATATCTACTAGTTGTGTATTCAAACCTTAATCAACTACAAATCAAGGGAAACTGTAAAAGAAATAATACATTAATTGTTATTAAGTAATCCACAAACAAGTACTTTCAAAGGATGCTACTGCTTTGTTAAATAAATGTTTGTCTTTTGTCTCTGCATTTCATGTGTTGCTTTTATGTGTTTCAGTACCAAGATGTTTCTGATGTAAAGGTGTTGTAGTAAGGAAAGTGATTTTAAGAGAAACAAATATTATGACATTAAATTTTGAAAGTAAATACTACCTCAGGCATGATACTGATATGCCAAAGAAAGTGGCAATTCAGAAACCTAGTCGCAATGTTTGGGTTATACCTTGGATTGGAGTTCTAAAACAGGTGAGAAGTTTATTAGTTTTGTCACTGCATATTTTACAAATAGCAACTCGATTCATGTCATTTACAAACTTTGGTTCATATTCTATGAAGATCATCATTTTCAAAACATAATCCTTTTAGGTGTCATTTAGCTATCAGAGGGGGCATTCTTCAGGATGTATTTTACTAGGACATAAAAAGGCGCTAGTGTTTAGAAAAGCAGATTAATGTTGGATCCACCTAGAGGCTGCTTTCGTGAAAATTCTTCCCATTGTGCAAAAGTATGTAAAACTTGACATTTCACTTCCATAAATACTGCTAAGACTTATGAGATGAAACATCTTATTATGTGTACAACTACAACTAGTTGGCTTATTTATTTAGCAATATGTGGATGTGGAACTTTTTATGTAGCTCAAACCTTATGTTGATTTAAACAAAGAATTGCCCTCCATCTAAGCAGCATACATTTCCAGAGACTCAGCAGTACCTTATTTAAACACACATCAAAACAATGCACACTGCATTTTTCACTTATTGGGATCAATAAGGTTTGACTGCATTACTTTAGAAATAAACATCAGTTGGTAAATTACAAAAGTTATGTATGTTTAATCTAGGTGCACTACTTCCAGCAAGTCTGAATGATACATTTTAAATGAGTTTGTTTGAAAAACTATTGGTAATGGTATTTAGATATATATACATCCACACACACACACACACACACACACACACACACACACATATATATATATATATATATATATATATATATATATATATATATATATATGTATACACACACACACACACACACACACACACACACAGATATTTGGAATTAGTGCGAAAGGTCAATTCATCATGATGTCACTGTGTTTAATGTCAACTCAATAACGCTGAATTGTTCAGCATCGACAGGCTTCTACAATATTTTTTCTACGTGGGAAGTCCCTCCTGCATCTTCTCCTCACATGGGGGGGGGGGGCGATACCCAGCATACTTTCTGATGATTATAGATACCAACTCCCTGATTCACAGCAGTGGATTAAGGGCATATTTCCAGATCCCATTATATCACAATTTTGTAAGAACATTCACTCTTTTAGACTGCGCTTCTCTCTCCCTCTCTGTCTATATATATCTATATCTATATCCAGACACACACATGTGTTGAAGTTTTCGACATGGTCAAATACATGGAAACATCAACCTGATCCGGTCAAGAACACCATAGTTGGCACACTATAATGTATGCACCAGGAAACAACCTTGACACATGAAAATTTAAAGACAGCAACACAAAACCTAATTTTTTTGCAGGAGGCAAGACACCCTGCACACTCACACTACCTATTAATTATATGCACTAACTCCAAGATCACACAAAATCATGGTAGAGCATTTTTCCTAACCCTGGGAACTGTGTGATCTTACACATCTGTAGACCACCTGCTTAGTCCACCAACTGCAGTCGACTAAACAGTTGATCTCATACTCGATCGACCAACTCAAGTACTTATACACACACACAAACACGTGTGTGTGTATATGTATATATATATATATATATCTACACACATACACACACATACACACACACACATACATATGTATAAATATAGAGTTATAGATATATAGATTCTGTAATATAATTCCATATAATAATTTCATCTTCTCATTTTATTTTATTTTCGGTATTTGTTCTTTAACTAAATTAATTTGATAGTAGTTTTATTCTGAGTTGTAGATCTAT
Source organism: Protopterus annectens (assembly GCF_019279795.1). Classification (NCBI taxonomy): domain Eukaryota; kingdom Metazoa; phylum Chordata; order Ceratodontiformes; family Protopteridae; genus Protopterus; species Protopterus annectens. The sequence continues at coordinate 696,892,512 of NC_056750.1, forward strand.
GGTATTAAGGACTTATTTATGGAGTTACATACCAGTGAAATTTCTGTTCATTTTTTCTTCCTACTTCTTGTTTTATGACAGGGCTGCATTTATTAATTTGACCACTAAATAGAATTCATGAGTAACAAATACATTATATGTGAATATTTACCAGGAACTGTTAATGTTTATTTATATTTCAGGAATGATGATATTTGGAATAAATATTTAAAGACTAGGAAAAACATACATTGTCATCTACTGGAGAATAAATGCTCTCCAAAAGGTTGTTAATGTACATGTAAATCCCAACAAGTCCTCTGTTTCACAGCAGCATATTAAGCTGACATGAATCCTAAAAAGAAAAAAGCAAATGGCCATCATTTTTTTTTACATTCAATAAATGAGGCTTTGTTGTTTAGTGAGCATGAAAAAAGCAATGGGCGTGTGTGTGTGTACATGAGAGAGAGAGAAAAAGAGACCAAGACAGCGGTAGTGCATACTTCTTAAGTTATTTCAATTGCAAGAGGCACTCTATCAGCCTGCATTGTCTAAACAAAAAGTATAAAACTATAATGTCTAGCATTACTGACTGTAATGTAATCTTCAATGATTTAACAGCAAGTCAAATATCTGACAAGGGACAAACAAGGCTCTGCAGTACAATCAGAAATAATCTGTAAAATCAGGGACAGATAACAGGCATGGGTAGTTGCAGTGCCTTGCATTGTTAAGATTATTCCTTCATTTGATTACGATGAGACATCTTAGGTGTATTCAGTCAAGCAAAATGACAATAACTGCTGGCCATGTGTGTGTGTGTACATTAAATACTTAAATTATACTTTGGATATAATATGCTTCATCTGAAAGCTATTATATATGCTACAGCACGTTTGAAACATTAAACGGATTAATTATTTTATATCAAGAATACAGAATAAAATTATATGTATTAAAAAAAAAATGGCAACAACACAAAAATACAAACAGCCCATTTACTTAGCAGAAACATGACGTCCAAGATGGACATTATTAAGGAAATAATGTCATTCCATTATTCCTGTCTGGCCTCACAACATCCCTGGTAGTGCGTTAATTCACAAATAACACCTAAACTGTCAGACATTATTGCCTGTGTATGCTGTAGTATATTACTACACTGATATAAAGTCATCACGTGAGTTGCTAGTGCTATTTAAATTTTCACTCTGTATCTTGAAGCATGACATTAATTAAGTAGCTGATCGTGAATCTCTGTTAAAGTGTCATCTGAAAAGATATATGTTGCTGGACTCTGCTTTTCTTTTTTTGTTGTATTTTGTGGTTTATGCACTTTGAGCAAGTTTCTACATTTTTTGGTATGGATTGTTTCTTTCTAAATGCTGAGATTTTGCATTTGTTGAGTTTTACTGCAACTTTTTTTTTTTTTTTTTAACTATATTAGGATCCATGACTACTATTGTAGGTTGTCTAGAGATCTCATTTCCTTTGTTTCCAGATTTACTAGGGATTTGGAATGTCTCCAATGAACGGAGATGTTAAATAATGCTTCACATACTTTGTCTGGCTCTGCACCCTCTATTTCAGTGACTAGCAGTATTGTAATTATGGAGACTTTTAGTTAGTTAAGAGCAGAAAGTAACATGTTGCATTCTTTGATTTGGCACCTTAGGACTTTAAATGCATATTCCAAAGATGACATGACACCATGAGGGTTGTGCTTGTATGTTGAACATGGTATTACACTTGAGAATAAAACATTTATAGATAAATGGTGAACAGTTCAGAATCTGGTGCTGCAAATGCTTGTGGAAAGTTAAATTCATGAATTATGAAAATGAGTTACTATTGTAGATGGAGTTATTTGGTCTCTTCCAACATGGAATTGGTATAGCTATTTTTTTAATGACTCTCTTTTGTTGTGATTGGTTCACACACCTGTGTCTCACAACCACTAAGGCTTAACTATAAACCCAACAAATTAGTCATTGGTGACTCCACTGTGAGAGACACAGATGTGCCTCTCTCCAGGCTGGATAAGGATAAAGTCATGGTTAGTTGTCTGTTAGAAATCAATGCTAAATTGTCAAGAGGCCAAGTCTTTTGCGTCTGAATGTTTTTATAACAATCATTTGACTAATTTGGCCAAGGACATTATACTTGAGGAACAGTTAATCAAAAAGAAAAGTTTCAGAGAGATATGGCTGATTATGAGAAAGGGAAACCCTTTGTTATTCAAAAAAGTGTCCGATTTTCGGACCCCAGTCATAGAGGTATGAATAGAAGAAAAAGACCAAGATCCATACTTAGAAAAAATGCGCAGTCCCCAAGTGGTACATCAGAAGACGAAACATATTCTGCCACTGATTTTGACTGCCCTTCCAACCAATAATCTCCAGTGGCTAAACGTAAACAACCTCTAGACCCTTTAGGCCCAAAAAACGGAGAGAGGGGAGAAAACACAGAAAGAAGCACACAGAATTTACAACAACTATTACGGAAGATTGTGAATCAATAAATAATGTACACAACATCTCTTCATACGAATTGCCATCTGTACACAATAAACTATTGAATAAGGGTCTTAATTTTGTACCTACATCTTTTGTTCCAGAACATGTTTTGGTCAATGAACTGAATGATTTCTGCAGACTTATTAACCTGAAAATATTTTTTTCAGATTCAGATAATTCTCAAAGATCTACTGGGTTTCAGTTTGGGAGATCTGATTTTCAACCTCCCATGGATAATCATGTAACCATATTCAAGGAATGTGTCCTCAAAGATCTACATTTTTCCCAGGGTTACCAGCCTATTCAACATAATCTAATCAAACTGGAACAGCAAGCACTGAAGGAACTTCGTTCCAGTCATAACATAGTTATTCTACCAGCTGACAAGGGAGGTGGCATTGTAATAATGGATTGGGAGATGTACCAGGCGGAGGCACATAAACAACTAGCTGATGCCCGGTTTTACATACACACGGTGGTGGATCCTACACCCAACTTTAAAAAACATATTGATTCATTTCTTGACCTAGCCATGGAAGAGGGCATCATTAACCAACATACATGCAAACAACTTAAGGTTTCAGACCCTATTCCCCAGTACTTTTATTTACTCCCCAAGATACACAAACATCCAACATGCCCACCAGGTAGACCAATTGTGACCGGTAAGGAGTCCCTCACTGAACCGCTGTCAGCTTTTTTGACATATTATTTAAAACCATTATTACCCCTGGTCAGATCCAGATTAAAAGACACCACTGAGTTTTTGAACATCATTCGCGATACACAATTGGAATCAGACTGGTTTCTTTGTACACTAGATGTCACCTCCCTTTATACCAGCATACCACATGGTGCTGGTCTACAAGCTATCAAATATCGGTTAGATAAATCTCAATTTTACACTCCCGGTTTCAACAATTTCCTTGTCAAGTTAACTGAATATGTCCTAACTAAGAACATTTTCTACTTTGAGGGCCAGTCCTACTGGCAGGTTAGAGACACAGCCATGGGAGCATCCTTTGCTCCCATTTATGCAGACTTGTTCATGGGGTTTTTCGAGGAACAATTTATCTACGAGTCCAACAATAACATTTTTTTTGGATGAGTTGGATATTTGGAGATGCTACCTGGACGATTGTTGGATGGTATGGCGGGGTGATGCGACACTGGTACATAAATTTGTCAGATACCTTAACAGCAACAGATGGGATATTCAGTTTACTGTAACCACTGAACATCAAGAAATTATTTTTTTGGATGTCCTAGTCACTCGACAGGAGGATCATACATTGGATACTCGGGTACACAGAAAATTCCCAAAAAAATAATACACTGCTTAATGCTTCCAGTCTTCATCCACGCCATATCATCAACAACATACCCAAGTCTCAATTTTTATGCATTAAGCGGATTTGCTCTTCGGAAGAATCCCACCAGGAGTGTCAACAAAATCTTACAAACAGGCTGATAACCAGAGGATACAATAAACATTGCATTACCCAAACTGTAACCCAGGTTAATGATATTCCAAGATCACATCTTTTGGAATATCAACATGGAACTACTGGACATAATACACAGACACCCCAACCTATCAGACTAGTCACTACATTCGGTAGTAATACATCTAAATTTAGGGATATCATCAACAATCATTGGGATATTTTGCAGGCACATGAACATCTTAATGGGATACTACCAGATAGATGTGCTTTTTCTTACCACAGGGGTAGAACAATCAATTCACACTTCACACATTACAAAAGATATAACCCACCCATCCCAATGCAGAAAACATTATTTGGTGACTTGTTGGTAGGCTGCATTCCTTGTGGTCACTGCAGTGCATGTAAACACATTTTCAAAAGTAAAGAATTTACTAGTTCTAACACTTCTAAAGTGTATCAGATAAAAATTTTTGGGAACTGCAGCAGTGACTGGGTAATTTATTTAGCCACATGCACGTGCTCTTCTTTCTATGTAGGACAAACATCCAGACCCTTTAGACACCGCATAAGTGAACATCTAAGCAAGATTAGAAATAACAGAGTTTCCAACGCTCTATATAAACACACTACTACACACAAAACTGCTAATTTTAAGTTCACAATAATTGACAAAATTCAGATGTACAGAACCTCCAAAGCAGGCTGGCATGAAATATTAGACAATATGGAGTCCTCTTGGATTACCAGGCTGGGAGCTCTATTCAGACCCAGTCTAAATGAATTAAGTTAAATTTTGTTTTGGTAGTTATATTTGATTTGTATCCAGGGTATATATCTCTTTAAATTTTGTGATATATAAGCAGACACTAGGATGTGCTCTAACTGAATTTTCTGTTGCACTGAAGAAGGCTTATGTTCTAGCCGAAATGGTTTGCATGATGGAGTTGCCACAATAAAAGCCAAATATTTTTATCCTCCTTTGTGCTGGATCATTATTTTTTGGATGTACTATTGTTCTTGGTTTGATCCGTGCACTTGGTCTACCCTGCGTGGGCTTGGTTTATTCCTAGTTGTCTGTCAGGGGCCAGAATCTGCCATATCACACACGCACTCAAGTCTCTCAACAACAGGTACTGTTATGACTCTGTCATAGTCCATGTTGGTGTAAATGACTTGAGACATACCTCCCTGGACTATATGAAGAGAGACATGATTGAACTCGCTGAATATTTGTCCCAGTCAGGTATGTACCTAGCCTTAAGCAGCATTCTACCGTCACCCAGAATGATGCCTAAAAACAAACAGAAAATGATTGACTTTAACAATTGTCTTAGTTTCTGGTGTCATTCCAGGGGTATCCAGTACCTGACAGCCTGGGAAGATATGATTGATAGCCCATGATGCTTTGCCAGAGATGGCCTGCATCTGTCTCACCTGGGCTTCAGGATTCTGGCAAAGGCTCTTGTCTCCCCTATAGTGCCTTTTTTAGGAAAAGTGATGAGGTTAAAACTACCACCATAAAAATTTCAACAAAACACAAATTAAAGGTCATGCTGTTAAACGCTAGGACTCTAAACATGAAACTGCAGTCATTGCAAGCATTGCTAATCCTGGAAAATGCTGACATCTGTGCAGTAACAGAAACCTGGTTCAAAGCTGCAGAGAGCAGCCCAGCCTTACCTGGTTACTCATCCTATCATACATTCATACCCCAAACTGTGGGTAGTAAAGCCAAAGGAGGTGGAGTTTCAATATATATTAAAGACATACACACATCCATGCTGGTCAAACAGTATGACGCACAGGAGACACTCCAGGTGCAGTTAACTATTGACATAACCCCTATACAAACCATAGCTAGCTACTAGTCCCCAAATCTGACTCAAAGATGCCCAAACTGCATATCTAGACCTCTTCGAATCTATCAATATTCAACCCTTTACCTTGATCCTGGGTGACTTTAACTACCCAAATATAGACTGGAAGAACTACTCTTGCTAGAACACAAATACCCACAGATTCCTCGATTTTGTGAATCCAAATGCTTTGGAACAGCTAGTCAGTACCCCCACAACAGGTGATAATATCTTGGACTTGGTATTAACCAACATGAGTAACCACTGCAGCATCCTGCAGTATCATCCTCCCTTATAAGATCCAACCATAAAGCAGGCACGTTTGAAGTCACCATCTTACCTGACCCCCCTCTAGCTAGGGTCAATCAAAAAAACTTCTCCAAAGCTGATTACAGCCTCCTGAGGGATGGTGTAAACAGCTTCACGGCCCACTGCCCCTCTCTAGGAACTGGGACCAGTATCCAAAACTATACCAAATTACTATAGGAACATTTATATAGATGCATGGAATCAGGAATACCTGACAGGACTAAATCATCCTCCGCAAGGAAGGGTAAACTTGTCTTGTGGACATCTGCAATAAATAAACTCTATAACAAAAGGAAAAAATTGCTGTCCAGGACCAAGAAGGAGAAGGTGCCCAATTGGAAACAATCTCTCCTTAGCCTAAACAAGCAAATAAGAGCAGTAGTGAAATCCTTCAAAGCAAACTTTGAGTCCAAACTGGCCACATCTACTAGAGACAATCATAAGGCCTTCTTCACATATATCCATAATCTCAAAGGTAGCACCCAGATCTGTTCAAAACTGGTGGTCAAGGACACCACATATACAAATGCTGTAGATATAGCAAACTTGCTGGCTGACAGATTCAGTGAAAATTTCACCCCTTTGTCCCCCAATCAGTAAATCAGAACACTCTCAGTACCTGCCACCTTCCTCTTATATCTAGGGATTAGGTCATCACTGCTCTCTCAAAGGCAAAATATACAGCCTCCATGGGACCTGATAACATCCCAGGCTGCATCCTACATGAACTCAGGCAGGCACTTGCAGCACCATTAGTTGCCCTATTCAACCAAAGCCTGAGTACCAGTTTTGTCCCAGTTGAGTGGAGGACAGCCACTGTCATCCCTTTACACAAAGGTGGAGCATCCACTGATCCAGGAAATTATAGATCCATCAGCCTAACAAGCCTTGCAAGGCCATGGAATGAATTTTCATGGACCTCATTAACAAGGACATTGGCAACCTCCAAACACTCGATCCAACACAGTATTGCTTCATCAAGGGGAGGTCATGTCTGTTAAATATGGTCGACATTTTTGAGACAGTCACTAAATCCATGGATGAGGGAAAGACAATGCACACCACCTACCTTGACCTGGCCAAAACCTTCGACACTGTTCCCCACTCGGGTATAATAGATAAACTCTCTCAAGTAGGCATCAATCCATATGTTACTAGATGGGTAGCCAACTGGCTCTCTGATAGAACCCACCTAGTCAAAATAGGGGAAGCCACCTCAAGCAGTAGACCCATATCGAGTGGTGTACCCCAGGGTTCGGTCTTTGGGCCTCTGTTATTTGGAATATACTTTTCTGAGGTACAGGCCAAAACCATTGGGTTATGGCTGACCAAGTTTGCAGATTGCTGAAAGTTGGGAACTGTCATCAATTCCCCTAGTGACGTGGACATCCTCCAACAGGGTCTCACTCAAACAAATGACTGGTGCCAGAAACATGGCCTCAAGCTGAATACAAAAAAATGCATCCTCTTCCCCTTTGGGGAGAGAGATGTCCCCAAAAATTATCACATTAATAACAATATTCTAAGCACGCAGTCAGTCGTGGGGGATTTGGGCACCCAGATTGATAGCAGCCTGACTTTTGACCACCATGTTGCTTCCATTGTACAGAAAGCTTTCTACATGGCCTACCTCATAAGTAAGGCTATCTCATCCAGGGACAAAGAGGTCATAACATCCTTGTATTCTTCCCTTATAAGGCCCATTACTGAGTACAACGCCCCATTCGGCATGTACCTCGCAAAGCACATGCAGCAGCTGGAGAGACCACAGAGGTTCCTCACCAGGAGAATCCACGCCATCAAAAATCTACCATATACAGATAGGCTAATAGCCCTATCTCTCTACTCTGTTTCATAAAGACTCCTCAGAGGTGATCTCTGTCTGGCATACTAGGTGATCTCAGACTGCACCATGATGAGACTGCTGCATATCTGGAAGTCAAGCTTCACTCGAGTAACTTACATATGCGGACTCAACCAGGTCTGTGACATCATCAGGACTTGGTAGCAGGACAGATTTGTGTCCCAAGGACTCCCCCATCTATGGAATAGACTCCCTCTCCATGTCAAGCAGAGTACCTCTTTACCCCTTTTTAAGGGCAATCTGGATAACTGGATGGGATACAGAAAATACATCCCTGGGATTCCACCTGTGTCCCTGCTGGACAGGGCCATTGGGTGCTGATTTGTCTATGCATGGGCTAAACTCTTGGCTAGCCTTATAAGGGCCTCAGGGCCAACAGCCTACTAACTTCTTATGGTCCTATGATTTATTTATTCATTTATGAAATATCATGATGGTACGAAGCATTTTGTTTTTAACTAGAAAACAAGAAATTAAGAAAAAAATTGATGATTTAAAAGACTATAAGGGATAGATGGCATCTGCATGGGGGAAAACAAGCAGTATTTTTCACATGTAAATCATTGGAGAAGGCTGAATGTACAAGGGGCAGAAATAAACATAAAAGGTACACCGTTTAGCCTTCTATTTAAAAAAAAAACGATTCTACCTCTGAGTTATCATCTAACACTTAAACTGATTTTGATTCTTTAGGTCTGTCTACTGTTAACTAACATGCTAATCTTTGTAGAGCCAGTATAATACATTTAAGTTTCATTATCCAAAAGGGATAGCACAGAAATAAAAGAATGTTGCACTTCTTAAGAGAGATGCTCAAAGAGATTATAATCAGAAACCAGTTGTTAATTTAACAGATGTAATTTCAAAAAAGGCTATTACTTTGTTAAATAAAAGTTTGTCTTTTGAGTCTGCATTTTAAATGTCCCAGTACCAAACTCTTTGTGACTTAAAGGTGTTTTCAGAAACTTAAATTTGAACTATTGATATACTGTTCTATTGAGTGATGAGTCTTATGAATTTCACTTTAAGAAATGAATCTTCCAGCTCCTCTGGCACCTTAGATCCAGGGCTTTCAATAAAGTGTGCTGAATGATTTCAGTAAAAATGCCTCTAATATTTTTAGAAATGTTGGTAATAATCTAACATTACAAAAATAAAAAGGCATTGAATGCTACTTAATACAGGAATAAAATTATGATCAGCATCGCTGGTAAGGAGGAGTCTGTTGTTATGTATAAACATACTGATTATGACCGGAGGGTGGAAAAGCAATTCTCTAATGGCACAGTTAATAAAGTCTAGATTTGGTGCTGATACTTGTGTTCAAATAACAGATTGATTCTTTACTTAGCGATGCAGTTATGAAGGTACTATTTACATATATCTTTCATTTATGTTTTGTTAAACAGACCACAGTTCTTACTCTTAAGTGCTATTTCAGCACCTCCACTGTAACTCCTGTACAAATTATTGTAACAATTTTTGTAACTTTACATAAGTTTTCTTTTATATATATGGGATATCTTTATTATGTTAAATGTTATTATTAAACATTATGGGAACTTTTCTCCCCGGGCTTCCACCGAAAATGGGTTTTTTTTGACCCAGTCAAACTTTCCCAGTTACCAAATGTCAATAAATAATTATTATATTAAGTGATTCTAAGACACACTTTTTAGTATATGATCCAAATCTTTAAGTTTTTCATATTGTATCAAAAATCGATAAACTTTTTACCCCTCCAGGAAGACCCATCGTGTCAGGTATGGGTTCTTGACAGAACCTGTACCCATTTCACTTCAGCATTATTTGAAAGCCTTACTGATGTTGGTTCCAGCTAGATGGAAGGACCTATATAATATCTTAATACAGTGGAGGACATTAGTCTTGAGCCATCTTTCCTCTGTATACCTATGTTATATACAAGTATACCTCACTATGGGTTAAGTATATTTTGGAATATTCTGGACTTTATTCAGTAGAATCTAATGATTTTTGCTGATCATCCTTGTAGAAGACCTGAATAACATTTTATTTTTTATTAAGGGAGACTGTTTCTTACAGGTTAAGGGAAGAGCACTGGCTGCTAATTTTGTAAAAATATATGCTGATATCTTTGTGTTTGTTTTTTTTTTTTTTGAAGGACAATCCTGGGAATTCATAAAAGCTGGATCATTGATCAAGGCCCTTTTTACATTGTGTGCATGATGAGTCTTGTTGAGTATTACCTAAGCAAGTGTCCACTGTACCCAGTGAACAGTTTCTTTTTGTAGCTGTAGTACAGAACTGTGAGCAAATCATATTAGTGTACCTCACATCTATCTCATGGCCAGATTAAAGTGACAGCAACTGAGGTATACAGTGAAAGAACATAAAAAGCATTGGTAGTCATCACAAGTCCACTCACACAAATAGGAAAGCTACATTGACCTTGTTGTGATATAATTTACAATAATATACAGGCATAAAAGCATTCTATGAAAGAAAAATGTCAGGGATGGCTAGGGGTGTAGAGCAGAGGTTTCACTATAACAGCAGAAACCGCAGAGACTGACAGAAGATTGCACAGAGAGCTTTCCACCAAAGCAGGTTTGAACAAAAAAAAGCAATGGTACATACAAGAGAGGTGGAATACAGTAAAGTAGCAAGATGTACTAACCTAAACCAGTCCAGACAACATCAGAATTTGATCAGTGTTCCTATACAATAATGAAAATGTCATTAAGAAATGAAAATATGAAACTCTGTGGGGAGTGGACTCATCAACTCAGTCCACTTGCAGTATATTCTCAATTCTTTAAAAACATGACCCACAGAAGCAATCAGACCAAAGGTATCATAAAACATATATTTCAAGGAAATGTAACACACTTGCAGACTGATAGCAAAAAAAGAAAGATAGGCCTCAAGGGATTTGAACCCATGTCACTCCTAGTGATATCCCTATTCTATCTACCCATGAATTAGCAAGATGAGCCATAGAATCACTCAAACTGAGTGGGTCATAAATAAAAGAACTTATGTACTTATCATAATGTTCCATGTGTGTTGTCCATCTCGACATTAATTCTCACCAATGGGTCGGATCTGATCCATCGGATCCGTCTTGGCCTTTTACAAAAGCTCAAGGTCTTCAGCAAAGCCCATGGGCATTCTCCCTTACCATAATGCAACTCACTAACTTCCTCAGATCTTGTTTGCCCCTGACAATTCATATAGAGGTAACTGCTTTATACATCAACAGACAAAACTGATCCTGAGGCTGTGGAGTCCAATTATATCCAATTAGTGCTACTCAGTCTAACAAGAGTATAGGCAGGGAGTAAGGAGGGTCAGATCCATCTTGGCCTTTTACAAAAGATCGAGGTCTTCAGCAAAGCCCATGGGCATTCTCCCTTACCCATAATGCAACTCACTAACTTCCTCAGATCTTGTTTGCCCCTGACAATTCATATAGAGGTAACTGCTTTATAGATAAACAGACAAAATTGATCCTGAGGCTGTGGAGTCCAATAATATCCAATTAGTGCTACTCAGTCTCACAAGAGTATAGGCAGGGGGGTAAGGAGGGTGGGTTGTGAGAATAAAAGTCGAGATGGACAACACACATGGAACGTTATGGTAAGTACATAACTTCTTTATGTGATGTTGTCAATCTCGCCTTTATTCTCACTGATGGGAGCACGTCCCAAGCCACCTGATTCTTGGGAAGCTCATGGAACAATATTCCTCAAAAAACATAGAACCAAAAGATGCTCTACTCCTAGAGGCCAAATCTACTTTGTAACGAGTAATAAAGGTATGAGGTTTTGCCCATGTAGCTGCAGCACAGATATTATCCAAAGACAACATAGCTTGAAAGGCTGCAGAAGTAGCTACTGACCTGATGGATTGAGCTTTAACAGGGGCAGAGAGGGTTTTGTTCTTAGCGCTGTAAATAAAGGATATACATTGTGAAAGTCATTTGGACACGGTAACTTTGGACACTGACCGTCCTTTTCTAACATTAGAGTAAGAAACAAATAGTTGATCTGATTGTCTGACTCCTGAAGTTCCATGCAAGTAAAAATGTAGTAGTCTGTGAACATCCAAAAGATACAATGAATATTCTCTTTTATTTTGGAAGTTCAGGAAGAAAACCAGTAGATCTACAGACTGATTGAGGTTACTTTCTGATACAGTATTGGGTAGGAATGAGCGAATGGTGCATAAAGAAACTCTGTCCTTATGAAAAAGTAGGTAAGGTGCTTGGCAGATAAAGCTTATAATTTCCGAAACTCTCCTTGCTGAAGTAATAGCCACTAAGAGGAGTGTTTTCCAGGAAAGGTACTTCAATTCACAGGTAGCAGATGGTTAGAGGGAGGACAAATAATGTTTGACAATACAAAATTCAGATCCCAAGGTCATGACTGGTTTCTGTATGAGGGTCTTATCATTGTAGCTCCTTTTAAGAATGCTTCACATGATTCCAGAACCATTTTCCCCTGTATGAAAATTTGATATTGCTGCCAACTGAACTCTAATAATAGTGGCTGTGGCAGCACTTGAACTGAAAAGTTTCACCAAACATTCTAGAATACAATATATGGGTGCAGTAAAGGGATCTATCTGATTATTGGTGGCCCATGAAACAAATGTTTTCCATTTACCTCGGTGCTGTTTACGTGTAGATGATTTATGGGAAGATAACACACTATTAAACCACTAAAACACTCAAGTAATGAAATAAAAACTAGAACTACACACAAGCATGTTACAAAAATGTGTAGTCTCAAACTGGAAATAAGTCACACAATTTAATCTTAAAAAACTTTATTTCAGAAATCCATAGTGAAACTGGTTGAGTGCTTTCAAATTACAATAGACACCTGTCTTCATGAGAATCTCATAGGCAGCAATCTGGCCTTTAACCAACATGTAGTTAAGCTAATAAGAAAATCATTCTATGTTGCTCAACTTATTGGCAAGATTATGGCATCCAAGAAATAAAATCAACACTAAAAACGTCGAAAGAATGCAGCCGCACACAGCTATGATACAGCCTGTGATTTATTCCAACAAGACGGGCAAATACAAATAACAGTAGTAACAGATTTAGCACTTTCTTCCACCTAAAACGTGGATTTCATCAGAATCATCTACACAAGTCACTGAACTTAATTTATCAGTTTTGTGGCGCCAAAAAAGGTTTAAACACAATGAAAATTTAAAGAAACATACGCAAACTCACACATAAATACCATTCTTGATAATGAAGATAAAAAACATAATACTACATGTTTATATGCTAATTAATATAGCAGCTAATTCATTATTAACTCTCTTACATCAAACTGTCATTCAAAGACTACTATTTTTGTATTTATTTATTTCTTACCATGCTGGTATACATCAATTTTACTATTAACTTTGAAGTAGTCTTTGAATGACAGTTTGATGTAAGAGAGGTAATAATGAATTAGCTGCTATATTAATTAGCATATAACATGTAATATTATGTTTTTTATCTTCATTATCAAGAATGGTATTTATGTGTGAGTTTGCGTATGTTTCTTTAAATTTTCATTGTGTTTAAACCTTTTTTGGTGCCACAAAACTGATAAATTAAGTTCAGTAACTTGTGTAGATGATTCTGATGAAATCCACGTTTTAGGTGGAAGAAAGCGCTAAATCCGTTACTACTGTTATTTGTATTTGCCCGTCTTGTTGGAATAAATTACAGGCTGTATCATAGCTGTATGCGGCTGCATTCTTTCGACGTTTTTAGTGTTGATTTTATTTCTTGGTTGCTGGTTTCTCAACACTATTATTGTTACATTTACAAGTATGGAGGGTCAGGAGGATGCAACTGCTTCCAAGCGTACACCTGGTGAGTCTGAGGAATTGACGAAACTTTGGTCGGAAGTTTCGTCACTCAGAGGGGAGATAACGAGATTGTTAGATATGATGTCTCAATTGGAGATGATCAAACCAACTAAAAATATGGGCAATGGGAATTTAGTTCATTCCAGCGACAGCGATTTGGAGTTCGAGATACCCAATGGACAACGCTCCACAACGGCAGCGACAAACCATGGACATATTTTGGAAATGGGTAGTCAAGGCGCCGAGAACAGCAGGTTAACGGACAAAGAATTTACTTTTGATTTTTCCTTGTACAATCTGGAAGATGAAGTCAAACGTATAGGCACTAAACCAAAGAGACTGATGGCTGGGAAAACATATTCCTCAGCAGCGCACCAAGGGCACAACATGTATCGTAATGCACAGCACAATTCCAGCCCTAGAGCTGGAGGTAATATGAATATGAACTTGAATATGGACAAAAACTGTAAGCAACAGTATAAAACAATTAATTTGGATAATTTTCTTTCTGTTGATGTTTGTTTTGACAAAGAACGTGTACATGTAGAAATTATTGAAGGACAGGATGAAATGTATACTGGCACTTTACGTGAATTAATTTATGCATTAGGCAAGCAACTCAATATTATTAGGGGAATCAAAATTGACAACGCTTATTTGAATAAGTGTTTAACACTAAAAATTGTCCAAAAAGGACTTAGATTTTTTAAGGAACCTATGGGGATTGTTTTAAGTGATGATACATGTAAAGAGTTTGAAGTTTTGTTTAACAAATTCAGGTTTGAATTTATTCAACTTTTGATTAAGAAAAATGATGAAAAGTTGTGTAAAGCGATTGAAAAAGTTGAAAAACTTAACAAACTAATTGTGGATGACTTGTTGTTCGACCAATGGGAACAGCTATATTATAAACAGTTTACTGAAGTAGATCGTAAAGCTAATAGTATAGTGTCTAAAAAACACAAGAAATTAGAAAGGGATTTAGTTGAGTATGGAAACAATTCAGCCTATCCATGGAAAAAAGCAGTTTGGAGAAATGCAGATAGCTATGATAGAACTAGGTTTGATTACAATTTGGACAATCATTACATCTCCGGGGACAATCAAAATGTTTATGGGGAGAGAAATCAAAGAGTAAGGACGAACTGGAAAAGGAATTGGAAATGGAGGAACCAGAGACTAGGAAAGGGACAAATGTACCCGTACAATTAGGAATGGAGGAGTTAGATATAACTATGTGTAGTGATGATGCATTAATACCTAGTTTATTGTTAGGAGCTAAAGAATTACTTTTGGGATGTGAGTCCTTTGAAGATATTACGATGGATGAGCAGCAACAAATTTCGGATGTTTTACCAGACACCAATTGCAGTCTTTCACCATCCTTGGCTGCTTCTAAAGATATTATTGTTAGTAAGCATGACTTTAATATTTTCAATTATACTGATTTAGAGATCAGTGATGAATTTTTTACCCTTTTTTCGAAAGGGATGAAGTCTGTCCCTGTAAGAAGTTTTCGAACTGTAGATTGTATAGTGGAGATCAAGAAATATTTGAGAAAACTGAATCTAGCTATACTATTTAAGAATAAAAATATTACAGGCGAAGAAAGTAGATTAAAGAAGCCTAGTACATTTATTCCCCCTACAGATCCGAATATAGCCTTGTATGAAAAATTGGTGACCAAGGAAATATATCTTTTAAAGAATGAAACATCTAATGGAAAAATAAAAAACAACTTGAACAAGGGAGAACAAGAATTAATACATAGGCTCACCAATGACAAATCTATTAGAATTATGAAGCCTAATAAAGGGGGTGGTATTGTCCTATACGATCAGGATACGTATAAGAATAAGATATTTAACATTCTGGTTGATTCAGGCAAATACAATTCAGTATCTTTGAATGAAATTAATATAGGCTACAAAAAGATTGATTTATTTATAGAAGATTTATTACTAGATGGAAGAATCAATCTAGAACTGTACAATTTTTTAACTGTCAAAAATCCCAAGTTAGCCACTATAGTAGGCATTTCCAAGGTGCATAAAAATACACAGGATCCCCCTTTTCGTCCTATAATATCAGGAAGTTATGCCAAAACTTTTCCATTAGGGGTGACTATAGATACATGGTTAAAACACATTTATAACAAGATCTCTCATCTCACTAAGGACTCTTGGAATTTTTAAGTAATCTGTCCCCCCAACTCTGGAAGGAAGGACTCATTTTTATTACGATAGATGTTGATTTATTTTCAAGTATTCCTAAAGCAGAAGGATTGGACAGTTTTCTCAATAGCATTAAATGCTATTCAGAACTGGATTGGGATCATGCTAGCCTTATTATTGAATTTATGTCTATTATATTAGAACACAACTATATATATTATGAGGGGGAATACTATAAGCAGACACAGGGAGTAGCTATGGGTGCTGCTTGTGCCCCTATTTATGTGAACATGGTCATGTTGGATTGGGAAACTGAAAAAATGTTTAAAAGTAAGTACTACAGACACATCAGGTATTACACCCGGTTTTGGATGACATTTTTATATTATGGGATGGACCAGATGATACCATTGTGGAATTCCTCACATATTTGACCACATCAAGTACATTTTTGAAGTTCACACACAAAACGAGTCGAGTAGGAATTGCTTATTTAGACACTTTTATTACTATGAAGAATGATGGCTTCAAATCTCGTATTTATAGGAAAGAAACCTTCTCCAATAATTATTTAGATTATGGTAGTAATCATCCATACAAAACAAAGAAAAGCATATTTAAGGGGCAATGCATTCGAGCGGTTAGAATGACTTCTTCATATGAAGACATGACAGAAGATATAGAAATCATTGGTAGTATGTTTAGACTTAGAGGATACCCTGAAAAATTACTGAAGGAGGTCAAGACATATGTTATTAGAGAATGGGGAAACAGATTCTCCCCTGTTTTGGGTAAACCCCTATTAAATTCAAATAAGACCCAACAGGTTACGGACTTTAGAAGTGCCTGTATTCTTGAGTATACCGCTCAGGCAAAGAGTATAAAACATATTCTTAACAAATATTGGAATGTCCTTAGAGTAGACCCTGCTTTAGAAGAAATAGTAGGTAAAGCACCCATTTTTGTTTTCAAAATGGGAATTAATATGAAGACTATCTTTGAAAGATATAAAAGTGTGGAATGTATGAACACGCAATATACTGGAACACGCAAATGTGGTCACTGTAGCTACTGCCATGTCATATTAGAAACTGAATCAGTTCAATTAGAGAATATAAACAGGACTTGTATTCAAATAAGTAGAGGGAATTGCAATACCCATCATATAATATATATAGCAGTATGCACAGGCTGCAACAGTTTCTATATAGGAAAAACAGAACGGATGATTAAGAAAAGAATTTATGACCACCTCTATGCCACAAAGAAAAAAGATAGCACAAATGCATTGTATAGGCACGTGGCTGACAAGGATAGCAGTCACAAATTAAAATTTGCCATATTAGAAAAAGTTAAAGTGGACAATAGAGGTGGTAACATCAAAGCCATTATACTGGCGAAGGAAGTTAGATGGCAAATCTTCACAGATGCTGCTACTCCGCCTGGTTTAAATGAATACATTAATATTAAGCCTTTATTATAATAAAATTATGGTGGTGTTATGGAACATTCACATATACTTAGTATTTATTAATCAATGACATTATTGTATTTTTAAAAGTTTTCTTTAAGGTTGCATAAAGTTCCCCACCACTTTAAGACACTTATATGTATGTATTTTTAAGTACTTGTTTTTAAGCATTTACTTTTATATATTTATTATATAAAGATACTTATTATGCAAGGGAGACATTAGGATATAGGGTTTTATGGTCTAATCAATTTTTATTAATATTTATAATTAATATCAATTTTTATATTTATACTATTACTGTGATTTTTTGATATTTCAATAAGCTAGCGCATATATATATATATGTCAATTTGTTGTAAAGGTACATTTATCCCCATAGAGAATTACCAGCTCCCCTACGCATACATTCAATACTATGGATAGCTTTTTTAGCAATTTTTGCATATATTAAATTTTTGTATTTATTTATTTATTACCATGCTGGTATACATCAATTTTACTATTAACTTTGAAGTAGTCTTTGAATGACAGTTTGATGTAAGAGAGTTAATAATGAATTAGCTGCTATATTAATTAGCATATAAACATGTAGTATTATGTTTTTTATCTTCATTATCAAGAATAGTATTTATTTGTGAGTTTGCATATGTTTCTTTAAATTTTCATTGTGTTTAAACCTTTTTTGGCGCCACAAAACTGATAAATTAAGTTCAGTGACTTGTGTAGATGATTCTGATGAAATCCACGTTTTAGGTGGAAGAAAGCGCTAAATCTGTTACTACTGTTATTTGTATTTGCCCGTCTTGTTGGAATAAATCACAGGCTGTATCATAGCTGTGTGCGGCTGCATTCTTTCGATGTTTTTGTGTTGATTTTATTTCTTGGTTGCTGGTTTCTCAACACTATTATTGTTACATTTACAAGATTATGGCATCCAGGTCCAAAGAAGCTATACACCTTAATCAGCCTTTATCAGACCTATCATTGAAAACAATGGCCCCTTTGGCATTTATCAAACCAGACACTTGCAAGAGTTGGAATGCCCAGAAAGGTTTCTCACAAGGAGACTTCAAGGTATGAATACCCTGTGCTACTCTGACCTCCTAAATGTACCATATTCAGTCTCCTACAGGATTCTGAGAGAGGATCTTTGCCTGGCTTACAGGGCTTCCTCAGACCCAGCCCTGATGGATTTGTTGCACATGTGCAAAACACACAGCACCAGAAAGACTATATTCAGGGATCTGAACTTTGCTTGTGACATAAACAGAAAGTGCTGGAGAGACAGATATGTGTCACAAAGGATCCCTGCACTGTGGATAGACTCCCTATCCTTAAAGCAAAAGTTCATCCCTGGCCCTATTCAAATGAAACCTTGATGGTTGGGAAATCATAAATTTACCCCCACTTTAGCTCCTATGTCTCATACGGACAGAGGCCATTAATAAGAAAAGTATTATCCTGACTAACAACCCCCTACAAAACCATAGCTACTTTCCTGCTAACATGCCCTTCTTGTACAGTACTTAGGAATCAAATTGTTTGGCGTGTGCGGCTAGGCTTGCAAGGGCCCTAGTAGTTGTTAGCCTAACAACAACCTATGAACGCATTGTCTGACTAATGGCAGGCACCATATTTTCATGATGGATGGAAGACTAATTTAGGTAATATGTTACTAATTTTAAGGTGTGATGCAAGGCAGTTCTCATGTCATCTGTCTGCTGTTTAGAATACATGCTCTACAAAGACTTCATCTTAAGACAGTTAATTATGGGATGACTTTTCTCTCAACCCTAAAACAATATGCTGAGTGCGTGAAGCTGCCTGCAGGTACTCCACTCTGTGCATGGCATCATGTAGTAATGTGCATGATGGTTCTCAGGTTTGCTCATTGCACAAATTGAGCATTTCAGAAATAATAATAATAAGATGAGCCCTAATTGACATAATCATTGCACCCAGTGAGGTGAATCTACATGATCAGAGGCACAGATCCTCATCATGCTAAGGAAGAACCTTTAGAGCACAGGCTTCTAGTCAGGTCACTGTCAATCGGTTGAGGGGCTAATTGATGAAAGCTTTGTAATCAGCACTATATGGTCAACAATTTGGTTCTTCAAACCATTCTGACTTAAGTTGCAGTACAGTAGGGATTTGGTGAATTTACCCTTTTCCCCACTGTACTGCTATCTTGGAGTTGGTATAAATAGTTAGCAGAGGGTGTCAGGGGTACAGTGGGGCTTGGGTCCCTGGAAAATGTTTTTGATGTAGGCAGGTGTTGTGCAGATTTATGCCAGTTTTTTCAATTAACTGCACTGTTAACTGTGCAGGTTTTGACATTGCGTTTTTTCAGTAGACGGACATAGCTTCTTTCTAATATTATGGTGGCGGTTCATCCAATGCACTTCCTGGTAGAGTCCGGCTCCTTCGTCACTTATGTAAGTGATGTCAATTTTTGCCTGCCCATTTTACTTTTTCAGTTGGTTTGGCTATAGGTATAGATAGCCTAGTGAAAGTTTTTCACACATTGGAGTATTTTTGCATGTGTATCATACATTCTAGTTGTTTATCTCTCTCTCTCTCTCTCTCTCTCTCTATATATATATATATATATATATATATATATATACAAATATTTGTGTGTGTGTGTGTGTGTATATATATATATATATATATATATATATATATATATATATATATATATATATGGCACAAATACACATTTACAATAGTTGTAGCAACCACAAGCATATTTGGGCAATATATATTGTCTGAACACAAGCATATGACCAAGTTCAAATATAAGGGGAATGCAGCATCTCTGCTTAGAATTGAAACATTTCTGAATTGCTCTGCCAACTCATTTTCCTTATCAAAATATGTGGTGCTTCATTACATGGTCATTAGGTTAGCCGCATTTCATAGCTGTGTTTTTTTAAAGTTTAAATGTTTTTTTTAAATCACCCATCCCTCCTGCTGGTGTCCGCTCATTGAGCAAAATCACTTGCCATGATATGGCAACGTTTTCAGCATCTGTCCAAAAATATTTATGGCAACAGTGTGAATTATTTCCTGTATCGGGTGTGGCGTAATTTTGTTAAAGACTTTTGGTTGGTATGGAGGGTAAGAATTTTAAGATTTGGTATTATTGAACAGGTTAACATCAGTACCAGGGATGGTGACTTTAGAACTTTACTTGAGGCAAAAGAAGTTAGATGGCAACTAAAGTTATTTGCCACCCATCCCCCTGGGATTAATGATAGTATTTCTTTGCTTCCTATTTTAAAATTGAGGGCAAATAAATTATAAATAATTGGTTTTATATTTAATTTAATGTTTGGCATCTGTGATATGGCTTGGCAGTGTGTTGTATTTTCTATTATATGCAGTCACTTTAAATAGTTAATTACTGAATTAACTGATCCTCTTGTTTAGCTATATATGCCTGTGATTTTTCTTCTTTTGTGATTCTGATGAATTCCTACCAGATGAAAGTGCTAAACCATAGTATTTTTTAAGAAAAGATTTTATTTTATTCTGAAGCCTTTTGAAGTCCTTTCGGCTGGAGTGATATTTCTTTTTGTGTTCCCAGTTGCCTGTTGTGATATCGCTACATACCGTTGGTTTTATTTGAGGTTGAGAATTATACCCATACTAAGACTGTATATTATTTAAATAACAATGGATTTCATTTACATTTTTGATTGATTTTATGGTGAATACATTTTGGAGGTTTTGGTTATTAAACTACCTATAAAAACCTTCCTAAAAATAAATAAGTGTTATTAGTATAGAGCTACACAAATAACTGCCATGCTTCAAAGCAAAAATGGCATAAGAGTCTTGGCACTGCCTTATTTAAACACGCTGAAACACGGTATGGCAAATTTTTCCTGTATTGGAATTGATAAGTTTGGTAGCAGCATTGCTTTAGAACAGAAACATCAACCTTTAAATAAAAAGGAAAGGTTAATCTAGGTACACTGTTCATGCCAGGTTTCAATGATACTTTTGAGTGAATTAGTCTGAAAAACTATTTATTATTCAGGATACTTGCCTTATACATGTGTAACTGAAAAGATTGAATACTCATTTGGATGAAAGGTTTTTGAATGGACAAATAAGTGAATGTTCATTTGACTGAATCACATATGGATGACTTTAGCTTTATAATAGTTTTGGAAAGTAGGAATGTGCATGAAAATTAAAGTTTGAATAAAAAATGGGGGCTGTGAAGAGGTGTAGGAGTGTGTTATACCAATTGTGAATTTACAAGTGTTTGCAGGTTAGGGATATAGTAAGGGTAACATAAAAGGATAGAGTCAGTGTTGTGCATGTTTTATTTTGTGTGTGTTCTGTGTCCTTTTGTCTTGTATTGTGGTACTGTTATGGGAAGTTTTTTTAGTAATGTAATGTGTTGGTTAGGGTTAGGGCAGGGGTAAGGTTAGCATTATGGTTAAGATTTAGAGTGTCACATATGAGTAAGGTATTTTGTTAAGGACTTCCTCCAGTGCCTGACCATGCACAACTCATCTGTTTTACAGAGGGCTTTAGCACTGAAGAGGTATAGCCATAAATGTCACTGCAACTTAAGAGAACAAAGCAATCATATTTGTATGCTGGTCTTCTGGAGGAAAGACCAAAAGGTAATCTGATCATAACAAGGACTTTCTGGAAGTTACACTCAGGCAATTTGGGAAAAATGTGGATTAGTTCAGGAGGAGGCTATATTTTTAGATCAACACATAGATTTCTTTATACAACTGATATTTCAAGAATGTTTTTACAAAAAAATGATGACAACCAAAAAGATAGCCTTATATGAGAGAAGTCTGAAGCAATGAGGAAAGCTTCCTTTCAAAAAAGGAAGAAAATAGTCTTGTTCACAACATTTAGGTTGATTGCTCAGAAAGAATGGAGGAAAGAAACAAAATAACCTAGGTTACAAAATGTAGGTTGTTTGCTCAGAAGAAGGAAACAGAATAATCTGGATCACAAAAATTAGATAGTGCACGGGATGGGGAAGCTTAATGCAAGGTCTTCAATGGAGAGGCATCTCAGAAACTGCTTAGATAAGTTGTACTCTGATGAAATGTCTTCCTTCTGAGATGTATAAGGTTGAAAAATGTACCTCATGAATACAGTAGGTAAGGCACACATTAAAGTTGTTTAATATAGACAATCTTGTATCATAGTCAAATCAGGATTCAAGTCAAGATCTTTAGATGAAATGGTGAAGCATGCCCATAGTAGGTTAAGCAAACTGAAATTTAGTGAATTACCACTAAATGTTTTAATAGCCCTTGTACAGTATGTGGGTAGAAGAGAATTGGGTTGAGAAGAGCATGTCGCCACTGAGAATGACATCAGTCACCCAGTGCCAAAGGAGAGGAGAGGGAGCAATGCTAAACTTGATCCAATATGCCTACGGCACATAAGGATATGAATTTGATTTGTCCAAGTAACTAAACAACAGTCAGAATTAGCTGGGGTTTCTTTCATCTGAGCTTTAGCAGAGTGCATGATGGCAATATATAAGACTGAAGCATTCAAAAAACTTTCAATACTACAGGCAGACAAGAATGGAATAGGTCTGTCATATTCTCATTCACTATTTATGATAAAAGTAGCAAGAGTCATGAAACACGGCATTTTCCATGCAGGAGAAAAGTGTTCTACCTAAACAAAACTCCAATAATTGATAAATGTATCAGTATCATATCTACTGTTTAATTCTGATATGTAAGGATCAGTTTAAATAATGAATCCCTATATTTGCAAGGTAGCTTTCTTTCTCTGTAGTGTAAACCTCTAAAGAGAACATGCATCATGGCAAAACACACACAGACACACACACACACACACACACACACACACACACACACACACACACACACACACACACACACACACACACACACACACACACACACAGCTTCAATCCAGAGGAAGTAGAAGATGCCCAACTGTCCCAGTTTTATTTATTATTTATTTATTTATTGACATTTGTTTACTGGGAAAGTCTGATTGGGTCAGAAATACTCAATTTCAGTGGAGGCCTTTAGAGAAAAGCTCCAGTATACATAAATCACTCAATATATTAAATTTATAAGAGCTAACCCATCTTACATCTTTTTTTTTTCTTAAGCAAAAATAAATTATTTTCCATGGTAGACTTTTGCAATGCAGTTCATTAAAGTCTATAGATTTTACACTGATATCTCTGATAACATGTTGATATTTTTGTATAATTTCATTAATTTTTTTAATATGTATCTGAATAGTACCCTACATTCTGAAGCAGGAAGAGTTACTTTCTATATGGCAAACAAATTGTATGCTAATTAGATGTCCAGATTTTTAGCTGTTCCTACTTTCGAAGGGTTTTTGTTCTTGTGTTCAATGTCTGCAAATTGAGACATGGGAAGCAGAACTTTATGCTGCTTGTGTTGCTTTTGTGCCATACAAAAAACAAGCTACTTAATTAAAGACGAACCCTTAAGGGCATACATAATGTTTATTGGCTCCAAAAAGCTGATGTATAATCTCTATTACAAGAAAGACCAAAGATGGTACTGGAAGGCAGTTATCTGCCAAGGCGCTAGAGAGAGTGCGCTAATAAACTCCTGTTTGTGGATTTTACTGACTCTGGCTTTCTTCAGTGGTATTTTGGACTTTTGGTTTCATTTTTTAATGGTTTTGTTTCTGGTAATAACTGGCCACAAATGAGCTTTCCTTCCTCCCTTTCTCAGCCTCGGGGCTTGATAGGCAAGTATGCCTAGCCAAGGTTTAATCAACTTGGATCTGATGACAAAATGAGAATATAATGCATTTGAAGCCACCAGCAGAATATGTGCATATGAGGTACATATATGAGATGATGTATATAGAAGTACAATTGGAACTAAGACGTTGCCTATGTCATACATGATAATTTAATAAAGATGTCTCCTGTTTAAAAAAAGGACAACTAGAAGAAAACATGGGATTAATTGACAAAACTCTCACCAAAAGCCAGCTGAAATGAGATTTTTCAGTGATTTTTTGGAAACTAACCAAAGTAGGCCATTCCCTCAAACATTATAATAATTAGCTTGATGGGTACAGGGCTTATTTTGCAAAAATATGGTAACCATAATCAGAAGTATCCAAGTGCACTTCCAAAACTAGTAGCAACCACTGAGAGGAGAAACATACTATAAGCTCCCTCTGGAAAGGGAGAACCAAGATTTTAATGCATTAAGAAAACACATCAGAAGCCAGTGCAACCTGCACAGGACAGGTGTAATATTATGCTTAATGACGTGTTCTAGGATGTGTGTCAGGTAGCAGTGTTTTGAACTAGATGTGTAAAGGTCAATGTCAGTGTTGCAGTGCTAACTTAATGGTTTCTCTCTTGGATTCATTTCACATAGTGTTTTGGGTTTCTAATACCATGATGTGGAGGGACCCCATTCCTAAGTCACAGTATACTTAGAGTTCATGATTTAGTATTGTTTCAGTCTTTGATGTTTGCCAAGAGTGCTCTTCTCAGCACCCAAAATGTGCCCAGAATTGTTTCCTTCTTTAATTCATGGTGTTATTAGTGAGATGAAACTTGAGCATTAACAACGGCTGAGAGATCCACTTGAGGAATAAGATGCTTGATGGGAAAAATACTTTGCAGGTGGAAGCATTACAATTTGAATTGTGCTGACACCCATCCCTGAATGTCAGCTGATTATTCAGAATAAGATAAAGCTCACACAGCTTGCTTTTACACTCAAGTCTGTTGCCATTTCAAAAGGTGCATAATGGAAGTGGCAAAGCAAGTAAGTCTTTCAGTAGCTCGAACAGATACAGCCTCAGTTTTGACAGTACTTTGCTTTAAGCACTTATGAATTAGCCATTGATGAATGTCCTACAAATGTTCAGTAAAGGAAATGCATTTGCCATATTTTCCTGAAATTAGAGATATGAATCTGTGTGGCATCAGCACAGCAAAGATATGCTAAGTCTCTCCCAGTATTCCGATCTCCCAGAGCAAGAATGAACATAGTGAAAAGTAGAGGTCCAATTATCAAGCCTTTTGGTGTCCCACAAGATAGGAGGTATGTGTGGTGAAGGAGTTTAAATCAGAATCCACACTCTTGGTATGGACTAAGAGGTGAAAAATAAACCATTCAAGAAGAGTAGATGAGAGACTGCAGTAGAATCATGGTCATGCTGAATAAGATGATATGATCAATAGTGTTGAATGCTGCAGACAGATACAGTAGGACCAGCTCAAAACAGAAATGCAAGTATTTGGCTATCTGCATGCTATGCACAACTTGAATAAAAGCTGTCACAGTACTATGGAGTGATGAACAAAACCCTGACTGATAAAGGTCTATGATCCCACTAACAGTAATACGGCATTCAAGCTATACATAGACAATTTTCTCAATAACTTTACCTAAGAAAGGCGGGCTAGAAACAGGACAGATATTATTAAAGACATTATGGAAAAAAGTTGGTTTCTGGAGTACTGGAGTAACAACTTCCTTCAAGGAGGCTGTAAAGACCCTGAACATCAGTGAGGACTCCAGGGTCTGATATATAGATGGCTTCAATACATACAGGTCTGGTCTGAACCCCCTTTGAGTAGCATGACTCCAACACATACCTCCAACCTCTTAGCTCAAGAAATCTGGACAAAGCCTTACATTAAGCGGGACAAAGGCCCAAAAATAGGGACAGATTATAAAAAGTGCTCTTACAAACTTAGAAACTAGCTAGAATAACATGGTTTGTGTTAAAATGCATTTTCTGAAGGATATGAAGTCTGAAACATGTGTATATCATTTAGTAATTTAATTCATCAGATCATCCAAGTGATTTGCCAGAAAAACATAGGTTTCTGAGGAACAGACCAAAATTTTGAGGCAAAAATCTGTACAACTGAGAGGTATGCTCCAACATGTATATTGTGAAGTGTGTGTGTGACATTACAGTCACAAGCTCATCAGACTCAGGAACAGCAAATATTAACTGTAAGGGTGAACAACTCCTGCTGGAATCTATGGCAGTACTCACAGTATCAGTTAACAGATCTAATGAAGGCAACCTTGTCTGTGAAAAATTTTACGTCCATCTCACATAGGTGAGAATATAAGACTCACTGGGTGGTGAGACAGATCACGTCACACACTGCTAATGTCTCTCTGAAGAAGTAAGCTGCCTCCTCGCATAGAATGCATAATGCTCAGTCTGACTGAATATTTAATTCCAAAGACTTCATCACCTTCATCAGTGTCTCAAACTCCACTTTCATGCCTCAGAGAGCAGAGATTTAGGTTGCACTATGGCTATTACTCCATAGGTGCACACGGCCTGAAGCTAGGGCATCAAGTCAAAAGATAGCAATTAATTATAGTTAACTACAAAGACATTAAGTAACTAATTTTCAATAGGGAAATGCAATGTAGAAGAAAAATGTTAAGGAGTAACATGGTTTGTAACATGACATTCCTTCAGTTCAGATTCATGGAGACTAAAATATTAGTGCTTCAGGCCAATGTAGACAGAGACATGGTAAGACTATGAAACAGGATCCACTATCAAATCAGAGGTCTTCATAGCCAAGTGTAATGTATGCCCTAATTTGTGCACTGCAGAGCTCATAACCTGAGCAAATTCAAATCCCGTCATCATAGATCAAAATTATTTTGTAAGAGACACTGACTCATTAACCTATATATTAAAGTCACCAAGACCAGTAAGGTTCTGATGGCCAAGTAGTGGGCTGGTGAAAGCTACATGAACTCCTGTAGGGATGTCCTTTGACAGCAAGGATGATAGCAGAAAGGAGACTCCAATATTTTGCCCATCATGCAATAAAGTCATGATCAAATGAGTTGTACTTGTTGGTAGTAATCTGAGTTACCTGTAGCCTAAAGTTAAAGCATATGGGAAAACCCTCACCCAATCCTACCAAGTCCGTGACACTGGGTAATGCAGACACCATCTGGTATAGTCAACTTTTAAGCAGGTAAAGTTAAAACTTTTCTTTCACTGTCAAGTGTAGGCCTTTATTCTACAAATGTTTTGTAAAGTACTTGAAAATCTGAACTTGAGCAGATCCTGTTAAACTTTTTACTTAGAATACCAATATAGGATATAGGAGAGTATTTTTCATGGACAAAGGTGCTGATACTTTTATACCAGATAGAAGAACTGAAGAGATATGCCTTCATTTGTTGGACCTAGTTTTGAAATCTGCAAAACATTTATTATAAAAATAAATTAGAATAAAACTGTGAACCAAGAGCATATGCAAGGCTTTAAGAAACTCACTGCAGTAAAAGACAAGATACTTAAATTCTGGCATGGATAAGCCGGAGAAACGGGGCTTTTATACTATCACTGGACTTGTATTTATAGCCAGTGATCATAAACCAGAAAATCAGTTAATTCATCATGTATCATTTTTTGTGTGTATATTTGATATCTATCCTTGTAGGAATGGACAGCCTGACCTCCAGGGTTAGTTTGTGATACAGTCATGTACTGTCTTCCAGGTGCGTTTGTGTAGTTGGGTGATAAAATTCAGAGAAGAGATGTAACGTCTTCAGGCATCTTACTCATTTATGTTGCTATTGCTGAACTACCTTATTCAAGAAATTGTAACAAAGCCAAAATACTCGCAATACAAAGGCCAAAAATTAGGGACGATTTTTAAATATTACCCCAGTTCATTTAAAATATTAATGGAACAAACAGTTTTGTATCAGCGCCCATTTTTAATGCAATGGATGAAGTAAGAAACTTCAATTTCAGTCATTACTATCTGGCTATAATCTTTAGTAGTTTACCAGGCAATCAAAAATTTTATGAAAGGCAGGTCAAAAGTAGTAGGCAAATTCAGGGACATTCTGCAAAATCAGCAAAAACAAAAAGGTTGTATTGACTTGAGATTTCGTGAAGTAGCTGGTTAAGCAAGGAAAACAAGCATCTGGACCTGAAGACATGAAGGCTATGAAAGACCTGGATTATAAATGTGCACCTCAGCCATGCTGAAAAAAGGCAACCTGTAAAAAAAAAGTGAGAAAGAAGTAAAGTAATTTAGAAATGTGAATATACTATTGACAAATGTGGGTATGACTGCAATCAGTTCCCAAAATTTAAGGTAGTTTACTCTACTGATTTACAAATTACTTGGGATAGTATTTTCTGAGGCAGGGCCATATATTCTATAGTAAGAATTATACAGTGATATCTCATTACTATTACAAAACGTGCACGCTGAGTTGTCAGCCCAGTCAATGTGCCTGTTGTTAATTGAGCATGTATCAACTGACAAAATTCTGGTCGCTGAAGTATCATTGAGCAGACAGACTTTCTTCAATTAATATATGCTATGGAGGTGTAACATCTCAACTGTCCAGATTTTCACAGAATGTCCAGATTTTTGCCTCATATTTTGGTCTGTTCCTCATAAAAATTGTGGTTTTCTGACAAATCACTGAGGAGTGAAGTTACAAAATAATGGCAACAGGTATTTCAGTTTCAGACCTCGTACCCTTCAGACAATGCACAATTAACACAAATCTTGTAATTCTAACAGTTTTCTAAGTTTATAAGAGCAACTTTTATAATTTGTCCCTATTTTGGGGCTGTTGTCCCCTGTTATTTAAGGCTTTGTCCACATTTATTGAGCTAAGAGGTTGACAGGTACATACACAGGGTAGAGCAAATACAAGGAAAATCAGGTACGTTTTGCAAAACTAAAGAAACTAACCTGATTCTCCTTGTATTTCTGCCCTGTCTCTCCCATATCTCTAAAGTGTCTGGATTTTATACTTAAAAAAAGCAATGGAGATCTTTCTTTCTCTGTAGCTTGTTTTCAATAACACTGATGTATTGTGCAAGCATGGGGAATGTAAGTTCTATATGCATGTGCAGAACATCAACAAACATGGAAGAATGAGGAAATGACGCAGAAGGACACTACAGTGCTGTTACAGAAAGACATTATTTAAGAAAAGTAAGGAATTTCTTTTTTTAATAATGTCATTATATAAGAGCAATAATCAGCTCGTGGGTGTGGGTTTATGAGGATTTACGCACTGTTGTTTTTGTTTAATCACTCGCACTTTGCCCTCGTGATCAAACCATGCCAACCTTGGGTAAAGCCTCAATATACCCATATGCACTCATTGGTTATTGCTTAAACATCACATGCCCACGATCGGAGACAAACCAGTAAAATAAAACATCCACGTTCCTCTTTTCCCTTTGTATTAATGTCTAATGATCCACTGCAAAAGTCCAGCTGTTAAGTCAGGAAGACAGCTGCAGAGCAAGGAGAGAGATACAAATCTTGATCCTAAAATAGAGAAATACAGCATCTTTTCTGATCTGCAAAAGAAAAAGCTAGGAAAATAACCAAGGTGGACAGCACAGAATTAAATTATTTTGCACTTGTATCCAGTGTTAAATTGTAATGTTTAATTATAAGTTCTCCAGACTCTCTTGTACGCTGCATCCTAAAACTACTGATAGTAACCTCATATAATCTTTAATAAAGTGTTGTTTGGAGTTAGAACATCTAAAATCTAAAAATTGAGATCAACAGAATGAGATAAAGTATGATCATTAGAATCAAATGTACTGTCTATGAACAGATTAGAACATGACAGCTACATTAAGGTACTACAATGTCAAATATTTGTCCCTGTTTTCACTGCACTACATTGTCTAGGAAATTATCAGACTTGTAGTTATTTACATATTAAAAAGAGAGAGCTACTTACACAATCTTCTTCCTGGATGAGGTGGACTATTTTATTGATTATATCTTCCAAAGTTCTGCATCAAAAAAGAAGTACAAAGTAAGAAAAATAGGTAAACAGGTTTTATTATAAAAATGTTACAGCAATAACAAGTAGGTTTTGGTAGTTTCTGTTATAAGCTGTACACATTGTTCCATGATCTTCAACGAAGTTTTATATTTATCAAAAAACAAAGAAAATGTAAATCTGCCCTAGTTTCTTATTTTGAGAATGGACATAGTACGTTTTGAGCAGTCTCTGCTAAAACCCTGTTTCACTTTACTGCTTATTTATTCTTTCTCTGACTGGAAAGTTTTTGACACTGTCTACCAGATTCAGCTATCAACTGCTTTCCCCAGTTGATACTGAAAAGCCCCTTCAACACTGTGGTTTTACGGAGCATTGCAGTTCATACACAAACTGTAAATACAATTCTGTCCCAAAAAGGTAACTTTCTCTCTGTTGTTCCACATTTGAAAAGTACTTTGTGAATTTTAAACTCTGAGTGTATCACATTCTAGCTATAATGCAAAGCATGTTCACTCAGGATGAATTATCACATTGAAATACAAACTCTTTCCTCCTATGAGGAATATGTCTAACATCTGACTCTCCACAACTTAGTATCAACTTATACGGATTCCACCAGCATGTCACATCCCCTTCCCGTATGCACAAAACCTCTCCCTCCAATCCTATACTTGAGTGGATCCTCACTAATACTCCTAACCTTTATCACAATCCCTGTACCTTACCTGACACCTTAAGTGAACATCTTCTCACCTTCATCCTAAGACACTCTCCTCAATCACCCAAACCATACTCTTACAGAGACTGCCGTAAACTTTCAAACTTTTTATTGTGGAGCTTTTCTCCCCGGGCCTCTCCTGAAAATGGACATGTATCCAGCTAGACTAGCCCGGTCAACAAATGTAAAATAAATAAATAATTTAACCCAAACATATTTAATTCTACATTATCTAGTACTGAATGGTCCTTCCTATTGCAGCTCCCTCTCAATGAAGCCGTACTAAAATTCAACAATATATTTCTAGAAATTCTCAACTTCCTTGCCCCTACCAGAAGAATTAGAGTCAACAGCAATTATGCCCCCTGACTCTCTAAATAAACTTGAGCTCTTATGCACAAAAGAGATAGTGTCTGGAAAGACGGCCAAAACCAAAACTCCTTCCTTGCTTCAAACCTACAAAGAGCTCAGAAACCATGCCAAGAAATAAATCAACAAAGATAAAAAATCCTACTACAACTCTTCCCAAATCAACAGTAAATCCAATCCACAAAAATTCTGCTCCACCCTTAACAAAATACTCCATCCTGGTAACCATTCCACTCCCTCCCCTTTCCCTAACAATACTCCACTAGAAACTGCCACCCTTCTCAACAATTACTTCATTGATACTATCCAGAAACATACTCACACCAACCACAATTCTTATCCTTCTCACACCTCTCCCAACCCAGATAAAAAACCCTCTTCTCCCTTAAACCCATTTCCACTGCTTACATGCAATCACTGTTTCTCAAGCTCAACCCTTGCTCTCCCTCCACAGAAAACCTTCCTGCTATCTTCCTAAAGCTAGCAGCTGAATCCATAGCCTACCCAGTATCCCGGCTAATCAATAGATCCATTTCAGAAAGCCACAGTACCAGATATTTGGAAATCCTTCTTTACCATCCCTTTACATAAAGGTGGGAATTCTACTGATCCATCTAACTATAGACCCATAGCCTTGCTTTCCCCTCTCTCTAAAATTCTTGAAAAATGCATTCATACTCAGCTACCTAATTTTCTCCTCCAGGAAAACCTTCTAACACCCACTCAGCATTGCTTCCGGACAAACCACAGAACTTGTCTTCCACTGTACTCTTATCTTTTACACACACACTGTAGCTGAAGCCAGATACAATAATCAACTTGTATTCTGTCTTTTCCTTGACCTCTCCAAAGCTTTTGATACTGTTTCTCATTTTATACTTTTATCTAAACTTGCTGATCTCAGTCTCTCTGGTCCCTCCCTTAGCTGGTTTACCAGTTACCTCACCAATATACAGCAGTTTGTCAGGTGGCTCTCTTCCTGCTCCTCCTTCCTACCCATCACATCAGGTGTACCCCAGGATTCTATCCTGGGCCCCCGTCTGTTCAATATTTTCACCAATGATCTCCATACCTCTTGCAAACAATCCTCCCTTATTCAATATGCGGATGAGTCTACACTCATCTCCATTTTTAACAATATCTCTGACCTTCATGCTTTCACCCAGGCCTCTTTCATATCCATTGAAAAGTGTCTGTCTGATAATCAGCTCATCTTAAATCCAAAAAAAACTAAACTCCTGCTATTTCTCCCACATTCTCTCTCGCAAATCAGCCTTTGTCAACACAACCACCATTAAACTTGACCCCTACACTAAGTTCTTAGGTACCATCATAAAAAATGAACTTAAATTCAACTTGCATATCCTCCAAAATATTAAAAAAAGAAACACCAAAAACTTGGTCTACTGTACCGAAATCGAAAATGTCTTACCTCTAACTCTAGAATCTCCCTAGCTCAGGCTCTCCTTCTCCCCTCCCTTCTCTAATACTTAATAACTTGCAATCTGCAGTCTTAACTAAACTCTAGCAAGCATACCACAAAATTGCTAGATTTATCACTAACACACCACACAACTCTCACCACTGCCCTGCACTCAACTCTCTTTTATGACTTGAACTCCCCCAACAAAACAACTCCTACTATTACAATTTCAAATCACACACTCAATAATATATAAACCATCTTCCTGCTCTTCTCTCTCCTCCCTCGTTTCATATTTTCCCCCACTCATTCCCTCAGTACTTCCAATCAGCAGCTACTCAATATTTATAAACCTAACAAAAATATTGGGAAATTACTGTATAAATGCTCTGTGGGCAGTTAGCACTGCCACCTCACAGCAAGAGGTTCTCTGGTTCGATCCTCTGCTGGGGTGCCTTCTCTGTGGAGTCTGCATGTCCTCCCTGTGGTCGTGTGGATTTCCTCCGGGTGCTCCGATTTCCTCCCACATCCCAAAGACATGCTGCAGGTGGATTGGACACTCTAAATTGGCCCTAGGTGTGAGTGTGTGTGTGTGTGTGTGTGTGTGTGTGTGTGTGTGTGTGTGTGTGTGTGTGTGTGTGTGTGTGTGTGTGTGTGCCTTCTGTGGAAGGTTGGGCACCGGGCTGGCAACTCGACACCGTAAAACTCCACTGCCAAACATGAGCAGACAGGTGATCCGCTGTGGCGACCCCTAACCAGGAAAAAGCTGAAAGAAGAAGAAGACTGTATAAATGCTCTGTAGCCCAAGCATGGAACAAACTCCCCTTAGCCATAAGATCCATCTCCCACCCTAGTCACTTCAAAAAGGAACTTAGACTGCTTCTATTTAACTCACAGTCCTGCTCCTGTCGTGACCATACCTAATTCTTCTCCCACTAACATGCTTCCACTATTTTATTACACAGTCATCTCACTCTATTTCCTATTCTTCCTTATTAACACTTAGTTATTCTACACTTCAAACCCATATGTTTAACCACTTCATCACATGTAAATATATCATTACTATTTTAAATGCCTTCTCTGAACTTGTAATATAGCTATCCTGGTGATTTTTCTATTTACTTTAGGTACTATATTTTCTATTTCCTATTTGCTTTCTGTACTTCATAAGACTTCTAAGATGTGTGCTATACTTTATAAACATGCTTGAAATATTCAAAAAAGTCTTCTCTGTACTTGTGTTATAGCTGTGTTTTTAGTACATAAGACCTCTAAGATTGTGTTGTACTTCAAATATGCGTATACTGTATTTCTATATATTAGAGCTTTTCTTCTCGAGTCTCCACTGAAAATGGGCCACTGACTCAGTTGGACCAACCCGGTCAACAAATGTCAAATAAATAAAATATGTGAGCTTTTTTATTGCTCAGTCTTCCTGCCAAATCCACGTTCACATCAGTTCTACCTCTCTACTGCAGCTATTTCAGAAATTTTAAGAGATGTATTATAACCACATAGTTTTGTATATATTTTCCCCTGAAACTTAAAAAGAAGTTATGTACCTACCATAACGTTCCATGTTAGTTGTTTTCATCTCGCTTTACTTCTTGCTGTTTGGGATCGGAGCCGATCCTCGGCTCCGACTCGGCCATCTTCAATAGCTCGAGAGCTGTTTACTGGCTCGAGGCTACCCCTTATCCCATGATGCCTAGCGAAAGCTACCCAGATCTCATTTGTAAAAGTTAATCCCAGACATATGTTGAGAAAACCAGTTATCTAAAAACTGTTTTTTCAATGCATCTAATTATAGAATAGGTTACGAAAAACCTGGCCAGAATAGCAATAAGGAAAAAAATACTCAGCCAGTGAAAACAAGAACTCCTCTCAGTCCAGTAGGATGGGGGAAGGAGGGAGGGATGCAAGAAGGAAGGCGAGGTACATAACTTCTTTATGTTATGTTGTCTATCTCACCTTCGTTCTTGCTGTTTGGGACAGCGTCCATAGCACCTAAATCCTGGGTGGCTCATTAGAACAGACTCTTCAGAACAGTGGAACCAAAGTCAGCTCTGCTCTGGGAGACCATATCCACCTTGTAATGAAAGATAAAGGTATGAGGGTTTGCCCATGTGGCAGCTGCAAAGAATGAATCTATGGGCAACCTAGACTGAAAGGCTATGGAGGTGGCTAATGCCCTGGTAGAATTACCTTTTGGTTTAGCTGGTAACTCTTTATTCCATAACTGGTAAATAAAGGTAATAGTATTAGATAACCATGTGGATAAGGTCATCTTGGAAACTGGGAGGCCTTGTTTGTTGAAGGCATAAGAGAGAAATAACTGGTCTGAATTTCTTAGTTCTTTAGTTCTATGAAGGTAAAAACACAATTTTGTGTGAACATTCAGTTGGTGGAGCTTGTATTCTGCCTTGTTGCTGTGATTGGGAAAGAATACTGGGAGATCTATGGATTGATTTAAATTGTTCTCTAAGCAGACTTTAGAAAGAAAGGATGGATTGGTCCTCAGAGAAACTCTGTCCTTGTGAAACACCAGGTAAGGAGGATGAACACATAATGCTTGAAGTTCTGAGACACGCCTAGCTGAAGTGATAGCAACCAGAAAAAGTGTCTTCCAAGACAGAAACTTAAGGGAACATGATGCTGCTGGTTCAAAAGGAGGCAAAATTAAGGAAGTTAAGACTAAATTAAGATCCCAAGGAGGAGGGGGATCTCTCACTGGAGGTCTAAGAAGAGATATTCCTCTCAGAAAAGCCTTACAGAGCTTATGAGACATAATGTTAGAATTCAACAATCTGATATGAAAATTTGAAATGGCCGCTAACTGTACTCTAATAGTAGCGGAAGCGGCACCAGACTGAAAAAGTTGTGTTAGAAATTCAAGAATTTACTGGACTTGGGCTGAGAAAGTATCTACATTTCTAGACTCTGCCCAGTAAGTAAACCATTTCCATTTACTAGCATACGTTTTTCTCCTAGTAGACTTATGTGAGGAAACGATAATATCACGGATTGCTGGGGATATACCGGGAAGCCTGGCTAAGGTTGGAAGTGGAGTAACCAAGCTGTAAGCTGGAGTGTTTGGAGGAATTGATGATTCAGAAGGTCTGTAATTGGGTCCAGACTCCAGGGCTGATCGACAAGGTAGGGGTGCAGGAATGGAAACCATATCTGTTGAGGCCAATAAAAGGCAATGAGGATCATTTTGCAACCCAACGATTTTGCTTTCTATATGAGTCTTGGTATTAGGGGAGATGGGGGAAAAGCATAAAGGAGTCCCTGAGGCCAGTCGTGGACTAGAGCGTCTCTGGGTATGTGACCTGGAAGCAGAAGAAGGGAGAAGTAGTTGCTGCATTTGCTGTTGAGAGGGATGGCAAACAGATCGCAGCAAGGCTGTCCACATTTGCGGAAGATAAGATCTGCAACTTCCTGATTCAGAGACCACTCATAAGGCATGAGAATAGCTCTGCTGAGCCTGTCTGCTATGACGTTGGATCTCCCAGGGATGTGCATCACAATCAGAAAACGTTGGGAGGAAATTGCCCATTGCCACAGTCAGAGTGCCTCTTGACACAGGGGATAGGACCTGGTTCCGCCCTGTTTGTTGACATACCACACCACTGACATGCTGTCTGTTTGAATTGCAGTGGTCCTAGAAGGAAGAGGGTCTTGAAGGGCTTGCAATGGCAGAAGCACTGCTCTCATTTCTAGGACATTGATGTGCAGATGGTACTCGTGAGGTTGCCAAGTGCCTTGGACTGTCCTGCCCAGATAATGCACCCCCCACCCTATTAGGGAGGTGTCCGTGGTCACTATGGCTACCGGTGGAGGCTGTATGAAAGGTATGCCCTGAGACACTAGTGGGGAGTCCATCCACCAAGACAGGTGCCTTTTGCATGTTTCTGTAATCTGGATCATGTGAGACATGGGAAGCTCCTGAAAGGACCACTACATGAAAAGAAGCCACTGAAGAATTCTCATGTGTAAACGCGCTAATGGAACTAGAAGAATGGCAGCTGCCATGGAGCCCGGAGCTTGAAATACATATCTGACTTGAATCCTTTTGCTCTGCTTTAGGATTAACACTTGTTGACGAATTGTGGAAACTCTTTCCAGTGGTAATCTTACAAACATTTCCCTTGTGTTTAATTTTGCTCCTATGTAAATGATAGACTGACAGGGCAACAAGGCAGATTTTTGGAAATTTATTGTGATGCCTAGTTGAGTGCATGATGTGATTGTATAATCCTGAGCTTGTAAGAGTTGATGCCTGGTGGTAACAGTGAGGATCCAGTAGTCTAAATATGGAAACACTTGGAATCCTTGATGCCTCAGGTGAGCTGTGACTACTGCCTAACACTTGGTGAATACCCTGGGGGCTGAGGTGAGACCAAAGAGCAGCTCTCTGAACTGGTAATGACTGGCCCTTACCCAGAAGCAAAGAAATCTCCTGGAGCGTCTGTCCATCTTGATATGGTAGTACGTGTCC
Organism: Protopterus annectens; assembly: GCF_019279795.1. NCBI lineage: Eukaryota > Metazoa > Chordata > Ceratodontiformes > Protopteridae > Protopterus > Protopterus annectens. The sequence continues at coordinate 696,929,838 of NC_056750.1, forward strand.
TGAAAATCTATCGAGCACATCCAATTGTCCTGACCCAGAAAGGGTAGAATGGACTGTAGTGTGACCATCCAAAACTTTTCTCTTTGTACAGATTTGTTTAGTCTGATGAGATCCAGAATTGGTCTCCAGTCCCCTGTCTTTTTTGGTACCAAAAAGAATCTTGAGTAAGTTCCGGATCAGGGCTGGTCTGCGGGGACTTCCTGAATGGCTCGTTATTTTAGCAGTTTTGAAACTTGTGACTGCTCGCTCCCTCAGATTGGGTGGAACATCTGGAAGGGCCTTTTTTGACTGTAAGGGGGATTGATGGAAGGGAATTTTGTAACCTCCATATATAATGGATAGTACCCATCTGTCTCTTGTTAAATTTTGCCAGGCTTCTGGGTACAGCAAAAGTCTTCCCCCGACTGCCTCCAGAGGTGAACAGCTGGGCAACCCTTCAGGGATGCTGGAAGGGCTTGCCATAGAAAGATTCTCTGTCACCCTGGTTCTGCAGACCCCCTCTGCCATGAGGGCAGCGTCTGTTATTGTTTCCCCCTCTACCTCTGGAGGAAAAATCACCACGTGTATCAGGCAAGGATCCCTGGGATTTCCAGAACCACATCTTCCCATTCTTCTGACCCTTGGGGTAAGGTCTAGAGGGAGTGGAAAAACAGACTCCCACGGCAGAGAGAGTCTTGCCTTCCTGCTCACATCTGGTCAACGTGTCTTTCACCTGAGGCCCAAAGAGAAAGGAGCCATCAAAGGGAGTATTGGTGAAGGATACTTGAAAGGGTTCTGGAAACTGACACAGCCGCATCCAAGCATGTCTCCTGAGGGCCACACCTTTGCCAGCAGCTCTGCTCGCTCCATCAAGTGCATAGAAAATCAGCCTCTTGGAGGAGTTGACTATGGAATTAAGAGTCGCCAGCTGGGAAGCTACTTTGGCTTGTACTCCCTCAGCTGTAGGATCTTGAAGGGCATCTCCAAACTCTTTCAGGAGATCCCTTTGAAGACGAGTAAAATGACATAGATAGTTCAGGGACCTCATTGAGAAGGTCGCTAAAGCAAACATCAACTTTCCGTCTCTGTCCATCGTCCAAGACTCTTTGTTAGGGGATGAACAGATGAAGAGGTTTCTGCTAACTCTTTCTTGGTGGCTGCTGCTACCACCATGGCATCAACGGGCACACCTTTGGAAAGGAATTTCTTATCCTGGAGGGCTGTAATAAACTTGTTAGGTCTCCTCGGAGTTGCTTCCACAGTATCTGGAGCTGACCAAGCCTTTTGAGCCACCAGAGACATGAGTGGGTCAAAAGGAGGAGAAACCCAGGAGGTGGAAGGTCGGGAACCAAATGCATCTGGTAATACAGACTCATCCTCGGTAGGGGCTAGGGGAGCCCAGTTCCCCCTCTACCTAAGCATTTCAAGGATGTCCGAAAAGGAAACATCTTCAGAGGGGGACATCAGGGACCCTTCCTATTCATCTAAGTCTGTATCTGAAGTGACAGACTCGGGGGAGTCAATGTGCTTCCTCTTGCACTTCTTCTTCTGAGGGGGCTCCTCTGAATGATCAGGGGAGGCCTCGAAAGAAGAGGGAACACCCAATGGGGTGTCATAGGGCATTGGTTACCTATGCTTGGGGTCTGGAGGAGGAGCAGAGGTTGGCACAGACACTATGAGGGACGGAGCTAGTAGTGGAGCTATTTCGGGGGACAGCACACTCCGCATGACCTCAAAGATGTCCCGACCTTGAGGCAGAAAAAGCTCCAGTTCTGAAGAAATAGGAATCTTTCTCCATGCCGAGGGTGATGGCTCCGAGGCCAATGTAGGAGCTGAGCTCACCTGCGCCGAAGCTCCAAGGGGGAGAACAGGGTTGGACAAGGGTCCGATGCCACTCCCCCCTCTGGAACCGATGAGAGAGCCCTGGCATCCAGATTCCTCGATAGAAGGAATAATCGAGGTAATCGGAGCCAAAGGAGAGATGGTAATTGGAGCCAACAGTTCCATTACCCACACACCAACGAACTCTGGCTCCGAACTCAATGAAGTCGGAGGAGGAATGGAAATAGAGGTGGTTGGAGCCAAAACCTGTTCAGGTGGGCTGGATAGTAATTTAGCTAGTGCCTGTGACTTAAGCAACCTACTTACTACTCTCTCCACATCATGGTCCAAAAGCCTAGAGGATCGAGAGGAGTGTGAAGAATAGTGGCTACATTCACTTTGTAATAATGGTGACCGAGGTGCCGTGTGAATGGACCCTAAAGAAGGGGACCTCAGTCTCTTATGGCTCCGTGATGGCTCTGAAACATCTGATGGAGCCGACGGAGGAGTTGTCTTGTCACTGTCAGCCAGAACCGACATACTCAGTTGTTTCAGTACAGGAGTCTGCTCCGAAGGTGGAACCGATGGTTTGACAGATTTAGGGGATTTCACTGGCTGAGAACTCTTTGCCGGTGAATCCTGAGGCTTCAATAAACCCCGAAGGATTAATTTGTTTTTGCGCTCCTGCAGGACCCTTGGACTAAAGGCTTGGCAAATAGAACAAGAGTCCTGCAGGTGAACAGTGCCCAAACAATAAACGCATCTAGTATGCCCATCTGTCAGAGACATTTTCTGACAGCATGAGTCACACTTTTTGAAACCAGAAACTTTCGTATCCTTGGACATGACTTTACCACTACACACAATCCAAATACCACAATACAGACAAAAAATCTCTACACTACTAAACGAACACAACAGTTTTTTTTTTTTTTATACAGTGAAAAGGAAGGGAAGAAGAGCCTCTAGGTTAAACAGCTGTCCTGAGGAAGGGGGGAGGGGAGAACTCTCTAATTTAAATGAGTTCTTAAGAAAAAAAGGGACTGCGGAAAGAAGCAACGTCCACAAACAACACCCACAGAAAATAAAACTATAAGGGGGAGTATACACTAGTTTTAAGAAGTTTTAACAAATATAAATATATAAAGATACAAAAGTATACAAGCCTGAGCCAGAAATGACACACCTCATAGCTGAAGTGGGAAATGAGATCTGGGTAGCTTTTGCTAGGCATCATGGGATAAGGGGTAGCCTCGAGTCAGTAAACAGCTCTTGAACTATTGAAGATGGCCGAGTTGGAGCTGAGGATCGGCTCCGATCCCAAACAGCAAGAACGAAGGCAAGATAGACAACTTAGCATTGTATGTTAGGTTGGGCTCAGGAGAAACAAAACAGAAAGCTATGAATGATTGCATGTGTGCCACAGACAGATGGAGAGACACACAAATACATGCACACACACACATGTGCATCACCTGTGTCATACTTATAAATTCACTTAGCAGAATGCTCAATATTTAACTTAAAAGGAAGTACAAAGCCATGACTGTAATATGACTGCAAAAGATTTTTTGCTAAAAATGAAAGTAAAGACCAGGTTGTCAGTATAAGCATAAGCTATGCATTTGTGATATAGGCAAACTACCTAACTTAAAGCTTCCCTGCCAAAGAATTTGTTTGAAAGGATGGTAAGAACATTCCATTAGCAGTCTCAGTTTAGATGGGCAGTTGAAATACAACTACAGGTAAGGACCATCCCCTAGGAAAACTAGAGAGATGCATTTCTCTTTTATACTCGTGACTTTGGAGGTAGACTGAGAAAGATGGATTTTAAGCCATTTTATACCACAAACATTATACTATGTTTGTGTCATCCCCATCCTAAGAAAACAATTAAGTCAGAGAAAATGCTGAGGCATACCTGTATCCTTCTTCTCTGAACACAGGAACTGTAGGGAGCTCTGCAATGAGTATTCTGATCACCTGTGTAGGGGGTAGGCAAAGGCCACGTGGGGGAATGGCAGTATCCTTGGAATTCAAATCAGAATGGGCAACTCCCAATGGGGTGTGAGAAGGGGACAAAAGGAGTTTGTGACTGCCACCCTGATTCCTGTGAGTTAATAAATAAATATACAAGCAGATAAGCAGAGCAAAGCAAGCCAATAGCTATAACAATGAAATTAACATACAATAAAAATTGTTAAATACAATACGTAATATATATATACTGATGTACACTGTATGAATCCTGAATAAAACCATCTAATTGCTTTAACAGAAAAGTATATCTGTAATATATGTCTGTTCATAAGCATTATCACTAGTAAACAAGATACACTGGCGCGTGAGTTTTTTTTTTTTAATCTTGTTAAATAAATATGAAAACATCATTGCTAAGCATGATTATATAATGTTAATCTGTCAGTTTGTAGCATGCATTGTGTTACAGTGTTACCATCATAGCAGATATGATTATCATGAAGTAGAGCAACATTTTTCTTACTCACCTGGATTTAACATTGAAGTTTTTTCCCATTGAAAGATGTTTTAAAAACTTGTTTTTCCCCAGTGCTGGTACCAGTGTTACCATATCAGAATCAAAACCTGGAAGAAAAGTAATATGATTTCAGTTTCACACTGAGCTGATCAAAGGAAAGACACTGAGGAAACTCGGAGCTATAATATATAACATTAAGTATCCAGTTTTTTGTTTATTTTGTTCTTTATTTCTTTGTTATTTATAGCACTTTGTGTACTGTGTATTTTTCTAGCTAGTTTTACTGTGTGTGAGGTATTAACTGGAAATTGTCCACTTTTATTAAGCATCTGTTGGGTTGTTTGTTTCTGATAACTTGTTGCAGTTAACCTTTTTTCTAGAGGCTCCTTTAGCTGTTTAAAACTTTCATTTAAAAGCTCACTGCTGCTTTTCAGCTGTGAGAAACATTTCTGCAGTTTGTTCTAAGTAGTGGGGATATTTGTAGCATTTCCATATTCAGGCTTGTGTTTGGGCCTAGTGTTTGTGGAGGCTGTGTGTCTGAGCACATATTCAGGGACATCTTGGTTTAGCCAAAGCCATCAGGCATTTCAGTGAGAGGGAATTGTTTGAGGTCATTGGCTGACTGAGGTCACCTGGACTACAGCTTAGACTAAGCACCTCATTGGTTCTTTTGAGATTTCTTTCTTAAACGCTGTCTCACTTTTCAACTTTCTATTACCTAAGAAGTTCAATTGTGAGTGTTCTGCCATTTCACACTGAGCTGATCGAAGGAAAGACACTGAGGAAACTCGGAGCTATAATATATAACATTAAGTATCCTGTTTTTTGTTTATTTTGTTCTTTATTTCTTTGTTATTTATAGCACTTTGTGTACTGTGTATTTTTCTAGCTAGGTTCACTGTGTGTGAGGTATTAACTGGAAATTGTCCACTTTTATTAAGCATCTGTTGGTTTGTTTGTTTCTGATAACTTGTTGCAGTTAAATTCTTTTTTCTAGAGGCTCTTTTAGCTGTTTAAAACTTTCATTTAAAGGCTCACTGCTGCTTTTCAGCTGTGAGAAACATTTCTGCAGTTTGGTGGCTTTGCAGTTGCCCGCCTCTAGTGTATATTTGATCTGGGACCCTCCACCCAGTCTAGTGTCATCACCTCATTCTGCCCAGTACAGGGAGAACATTTGAGAAGGCCAATCAGCTTAGTTTCTGCTACTCCTTTCTCTCTTTCCTTTCTCTCTTTCCACTTAAAAAAAATGTATCTGCTTTTACTGTATTTGTGTTTCTTCCTACTTTATTTTGCTTATGCGTCATCTTAAAAGTACTCAATTGTATTTATTACTGCTTGGTGTAACTCATTCTAAGCCTTTTAGTTTAAGCACTTAGGCTTCAGACCAGTTGTTTTACATTAAGAAGGTTTGTGGTCTGCACTGTAGTGGCAGAACAGGTAGCTTACATTCTTCTAAGTTGGGAACTGCTGATTGAGGGCTCAGTGTCTGTTATTCTAAAAGTGTATTAGTTCTGGTTTAAGCACTTGGGCTTCAGGCCAGTTATTTTACATTAAGAGGGTTTGTGGTCTGCACTCTTGTGGGAGGAGAGGCTGGACTCTACCCTTCTGAGCTGGGAATTTCTGGTTAAAGGCTTATAGTGCCTGCATATTTGAACTGCTTCTTACTGAAATTGGTACACCTTGTTTGCTGTAGCATAGACTAGATCCAGGCCTGCTGAATCTAGCTTTGTTTGTATAACTTGAGCACTAATCCAGGCATTATTTAAAGTATTCAATTGTATTTATTACTGCTTGGTAGTAACTTGATTAAAGTGTAGCTATCATTCTAAGTCTTTTGGATTAAGCACTTAGGCTTCAGACCAGTTCTTTTACATTAGGAAGGTTTGTGGCCTGTACTGTGGTGGCAGGATAGGTAGCTTACATCCTTCTAAGTTGAGAACTGCTGATTGAGGGCTCAGTGCTGTAGCATAGACTAGATCCAGGCCTGCTGAATCTAGCTTTGTTTGTATGCTTGTTGTTTGTTTGCTTGTTATTTCCCTGAAACGCTAATTCCACCTAAAACGTTGCTTTTCAGTGCTTCTGTGGATCCCTAGTGATATCTGCATTGCTTACTGTACTTATTTCCTTGTTTCACTTGAAAGAAAGTTACTGTTTGTCATTTTTGTATTTAAGTTACCTGTAACACATTGCATTTAAGTAACCTGGCACTTGCTCACTAAGTCAGCACTAAAAAATTAAAAGCACTACACCCTCACAAACTCCCCTCGAGTACCTTGTTCCCCACTGGCCCTTTTTTTCAATTATAAAGGAATTCCCAATACTATTCTAGCATGTCCAAAGGTCAGTTGTCAATCTCCTCTCCGGTCCAGCTGATGAATCTGGGAATTTTGAAGCAATGTTACAACTGCCTCATGTGAACAGACAACCCTCTCCTCCTCCCAACAAATTCCAACACATGTGAGAGATGCAACATTATAGCAAAACTGGTGGCTAAGCTCTCTCAACTCAGTACTGGCGTAACCAGTCAGGAGGAGAAGGAAACCATACTCACTACAATTCCAGTCTCACATAGACCTACCACAACAGCAAATCAAACACATAAACACACAAAAACTTACTCGGAGGCTCTAAATAAAAATCTGCCTAAGCAGCAGAGACCTCCAAAGCAGACACCCAAGCAACCGCTACCCCAAAACAAAACACATGCAACACATAGCTCACAAAGCCAGTGTGCCAAACAGTCACAGCCCTTAAGGCTAAACAACACACCTGATACACTTGTAATAGGTGACTCTATCGTCAGGCACACTGACATCCCGCTCACCAGGCCGAGCAAGGAGAAGGTCACGGTGAGCTGCCTGTCGGGCGCTAGGATCCGCCACATAACACAAGCACTCAGGTCACTCCAAGGCAAGTACAAATATGACTCAGTCATTGTCCATGCTGGTGTGAATGACCTGAGACGTACCTCCCTGGACTACATGAAAAGAGACATAGAGGAGCTCTCTGAGCATGTAGCCTAGGCTGGTATGACCCTGACCTTGAGTAGCATCTTACCTTCACCAAGAATGATGCCATAATATGAAGACAAGATGATCAATTTCAACAACTGGCTTAAGTATTGGTGTCATACAAAGGGGATCCAATGCCTGTCAGCCTGGGATGACATGCTCGACAAGCCGCGATGCTTCGCTAGGGATGGCTTGCACCTGTCACCCCTGGGCTTTTGGATATTGGCAAAGGCTCTTGCTACCCCCATAGTGCCTTTTTTAGGCAAGGCTCAAAAGACAAATCCACCTCCATAGGTATCACAGGGGATAAGAAACTAAGAGTAATGCTACTCTCAATGCCAGAAGTCTAAACCTCAAGATGCACGCACTCGAAACTCTCCTTAGCATGGAGAACATCGATATCTGTGCAGTAACAGAAACCTGGTTCAAGGCTCCCGAGAGCACCCCAGCACTACCAGGTTATACCTTATACCATGCTTTTCGGCCCCAAAACTTGGACCGAACCACAAAAGGAGGGGGAGTATCAATATTTGTCAAAGATACCCACACCTCCAGGTTGGTGGTACAGCACGAAGCATCAGAGACTATCCATGTGCAACTAACAGTAGGTAAAACTGCCTTCCAGTTTATAGCCTGCTACAGACCACCCTCCCAAACCCAGGAACCCCACTCGGTCTTCCTGAGAACACTGGAAAATATGAAGGTCTCTCCAAACACCATTATATTGGGCGACTTCAACTACCCAAACATAGACTGGGAGCATTACTCTAGCTCCAACACAATAGCCCAAAGGTTCCTAGAATTTATAAACTCAAATGCTATGGAACAACTTGTTACCACTCCCACAAGAGAGGAAAACATACTGGACCTGATCATCACCAACATGGGGACTCTATGCTCCAGACCAGAAGTGTATCCCTCACTGGTAAGATCAGACCATAAACTAATCTCACTGGATATTCACATCCCGACCCCACCCCCTGCCCAGAAAACCACAGTGAAAAAATTCTCTAAAGCAAATTTCACACTCCTCAAAACCAAGGTGGAATCCTTCAAAGCCCCTGGGCCTGTAGAAAATACGGCCCAGACCGCAGAATCCTTTATAAACGCATTCTATGAACACCTTCAGGAATGCATGGATCATGCAATCCCAAATAAAACCAAGACCCAATCCTCCAAAGACAGACGTCCTGTCTGGTGGACCCCAGCCATAAACAAACTATACAATAGAAGGAGGAAGCTACTACATGATAAAATCCCAAAAAGGGAAGGCATCTCTGATCAGTATTAGCAAAAAACTACGGGCACTCATAAAATCGTCTAAGGCCAGCTTCGAGAGAAAAATTGTACAGGACACTAAGGATAATCACAAGGCTTTCTTTAGTTATGTTAGGAACCTGGGTGGAAATTCCCAGATATGCTCAGAATTAGTCCAAAATGACAAAAAATACACAGAACCCACAGACATTGCCAACATCCTAGCTGACAGGTTCAGCGCAAACTTCTCCCCCCCTCTCCACCAAAAGGGCAAATATCTATCCCAGCAGAGTGCCGCCCCCCTGACATCTCAGATGTTCCGGTAAGAGCCGCCCTCTCCAAAGCAAAAAAACACAGCATCATGGGACCAGACAGTGTCCCGGGCTGCATCCTACATGAACTCAAAGAAGAGCTAACCCCAAACATAAAACTACTGTTCAATCTCAGCCTTACTACAGGATATGTAGCCAAAGAGTAGCGTACAGCAACAGTGGTCCCTCTCCACAAAGGTGGTGCCTCAACGGATCCTGGAAACTATCGCCCCATAAGCCTGACTAGCTTGGTCTGCAAAGTTATGGAAAGGATCATCATGGATCTCATAAATAAAGATATTGGGGACCTACAGACACTGGATCCTACCCAGTTCAGCTTTGTTAAGGGCAGATCCTGCCTCTTAAACCTGGTCAGTTTCTTTGAAACAGTCACCAAGGCCATTGACGAGGGGAAGGTGGTCCACACAGCCTATCTGGACCTCGCAGAAGCCTTTGATACAATGCCCCACTCGGGCATTATAGATAAGCTCACCAGCTTAAATATAAACCCCTATGTCACTAGATGGGTTGCAAACTGGCTCACGGACAGAACCCACATGGTTAGAATTGCTGGAGCCATGTCAGACTCCAAACCAGTTACAAGTGGCGTCCCACAAGGCTCAGTCCTAGGACCTCTCTTGTTCAGTATATATTTCTCGGAGGTACAGGCCAACATGGAAGGACTGTGACTGACCAAGTTCACAGATGACTGCAAACTGGGCGCCATAATCGACTCTCCAGCTGACACAAGCATCCTCCAAAAAGGGCCTCATAGAAAGAGACAACTGGTGCCAGAGCCATGGCCTCAAGCTAAACACCAAAAAATGTGTAGTCATCCCCTTTGGCAAAAACAAAGTGCCCACAAATTACCACATAGGTGGTAATCCATTAAGTACAGAAGAAGTAATTATGGACCTGGGGACCCAAGTTGATAGCAATCTCTCACTTGACAACGACATGGCCAAAGTAGTTAGAAAAACATTTTATATAGCTCACCTAATCATGAAGGGATTCACATCTAGATCAGGGGAGGTCATCGTCCCTCTTTACTCATCCCTCATCAGGCCCATAATAGAGTACAATGCCCCTTTTGGGATGTACCTTACCAGACAACGGCAGCAACTGGAAAGACCCCAAAAGTACCTCACCAAGAGGATCAAAGGGCTCAAACAGATGCCATATGCTGCCCGGTTAAAGAAACTCCAGCTTTACTCAATGGCATACCGCCTGCTCAGAGGCGATCTGTGCCTGACGTATAAAGCCATGTCCAATCCAGAATTAATGGACATGCTGCACCTCAGAAAATCCAAATCCCATCGAGCTACGTGCTCGAGAGACTTGAACCTCAGCACTGAAATAAATAGGACATGCTGGAGGGACAGATTCATAACACAGAGGCTCCCTTCACTCTGGAATAAAATCCCAGTCCAGGTTAGGCAGAGTCCCTCATTGACTCTCTTCAAGAGGAATCTTGATGAGTGGATGGAAGATTGTAGGTTTACCCTGGGTATCACTTCTGTGTCACTGTTAGACAGAGGCACAGTATACTAACCTCGAAAAATGGCATAGCAAAATTAATTTAAAATGGGTGGCAAAAGCCAAACACACTCTGGCTAGGCTTATAAATGCCCTAGGGCAGATAGCCTAGTATGAACCTATGAACATATTTGTATTACACAATTTCCTATGTAGGTCTAATTAAAATGGATCAGTGATGTTGATATGATGACATTCATTAAAGAATAATAAGTGCTGATAGAGTATCATTTACAAAAAACAACCGCATACAAGCAAATAAAATAATGCAATCCACTTTGATTGCATTCAGAAAGCTGGACAACTACATAAATACGTCGCATTGATGGAAAGAGCTGGAACCTTATGCTGAGCAACCAGATTTGATTGGTAAGCGTAAGTATAGGAGGAGCCAATCAGGAGGAATAATTTAGTAGTTGTGGGGGATCTTTACCATCTTGGAGTAAAGCTTTATAAATTTTCCATTGTAGTGATGATCAAAAGTGAAGGATTGAAGGATAGCAGCTGCATACAGTAATTTGTAACCTGTACACTCAGGTGCGGCCTTAGGTCAACTAGTGCTCTAGGCAAAAGCGTGCCACAGTGCCCCCACCACACCACTCGGTGCCTCCATTCTGGTCTACTTACAGCAAATAAATACTGGAAAAGTGCCCCTGCTAGAGCGGCGCCTTGGCCTATGCCTAAGGCCAGCTATGTGTACACTAACAGGACTTTGCTAAGGCTCAGACTACATATGAAAGTTTGAGCAGTCAGAGAAAGCCTGAAACACTACATAAATTTTAACAGAAAGGTAAAAACAAACATAGAAATCCCCTTTTCTCCAGCAATTGAAAAGGACAGAACCCTTATAATCTCTACAACCCATAGACTGAAGAGGTTACTGTTAAATAAGTAAGCTGTGTGATGGGATTACAGAGAAGTGATGAAAGGAAAGAAATGTGTGGAAACTGGGAGACAGCAGTGACTGGCCAGGCACTAAGCATAAACATATTCATTGAAGATTCATTCTCCTGTTAACTGCTTAATGCAGTTTAGGGCAGTGGGAGAGCTGGAGCTAATCTTGCAGTCTCTAAGGATAGGGGGCAGGAATTAATCCTGAGTGGGACACCAATCCATCATGGGATGCAAGCACTCACTATCACAACACAAGCACATACTTATGAGAAAACTGGATGAATGCCAGTCCAACTTTTGCATGTCTTTGGGATATAAGAATAAAACTAGAGCTCCCACTAAAAAACCCACATTCACAAAAGAAAGACAGGCAGCTCCCACAGAAGGCACAACAGCTAAGAATCAAACTTTAGAGCCTAGAGCTGTGTGGTAGCAGTGCAAACTACTGCATCAGTGTTCCACCCTTTTGTGCATATTGATATATTGATATATATATATATATATATATATATATATATATATATAGAGCAGACTTTAATTAACTCCATGTTTGTAAATATGTAAATATTGTAAACATCTGAAGAGCCCCCCCCCCCCCAAAAAAAGTGCCTGTTTTATACTGTCCTATGATGTATTTTGCAATTTCCTGAATGTATGAATCTCACTCTTGTATTTTACCTCTACATTATGTAACCTTTATTGTATTTTGTAACCTTCATAGTATTGTATTGCTATTGGAGCTTTTCTCCCCGGGCCTCCACTGAAAATGGGCACTTCTCGGCCCAGTGGTCTTCCCCGATAATCAAACTGAAAATAAATAAATAAATAACTATATATATATATATATATATATATATATATATACATATATATCTGCTTATCACATGATCAGCAACATCATCAACCAGAATCAATATGTTGTGTATGCTCTGGGGATTTCTGAGGAAGTCAGCATTATATCTGATGAAAGCATTTAATTTTATTGTGTTTTTAGTAAATTCATGTAGAACTGACATTTACATTTTATTCTAACTGCCTGGTTGCATATTTAAGTTTTGTCTTAGTTGCTCTGAGCATATTAAACCAAACATAGGGCATGTGGTGAGCTGTACCCCCATAACCACATCTAATTATACATACTAACTAAAAGACTGCACAGTCCCTGGGAAAGGGCATGTTCCCCATCCCAGGAATTGTCAGTCACACACACCTGTCACTCATCTGCTTCAGTTTACCAAATGGTGTTGACCAAACAAATGTCGAGACTGCTGGATATTTGTCCAGCTGCCCTAACTACCAGTCAAATAGCAGAACTTCTGCATTACTCACAACTATTCAAACTCCTACAGAACCAAACTTTCTCATCAGTAGCAGCCAAATTAAGAGAATTACTATCTTACAAACCTAGACTTTCAGCATCTACATTGTAGGCCCCTTAAACTAGACTTCAGTTTACAAGTCACTGATCTACTGGGCCATAAACTTTGGGAATCTATCCCATCCCATCTTAAATAAGCATCCCCTTAACCAAACATTTTTTACACCACAAAGAAATGGCTCCTAAATGCCAATGTCACATCTTAATTGATGTACTGAATTAGACAGTGTACTTCTTTATCCTGTATCTGCCCCCCCCCCCCCAGTCTCGCAACTTTAACCCTTTAATTTTTGGCTCACTGAAAATTCTGTATAACTCTGCTGTACATAACTGTGTATGTAGTTTGGAGTAGAATGACTAAGCTGTACATAACTCTATGCATATGTTTGTATAATGTCAACTTTTATGCTTTTAAATGTCACATTTTGAATGAATTGTTTTGTAACTGTCAGTTTGCCTTATTCTTCTGTAATATTCTCTCCTTTGATGAGACAAATTCAAATAAATAAATGTACAAACACTATGCATGCACATGCACACATAAAGACACATATATACTTATATAAATGCATACATACATGCATGCATACACGTACAGTATAATTACATTAGGTGTAACAATTGCTAAGGGGGAGCAGCAGTTGTATGGTAAAGATATGAGGAGGTTTCCATTCTGTCATTCTCAGGATCCTAGCCCCTTTCTACTGTTGCATATTGGTCTGGTGTCCTATAAAAGGAACTGTACTAAGGTATTAAAATGTATTTTCTATTACTTGGGTATGCTTTGGACAATAAAGTAATTTTTGAGTGTCATTAACTACCTTTCAGAAATAGAGTATTTGCATTATTTTATTTGGTTTGGTATAGTGCTCATCTGGCTTATGTAATATTTTATTTTATTTATTGATTTTATTTGTATTTGTTTTCTGGAGTAGAGCACTCATCTCCATGGCCCTTTATCAGACTCAGACCAAGAGCAGTGTCTGGTTAAGTGATTTGCGAAAGAGTTCTCAAAAATGTGGCAAAATAAAAACAAAGACGTGAGAAAGGTTGGCAATCCAATAGAGAAAATAAATTTTCTACTTCCATACTACCAAAGAATGGAAGTAAGAAAAGGAGAAAAAAACAAAGCGTGGATCACAAAATAAGACCTGAACAGCTTGGTACATTTTGTGAGCTCATTCTTCTGTTTCCTCACTTCAAAGGTCACCTTGTTTACAATTCCAGATTCTGTCTCTGTCCGCTCTTTATATTACCTCTGTGAGTACCTTATGCCATATAAAGTATAATTATAGATTTTACTATAAGCATACAAACTGGGAGAATATTCCACTACTTTTTGTGCATAATTGCACATTTTCTCATCTCCCTCATACACTAGCTTTCTAGATGAACAATATGACCTGGTTTCCTTACACCTTGTCAAACTATGACCAAGCTGCTGACAACCTGGTGATGTTGAATTCCTTGATCTCTGCTTCCCAAAGAAAATATCTGTGAGTTTTTCTCCCTTCTTCAGGTATGCGCAACAGTGGACTTGGTTGAGGAATGAAAGACATGCTTTATTTTTATATTTTTATTTTTTTTGGGGGGGTGAGATTGAAAACTGTTATTTTTGCCAAGCTGTAACCTTGCCAACATGTAAGTCGATGAGTCAGAGTGGAAGTGTATGATTCTTATAGACTAACAACCTTTCTCAAAAAATAAATTTCCTTACAGGTAACATCTGCAGTCTTGAGATGTGACATTTATGGTTTGCTCACTGTAAGGCCTGTCTTTCATCTACTTATGTGTTGAGACTGTAGCACACCTTTTGTCAGTTTTGCCGTAGACATTGTACGTCTGTATCACTTCATCTGGATTGGGTTCTGCCACATATCTTCATGGCAGTCATCTGCAGAAAATGACACATCACTCAAACGGAATGGACAAGAATCGTTTATTTTGAAGCACCACCTTTCCCCTCTTTTGGCAAATAACTCCCTCCTTAGCATCCTATTACCTCCCTAGTTCTTGTTACTTTCTTCCTCTACTCTCTGTAGTTTGTCACCTTTGGATCATTAGAAAAGACGACCTCATATGATTTAAAATCCACAAAACTGGCGAATTACAAATCTGATAAATTAACTGTGGTCAGTTCAGAATATAAAGTGTCTAGACTGTTCAGATTCTTAGCTATGTGCACAAAACATCAACACTACCTGTCATTAACCACTGCAGGCTTTCAATGAGTTGCCGGCCACATACTTTCCAGAATGGGAATCTCATATACTTATTTTGTTTGCAGGTGTGTAGTGTTGAGAAAGGTAAGATGATTACTGACTGGAATTCTACACTGACAAAGGAAGTTCATTTAAGGTATTGGTGGGTTCATACACACACACCGTCTCATGCTTTAGTTGATTCACTTCACTTAGTACAAAACTGCTAAATTAATCTTCAGGAGAAATATGTACAACCTGTCATTTTGCATTTCTCTTTAATGCAACTTAAGTACCAGACTTTCTTTAACTCTGCAGGTATGCCAAAAGCATCCTTTCATAATTTCCATTTGTAAGAATATTCTTCCTATATACCACTTACTGATCACTCTACCCTTCTTGAAAATAACCACATTTATTATGTTTCTCTGAAGTATATCATTTAACCAGTTTCTCTCCTACTTAATTGCCTTTGGTAGTACTCTGATCAATTTATTTACAAGGCCATTAAAAACAGGATGAAAACTCTACTGACATCTAGGAAATTCAGAAAGAAAGCAAACTTTCAAAGCATGCATATCCACCCAAAGCATGTACGTCTCTTTTAAGTATTTGTTTGATTATTATGAAGCATTGCATAGAAAAGTAATCTAGTGTTTCTAAGGAATAACACAGTAGAGATTATGATTATTGGGACACATGACCCAAGATAAGATGCAGTTTTAAAGTTTTTGATTCAGAGAAACAGGAAAACATTTTCCCGACAAGAAAAAAGGTATCACATTTTCCAGAACAGCCCAGAGACTTGCAGTATTAAGAATTAATATACCACAGTGGTTGATTCACAATGTTGACATAGCACTGTGTGCCCATATTACTGGAAAACTGGAAAATACAAGAGGAAAAAAGAAGAAATGGTAAAGCCAGTTTTACTAGTAGCTACAAGACCAGACTTCCTAGGATTGTAACATGAGAACAAGGAAATTCTTCCTGACATCAGAAATAGAGGAACTCCTTGGAGATCCCATGGACTTCTAATGCCAAAGGGAGGCAACAGGCTTTACAACTAAACAGTATAGTGAGAGCCATACATGTTGTCCCCTGAGAGCAGACACATTACAGACATTATCTCTGAGTTTTCCTGCTGAGATTTACTTCCATATGCTGTCAAGGAAAGAATACTGCAAGATTTATGCCATGCGAATTTCTAGAAGCAGCAGTCAAGCCAAACTCCATGCTCTGGAGACAGCTAAGATTTATTTTGAAAACACTTCTGCAGTGGTGCAGCGGTAGCATTGTTGCCTCACAGCAAGAGGTTCTCCCGTTCGATTCTTGGCTTGGGTTGGGAGAGCCTTCTGTGTGGAGTCTGCATGTCCTCCCCATGGTCGAGTGGGCGTTAGAAAGACATGCGTTGAATGGGCATGCCTTCGTTGAAGGTTGGGCGTCGGGCTGGCAACTCGACACCATAAAAAAAAAAAAAAACAACTGCCAATCATTAGCGGACCGGAGTTCCGCTGTGGCGACCCCTAACTGGGAAAAAGCCGAAAGACAAACAACTTAAGAAAAAGACAACCAGGTGATTTGTGCCATAGTACAATATCCACCTCAATCCAGATGATATACTGATTTCAAATGTTCAGCCTAATGAAGAGTATTTACATAGTAGTGAAATAAATATTGTCAGGTAGATTGCAAATAGTGTGGAACCAAAAGCCCTTACAGCAGGTTGTATGGAGAATGAATTAAGGGATGTGACTGAACAACTTACAATGACACAGCACTTATGGCAAGGGAGACAGTGATGGGCATGAGATGTGCCTTTTTATTTCACTGCTACATGGCAATAACTTAGCACAGTTGATTATATAAATGGGTAACCCTCTGTCAATTCATGCTAGACAGGAGGCTAGAGATTACTTTCATTTTTGCACAATGACTGTCACCATCCAGACAAAAATCTTGTCAGACCTACCATTATCTGATAAATCAAGTGTTCCGACAGCTTGAACATCTGCAAAGGTCTCCTCAAAGACGTGTGCACCTGCAGACTTCAGCTAAAACAGAAACGGGAAGAAAAAAATAAAGAAAGCCATGAGCAGTGTTATGTACAGTGTAAGACTTTTGTGTTGCTGGCAATAAAAATACACACTCAGTAGCTATAGATATATAGATGTATATAAAGAGATATAGAAACATTTATAAAAAACATACCTTCCTGTTTCAATGCAAGAAGCACAAGAATTTGAATTTTAAAGGTTTTGTCTTCCAGTACCACATCAGCAACGTTTAGTACTATAAGCTACATTTTCTGCTTTGACAGTTTCTATTACATCCATAACCTTCACCTTATGTTTGTTATGAAATACATATACAGGCTCACAATTCAACATAATATGTCTGTCTGATAAAGTTTCTTACATACATATCCTCACATGACCAGGTTTTGTATCTATACAATTTAATGTTCATACTTTCCATCTTATTTTCTTACTTGGGTTTTTGTCTGTCTCTGTAGTATCGCAGTCATTCAGATAGTAAGCAGCTTGAAAAGACCAATGTAGCATTCCCTGCAAAGAATAAAGCTGAATTTTTTCTTAACTTAGTTTATCGATGGCCTAACATTGAATCAGTTTTGCAGTGTTCCATATGTCAGAATTGTCTTACTTTATCCTGCAGCTTAAAGACATGTCTCAAAATAAACTTTGCAATGTTATTACAAAATTGTATAAGTGCTGAATTTGCAGTTTCCAGCTAGACCAGCATGGGAATATTTTCTCCTCTTAAATTCATACTTGGTCATAGTAACTTACATGAGGCATGAACAATCTTTTGTACAAATCATTAGGACATGGGCCATGGACAAAACCATAATTCCTGACTCTGTTTGCATCCACAAGATATGTAAACATCACTGTATGAATCATTAAGTTATGATTCAAAGATTAAGTTCTATCCATGAGGCATGCCTACATCTTTTGAGTTAATCATTGAGACATGGGCTACAGACAAAAATCCTACAAACATTATGTGAGGTGCTATAATCATGGCCTTTACAGAGATTGGATGCTGGTTGTCAGTAACTATCAGTCAAATCTGGACACCCTCTGTATCAGTGCACACTTCTTTCTTCAACTTAATGGCCTCTCATATTGTCTGTATGCAAGAGTGAATACTAGAATTACTACCAGGACATCCCTCAAATACCTTTTGACCAAAGATTCTTGCCATTCCCTTAACTACTGAGGTCTTATACAGGATCCATTCAGACTCCATTCCCCCAGTGTCCCCTGTAGAGCATGACAAGTTGCTGTTGATGTGGGAATTGAAATCATACTGCACAACAGTAGCTGCTAGAAGTACTCATGTCAACTCACTATCGGGTCAAGTTTCCTGGATCTGTCCAGCTGATTCTCCAACCATCTGACCCAACTCACTATCTAGTGGTGATTAACTGATAACTTTTCACCTCTCTTGACAGAATGAAGGATATGTTGTCTCAATTTATGATTTAACTTTGAAGTTAAACTGTGCCTATTACCACTCTTTTGTTGGTATTATTTATTTTTAACAAATAAAAAATACAAGGTGTTATGAGCAGACTGGGTTCCCAAACAAAAAGTACATGCAGAAAAATATAGGAAACACCAGACCACAGCAGATAGTATCAAATAAAACTCCAAAGTTTAATCCACAGTACAAAAATGCTGAGTGCTTTCATAGCCAGAGCTACTTCATCAGACAACTCAATAAACTCCACAAGAATTTTTAAAAACAGCAACAGCCTATCAGTGTTAGTTCCCAATAAACAATTAGCCTGATAGCCACTGATTTAAAGGAAAAGCACTAGAGACATAATATCAACTAATAGATCACTAAAATGAATAAAAATACATAAAAATGCATATACAGAGACTTTATCTGCATAGTGGCTTATTAACCAAAACCGGTTTAATACAAATTTTATCATTTAGGCCTTTGCCCATGTTGGCACTCATCCTAATAATCCATTCAATCTCTTTAGTCTCTACCAAATTCCTAATTGCAACACCTCTACATCCTAGCTGAACTTTCTCAGTTACCATGAATTGAAAATTATGTGGCGCCCCTAATACTAGAACATACCTAGCCAGGGCATTAGTTCCTGCCCCTCTATTTATGTGATATATGTGTTCCCTAATCCTATCACGAAACCTTCTTGTGGTCTTGCCCACATAGAATGAAAAACATGTAGTACAAAAAGCTAGGTACACAATATTAATAGTATTACAATCAGCTGTAAGCCTGAAATAGGTAGTCTTTTCAGTGGCTGGATGTATAAAATGCCCTCTCTTGTCAATATACTGACAGTAGTTACAGGGTTTCGTACCATACATGGGAGGTGATGGGCTGAATATCTATTACTTGCTTATATCTGGGGCCACATAAAAGTCTCTTAAGGGATTTCTTGTTCTTATAGGCATATTGAGGGGTGGTCCCTATCAAAGTTTTAACTCGGTCATCAGAACATAATATGTTCCAGTTCCTGTGATAAATATTCTGCAGCAATCTGATATTACTAGCATAAGTAATGGGAATTCTTAGCAGGTTATCCTTCCTGCTCTTTTCCTCATAAACTTGATTTTGATTGGAAAAGTATGGTTTTCCCTCCTTTTTCTTTTGAGAGCCCATATTTGGGGTAAGTTCAGCTGGGATGTAGAGGTGGTGCAATTAGGAATTTGGTAGAGACTAAAGAGCTTGAATGGATTATTAGGATGCGTGCCAACATGGGCAAAGGCCTAAATGATAAAATTTGTATTAAACCAGTTTTGGCTAATAAGCCACTACTCAGACAAAGCCTCTACATATGCATTCTATGTATTCTTATTCATTTTATTGATCTATTAGTTGATATTATGTCTCTATCTAGTGCTTTTCCTTTAAATCAGTGGCTATCAGGCTAATTGTTTATTGGGAACTAACACTGATAGCCTTTTACTGTTTTTAGAAAATTCTTGTGGATGAAGCAGCACTGGCTACAAAAGCGCTCACAATTTTTGTACCATGGATTAAACTCTGGAGTTTTATTTGATACTATCTGCTGTGGTCTGGTGTTTCCTATTATTTATTTTTAACTGTGCATTTATGAAATTTCTTCTTTAATATAATTTTTGGAATGGCGTCATGACTTAAGACCCCCAGTGGTCTAGTTCACCTGCATGCTAAATCAATAAAAGCTATATAAAAAATTTGTGACAACAAAACAACAAAGTTGGTTAATCTTTTGGCCAAAGCAGATTGTTACCAGGTACATTTATTAACAGCCTTGTGTTGAGACACAGTGTTGATTTTGGGCAAGTCACGATTAGGACATGAGTTCAGCCAAGTTTCACCTACTGATTTCATATCAGGTGAGCCACTCCTCCACATCAGACTACTCCACTGATGTTCATCATTCTCAGCATAACTGCTGAAGTCTCCCAAATGGAATGACAGAGTCTGACAGGATCAGTAAGGTGGGATTTTATGCACCATGGCAGACTTGCTTGAGTAAGCACAAGTTGATCAGGTGACAACACACACATGACTCAGATGAGATGAATATACACCAAAAGGTGAAAGGCTAATAATGGTGCAGGCTGGACAATCTAAATCACCCACTCACTAACCACTTAACATACACCCCTGCACTTTTGTGCTTGGCTCCAGGGTTGGGTCTGAGTATACCTATTCCAGATGAAGCCTTCTTATTTTTTAGATGAACCATCATGAGGATAAATTGTTATGACTTGCTTTCCTGTCCAGTGCCCTAATTTTAGACAGGTTGCCAAGGCTAACAATAGCAAGAGTGCAGAACTCCAAACATCGTAGCTGTAATAATCACAAGTGCTAAGAACTCCTCCGACATGATAACGTTATAAACTCTGGAGAGTAGTTACGCGTCATCTGAATGGGTAAAAAAATCTTCAGATATATAAGCATGAAAAGAAAACATGAGACAGACCCAGACAGAGCAATAACTTAGTAATAATTTCAATAACATTTCCCTTATCAAACAGGCTGAGTGATTTGAATGGCACAAAAGGGGGGGGGTAGATATGAGTCTTTTCAAAGAGGTAAGAATCAAATAGTGAATGGTGGTCACAACCTTGTCAAAAAATGTGGCACATGTAAAAGTGTTGATGGAACTTGTCAGTTAAAAAGTAGCTCCAGCCCCTGCCAGACAACTCCACTATATTAGAACTGGCAGAAGGGTATAAAGCAAGATGATATTGATTCGATGTACTTCAGAATGAAGAATGTCATGAAACATCTTTTGTAGATGTGGAAAAATCATAGATCTTAACACCTTTAAAAGTACAAATTTATAGGCTGACTTGCAGAGTACAGATAATGACATAGCAATTTAATTATGTAGAATAACTGGTTACAAGGAAATCATCAGGATGTAAATAATGTGGGAGAGAAAATATCTGCATCAACAGAAAAGTGTGCAGTCTTAAACAAGTTTTCACTTGATATACTATTTCATACATCTACTTAAAAAAGTACACTTTTTCATGACATTTCAGAGAAAATGTATTTAAAAATGTTATGAAGGGACAGAGGAATGTGAATCTGGGTATACATAATGAATCAGACATCATGAAATTGCTAGTGCTCCGAGTCATGGGACTCACTCAAGCTACAATTTTTTTTAAATGTTCATTTCTGAAAGATGGCAGCTTTTTGGCTCAAAGTATGGCAGACAGTCTCGTGTTCAACAATGAAGATGGTGAGAACTTCACTTCCAGTTTATTTTTTAAGATGCTTAAAAGTGTTTGTAAAATAGTTGCTAACTTTTGAGCAATGAATGCTACATGTAGGGTCATAAGCATAGTTTTTCTAATGAAAGTCCAGATCTCAGTGGATTCTTACAGGAAGATATGTCTCAGTGTTTGCAACTGCGCATATGGTTGTCAGTTGGAAAGGATCTTTAATCCAAATTTCATTTGGGCACACTCTTTCAATAGTCTGCATTAAGCACTTAAAGACACTAAAGGAGCAGGTAGCATTGAGGGTCATCACAAGCTAGGCAAACTGCTATTCTAGAAAACAACCTAAGGGGGTACAATGATTGGTGAAGAGCTACTAGGGTGCCACAGACAAGCTTGTGGAGGATGAACCCTAAAAGAAACATTTAGCTATATTCTACATAAGCTACACAATTCTCACTTTATCTTCTCCATCCAAAATCTCCTACCCTCTCAACCTAACTCTGCCTCTCTGCCTGACCCTACACCTCCCCCCAATACTACTTCATTTTCCTTTAAGCCATTTCCCACTAGTCACATCAAATCTCTACTACTCAAATTAAAACCCTGCTCTCCCTCCACTGACAAATTACCTCCTACCTTCCTCAAGCTCGCAGTTGACTCAGTTCCCTACCCAGTGACAATATTAATAAATAGATCCATTCAAGAATCTACAGTTCCTACCCTATGGAAATCTTTCTTTACGATCCCTCTCCATAAAGGAGGTAACTCCACTGACCTTTCCAACTATCCAAGATACTAGAAAAATGTATCCACACACAGCTTCTTAATCACCTTCTCAATCACAACTTACTCACCCCTACCAAACATGGATTTCGCCCCTATCACAGCACCGCTACTACTCTACTCTCCTTCACTCACACTATTGCAGAATCTTTGGACAACAATAAACTTACTTCCTGTCTCTTCCTTGACCTCCCCAAAGCTTTTGATACTGTCTCCCATCCATTACTTCTATCCAAACTTGCCAATTTTCATTTATCCACCTCCACCCTCACCTGGTTCTCTAGCTATCTATCTGGTCGCAAACAATCTGTCAAATAGCTCTCTTCCTCATCTCCTTTCCTTCCCATCTCTACTGGTGTTCCGCAGGGTTCCATCTTAGGACGACTTTTATCTAACATCTTTACGAATGATCTTTTCACCTCTTGCAAACAGTCATCTCTCATTCAATACACTGATGACTCCACAATTATTTCTACAGCTAACAACATCCCTGACCTACACTCCCTAACCCAAAAAGCTCTACTATCCACTGAACAATGGCTTTCAAAAAATCTACTGATACTCATTCCCAAAAAAGCCAAACTCTTACTTTTCCTGCCCCGTTCTCTTTCTCATCATACGTCTGGCTTTGTCATTAATTCTTGTAACAATGCAGCTATCCTACCTGACACCTACACTAAACTCTTAGGGGTCATCATCAACGATGAACTAAAATTCAACCAACACATACAACAATGCATAAAGAAAACCCATCAGAAGCTAGGCCTCTTATACCGCAACAGAAAATACCTCAGTCCTGAAGCTAGACACGCCCTAGGTCAGGCACTTCTACTACCCTCTCTTCTCTATGCTGCTCCAGTTCTTACCAATATTCAAGCTACTACCCTAAACAAACTCCAACAATCCTTCCATAAAATAGCCAGGTTCATCACTAACTCCCCTAACAACACACACCACTGTATTGCCTTAAAGTCTCTACAATTGGCTGGAACTTCCACAACTACTACATCTCTACCAATTCCACATGCTACACTCTATGCTCTATAAACCTTCCTGCTGTCCATCTCTTTCTCCCCTAGTCTCTATAGGGTCTATATCAGAACACCAAAAGTTCATTCTTTCGAATGTTCTTACATCCACCCCTAATCAGCGAACGCCGACAACATCGAACATTCAGAACAGCAATTTTTTTCCTAGGGAAAAATTTGCTGTTCCAAAACACATACACACAACACAAGCACACCAAACAAACAGCAATCCACACACATACACCCAAAATCTTACAGCTAACCCTACACTAAACTGTACAAACACCACTAACTATCCACTTATCTTAACCCAAACCCTAACGTCCGTCACTATCGCACAATCACCTCACCCGCGCCCTAACCCTCACGTCCACACAATCGCACACATACCTCCCTCGTGCCCTAACCCTAACTCACCTAACCCACGCCCAATCACATACTTACCTGAACCCGACCCGTAACTTTCCATCACAGCACTGAAAATAGCGAAATGACAAAAACGGAAAACCAAATTCTTTCCCAAGGAATAAATTTGGTTATCTGTCGTTTCGCTATTTTCAGCATTTGCTGACTAGGGGTCAATGTAAGAACATTCAAAAGAATGAACTTTGAGTGTTCTGATATAGACCCATCTCTATCTACACCCCATCCCGACCCCTCCGCACTTCTAATCAACAGTTGCTTGATATTTACCAGCCAAATAAGTCAATAGGCAAACTACTCTACAAATACTCTGTAGCCCATGCCTGGAACAAACTTCCCCTTGACATACACTCAATCTCTCACACCTCACTGTTTAAAAACAAACTAAAACCACATCTACTCTATTCCAGAACCTGCCCCTGCCATGACCCTACTTAGCTCCCTCCTCGCCACTCATTTCTCTCTCAGATGATCCTACTTACACTCTGTACTCTCCCCTCTCAAGTACAGTAGCATAGAATTGCCCTGAGAAAAGGAAGAAAAAAAAAGTGTTTACAATTTTTGTTTTCACTATAAGTATTATACTTGTTACTTATGTTTATATTTTTTCATACTGTAATGATATAGTGTTTTTATTTGTTTCCTACTGCTATGATATATTGTACTATTTGGAGCTTTTCTCCTTGGGTCTCCACTGAAAAGGGGCTACAATCTCAGTTGGACTATCCCGGTTAACAAATGTCAACCAATCAATAAATAAATAAATAAGCTAATTTCTGAGTTTAAGCCAAAATGTTTTTGTTTCACAACCTGGTGTTGGGGTGGGGGGTTGACTCAGATCAACCAAGGCTAAAGCACTCTTAAAAATTTTGGAAAAATGTCCTGAAATTAGTTCACAAAGGGTCCTTTTAATCTCTTATTACATAATACCAAGAAGATGGTGGTGGGTATGATCCCTACCTAATATGTGAAAACTACAACAGAGTGACTAATTTTTAGAATAAAAACAGTCAGTCTCATATAGTGCACAGGACAGATAATGACCTGTCTTCAAGAATACAGTATATTTAGGAGTAATACCATATTACTATTGCGGTGGAAGGATATCCAGGTACTAGAGTATTTAGAAGGGTAAGCATGTCAAATGAGAAAAGTCAAATTTTACTCAACATGGTCCCAACCTGAGAATAAAAACATTAAACCAATTTTTAAGGAAGGTTATTGCAAAAAATATTTTGAAGGAATTATTATCAGAAGTATGTAAAACTGAGTTCCTATGGATAAAGCTTTAAATACTCCTCAGTGTTGAAATTAATCCATCATGTTGTCTATTTTCAAATGCTGGAATCAGAGACATTGCATGTTGCGACTTAAAAAAAAAAAAAAACATTTTTTTTCTTAGCTATGAGTTTTGCTTTTGATGTAAAAACAGCTCAGTATAGATATATAATAATTGGGCATTGCATTCTGTATCCTAAGGAGAAGTCATGTAACCCTCTCCAATGGAAAACAATTCAAAGGCGTGTGATGTCAAATTGTGGCAGCAAAAGCCTATGAACTTCTACATTTTGTACCTATGTATATAAAAACATTATTTGTTAATTCTCCTTTGAAGATTCATAATACGGTTTCATGGAATTATAATGGAAGACTCAAGTAGTAACATGCAACTAAGATTTAATTTTACCCTGAAGGAATTAAATACATTCCAACAATGACTCTGTTCCTACAATTCTGTGTGCTTCTGACCTTGGAATTTGAACTAGATAGAGCATGTCACACTTGTAAAAAAAAATTTCTAGAGAAATATATTCTCGCTGTCTCTTACAAACATATACATATATACATGGGTCTACTTCTTATTGAATTTACACTTTACCGAATGGCAGTTCGCCGACACCATTTGCATGAAAATACACTATCCCAAAACTGCACTATTGTGAATCTCAGTTAAGCGAAGCAGTTACCATGTCAGATGAATAATTACATTCACAAACACACATGTTCCAATATTGCACACCCCCCCTTGAAATTATATATACACCAACTCAGAGATCGCACTACAGTGACAAGAGTAGATTTCCTGACAGTTACTGTAGTGCGATCTCCATTTAAATTCCACAGTATGAATATTTCTAACCTACCTGCATATCCGACATGCAACAGAACTGTGTGTGGGTAAGGTCAACAGCCAGACAGCAGATGGCAACTAGGCAGTTGATCAGCAGGTGTGCAAGATCAACAATCCCTGAGTTGGGGAATATTCCCTTTCCCCAGGGAATGTGTGATCTTGGAGTTAGTATATAAAATTGGCAGGGGGGTGGGGCACACCTTAGAAATTGTTTGAAATTGCATGTGCCAAGGTTATTTCTCATTGCTTGCATATTGCGGTGTCAACTTCTGTGCTAATGACCATATGTGGTTGAAGTTTTTGCAGTCAATTATGGGTGTTTTCATTAAAGTCAGGAAGTCAGGTACACCTATATATATATGTATGTATATATATATATATATATATATATATATATATATATATATATATATATATATATATATATATATATATATATATATATATATATATATATGTGTGTGTTTGTATGTATATATATATATACACACACACACACACACACACATATATATATATATATATAAAAAACAATACATGCATTTGGTCGTGCAGCCAAATGCCGAACAGCCATTTCCCCGAATCTAAATATCGAAACTCACAGGCGCAAATGTTCATAATATCACATGCAACTTCGAATTTGAAATTCCCAGATGCACAACCGCCACAACAAGCGTTACCATGGGTCGAGAGGGGGAATATTAGCCTGGCCACCGTTCAGTATTTCCAGGTTTGGCATCTGTAAATATGACATATTCAAAACTGCGGTCACTGCTTTCAGCATTTGTAGCGTCGGTACTCTGTCGTTCGACCAAATGCATGTATTCCATATATATATATTATGTGTTAGTGTGTGTGTGTGTGTGTGTGTGTGTGTGTGTATGTATATAATGTCTACATACATGTTATCTTGATGTAATAACAACTCAGTGTCACTTGTTCATGTCTAACACATATAACGAGAAGGCTATGGTTTTCATTTACATGCTTTAATACATAGAAACACATCATTATGGATAGCAGCATCATTAAATACAAACAAACTAGTTAACAGACAACAGCTGACAACAAAATGGCAGTCTAACTTGCACCTGCTCAGTATTTATACACTTGTGCAAGCCCTTGGATGGCTTCCTAAAGCTACATACACACATTGATCTATGCCCTTTGAAAAAACGATATCAGAGTCAGAAATGTATTACTATATACATTAGAAACAAAACACAATGTTCATGT
The DNA here is from genome assembly GCF_019279795.1 of Protopterus annectens. NCBI lineage: Eukaryota > Metazoa > Chordata > Ceratodontiformes > Protopteridae > Protopterus > Protopterus annectens. The sequence continues at coordinate 696,957,058 of NC_056750.1, forward strand.
CCAAGTTGCTTCATACCTGCTACAGGGTTTAGATATGCGACCATATCTCATAAGATAACAATCTGGACCAAACTTAGCAACAAGGACAGTCTGCGGTACACAACTCAAATCAGGAACCTCTGGATTTGTCAAAGGAACAGGAATGTCTTCTGAAACTTCCTCTGGAATTGAAATACTGGACAACTCACTCTGAGATACAGCCCTTCTCATAAGCTATGTGTTGTGGTATAGGCTCAGACACGGGTCTCAAATGCTTCCATTTCACCGTAAAAACTCCTCTGTGTGATTCCACAGTGTATGATATCGGCTCTGGACCAATATTCTTCACAACACCAATCCAATTATAAACATTGGACATTTGCATCCTTACCACTTCTCCCTCTCATAATGGATTGAGCGGTTTGCTGGTTTTATCATAGTAGGACTTCTGGGTTAAGCGCTTCTTCAGCAGATTAGCTTTCACTGACCTGTTGTTCTTCACACATGGAGCCAACAACTGATTGGTAATGTAGTTCTGGTTTGTCTCGACAGAAGTCTCTGAGCAGCTGAACCAAGATGTTTATCATAAGGAACATTTCTGAGATTCAAGAGATTTAGGAAAACATGACTATTATCTTGTTTTGACTTCTCAGGTAACTGTTTTGCACTTTGAACTGCAAGTTCTGCCAAACTGTTAGATTGCGGGTACTCAGGACTACTTGTGACTTGAGTAAAGTCCCATTCTTCAGCAAATCTTTTAAACTGTTGACTTGTAAACTGCGTGCCATTGTCAGAAATAACTTTGTGTGGACTACCATGCACTGCAAAATGAAGCTTCATATTAGTAATGACAGTACTGGATGCTAGGTTAGGAAGTAAGTCAGTCTTGAACCAATTGGAGGAAGAGTCTACTAACACCAAATAATGATGACCATTCCCCTCGAAAATATCAGTGGCTACTGTCGACTAAAGTAGTTCCGGAATCTGGTTAAGGTGAAGTGGTTCCTTCTGTTGATGTGGCTTTATACTATTACACACTGAACAAGATGAAGGTGCTCTTTTAATGTCTTGTGCCATAGAAGGCCAAAATTCTAGTTCTCTCACCCTTCTTTTGGTAGATTCAACTCCTGGGTAACCATGATGCAAGATAGTAGTGTACTTTTGTTGCAAGGACTCTGGAACAATCACTTTTGGACCTTTCACGATGATACCTTTGTCAGTCAAAATCTCATCTCTGTATGGAAAATAAGTTTGTACTTCTGACCAACGCTGATTGATAAAGTGGATGAACATTTGTAAAACTGGATCTGTGGCTGTGTGATATCTCAACTCATCAAGACATCTGGAAGAAAAAATTCTCACTTCCATGACTTCAAAGTCAAGGTTCTTATTCTCATGCTGTTCTTTGGTGTTTCTGGATGATCTGGATAATGTATCAGCAAGAAAAAGAAGCTTGCCTTTTTTGTACACAAGACTGAAATTGTACTTTGGCAATCACAGTCATACTTTGCAGTCGGGCTGGAGCTGAATGCATTGGTTTTCTCAAGATAGTGGCTAAAGGTTGGTGGTCTGTTTCAGTCTATAGGTCTACCATAAACATAATCATGGAACTTCAAACATGTAAACATAATTGCCAAAAGCTCTTTCTCGATCTGGGCATACTGCATCTCAGTTTGGGTAAGAGTTCTCGATGCACAGGCAATAGGTTGATCCTCTTGTAGAATGACCGCACCATGACCAAGTTTTGAAGCATCACAGGAAAGTGTAACTGACTTGTGAACATCATAATATCTGAGAGTTAGTGGACTAGCAATTCTCTGTTTCAGGACATCTAATGCTCTTTAGTGTTGCACTAACCAAGACCAGGATATGGCTTTATGTATCAGCGCTCTGAGTGTCTGGTACGAACTTGCCTTGGTAGCGGACCATACCAAGAAAATGTTGCAGGGCTTGAACATTGTCTGGTCCTGGCATCTCGAGAAGGGCTGGTTGTTTTGAATGGTCTGGTCATAAGCCTGTACTCGTAAATAAATGACCAACATAAGTAACTTCTTGTAGCCTGAATTTGCATTTCTGTGCATTGAGCTTAAGAATCACTTGACATGCCCTTTCTAGAACATTTTTGAGGCTTCTGTCATGCTCTGCTTCATCACAACCTCCTACCAGTATGTTGTCTACTATAATAGCACAAGGATGCCAAGAAATAATTTCCTCCATTGCTCGTTGAAAGACTTCACTTGCAGAATATATCCCAAATGGTATTCTCAAAATTCTGTACTTGCCAAATGGAGTACAAAACATAGTGATCAATGAGGATTTTTTGTCAAGCTGAAGTTGCCAAAATTAACTCTTTGCATCGAAGACAGAAAAAATAGTGGCATTTGGCATCAAAGCTGCGACATCTTTGACTGTGTGCATTGAATGATGAGGTCTTTTTAATGCTTTGTTGAAATCTAGAGGGTCAATACATATTCTGATGCCATCTGAGCTTTTCTTATGAGCTATCACTATGGAGGATACCCATTCAGTTGGAGTCTCAGCTGCACAAATCACATCTTATCGCACCATTTTATCTAACTCTGCTTTGACTCTGTCCTGCATAGCTACTGGAACTTTACGTGCTAGCCTGATAACTGAACTGACCTCTGCATCTAACTTCATGGAGTACATCTCTGGAAGCTTGCCTAGTTTGTCTTCAAACAGATCAGCATAGGTAGAAAAAATGTACTGGGCAAAATTAGCGAAGTGGTCTTTCAAGCTAACATGGTGGACTTCCTTATTTAATGAAAGCAGTTCCATTTTCAAAATGTCTCTGAGCCTTAATAATGACTGTACATGCCTCTTGACCTCATAGAATAATAAGTTGTGGCTTCTTCCAACAGAGTAACATGAAAGCATTACTGAGCCTTCAGTTTGAATTTCTTCACCTCCATGAGCAACAAGCTTTGCATACCTTACCAAATTAAGCCTTTCACCTTTACACACTCTAGCAAATGTTTCTGCTGACATAACATTGCACTTGGAACCTGTATCAACTTTGAGCTCTATGGGTTCTCCATTTATGCAAACAGTACAAAATACTTCATTCTTTGACCCTACATCTACTGCATTGACTGTTTCATGAAGCACTAACACACCATCCACATAAAGAGTAGCCTGCAACCCTACATCATGGCTTTCTAATTGATCAACTTGTTTCTTAAAATGTTCCCTTTTAATAAACAAATGTGGGCCTTTTAATTTACAAAACCTTTTGAAATGATTCCATTTATTGCATGTGTGGCATTGCTGGTCAAAAGCTAAACACTTTTCCCTTTTAGATTCATGACTTCCACCACAATTATGACAGGTGGCAATGAAACTAGATTGGGGCCCATCCTTTGAGTTTGCCGACTCACTCTTGTGCTTCACCGAGACTGTGCGAATTCTGGAATTTGCTAGAAAGTTCTGGGGTTTATCAGTGAGTGCTGCAGAGGTTACAGTTGCTGCCATGTGCTTGGGCCTGTTTCTTTTATTAACGTGCTGGATACTATCAAGGTGAGCTTTATCACTGTGCCTTCTAGAGCTGTTCAAGCATGTTTGTGTGCTTTTCTGTAGGCTCGTATATGTGACAAATCTTAGTGGTCTTATTCAAAGTTAAATCACTGTCACAAAGCAAAATCCTTCTCACGGCATCATCTTTAATACCACAAACAAGTCTGGCCTTTATCAGCTCATCCCTTAAGTCACCACATTTGCACGTTTTAGCCTTATTTCTCAGGTCAGTTATATATGCTGCAAAAGTTTCACCAGACCTTTGATCCCTTGTGTAAAATAAATGCCTTTCCATAGTAACATTTGTCTGGGGGTTACACATTCCTCTCAATTTATGTTTTAAGCACTCTGGGTCTTCCCTTGACTCAGACGCTACACCAATATGATGGTTTCCCCCTCTCCGGTAGAGATATCAAAGGAGTGTTCCCTTTCTTTGCCTTCTGACCCAGCTAAATTGAGCAGAATAAATGCCTTTGTATGGTCATCTTTATCAGACAATGCAGCATGTATGAAAATGTCATACTCTTGCTCAAACATTCTCCAGTTCTTAGCAATATTACTGTCAAACACATGTGCACTGGGTTTTCGAAAGCCATCTGCTATGACCACAAAGTATACACAAACACAGTGAAACTATGGCCCCTATGTACAACCAAACAGTTCTGTGAGCTTGTAATTCAATTGCACAATAAACTCTTCGAAATAATGTACTTTGTAAAATATGCTCTGTACTCTGTGAAATATGCCCTGTAATGGCTGTCCTTTGTGAATTATGCCTTGTAATGGCTGTACTTTGCAAATAGCTTTAGTGTAACACTGTACAAACATGCAAGCACTGTTGTACAGTTCTGGTAACTCAGACTTCTTAGCTTAATACGAAAAATACATGCTTTGTGAAAATGCAGTCGTTTCCCTTTATTTTATTCATTTTATGCAACTCAAACTTTATTTCAAACATTTTCCATAGTAATTTGAATATTTTTATCAATATCATACATATCAGTTTATGCGAAAAGAAATAGTGCTGAGTAAGTTTTAATATGTGAAATTCGTTTCTGACCTGTTTTATGAAATATGCACATTTTTAGGGATGATTCACTCATATATTCCACCAGCTCCTAGCAAGTACCGTAAGTCATTTTAGTCAAGCCACCTTTAACTTCATGCCCCTTGGATATGCCGTTTCTGATTTCTTGTCCTTTAGACAAGCTGCCTCTGACACCATGTCACTCATTCATCTCTAGCACATGTGACAAGAAGGCTGGGATTTTCATTTAGATGCTTTAATACACAGAAACACATCAAGATGGATAGCAGCATCATTAAATATGAACAAACTGGTTAACAGATAGACCTTATATACATACATGCTTACATCTCAGCAGCTTACTACAAAATGGCAGTCTAGCTTGCAGGCGCTCAGTATTTATACACTTGTGCAAACCCTTGGATATCTTCTTAAAGGTACATACATGCACACATATATATTGTGGACCAGTATCTGTATCCAAAGAAATAGTCATGTCACCCACCATGGAAATATAATACAAAAATGCTGGACTATAGCATGGAAAAGCTGTAAACTCCTGAAGTTGGCACCTAAAAGGCCAAATTTTAATTGATGTTTTAAAGTTCCTTAAAACCTTTTCAGTAAATCATATAACACCAGTCCCAAATTCGACCCCACTATTTTAGCTGCTTCATAGTATCAAGTCTGATTGTTAGAATATTGCAAATAAATTCCATTTTCTTGGGAAATATACATGATTAATTCCCATGAGATGGTAACTATGAACCTCTGCATTGTGTGACTAGAATAAAAGTTGATATCTCAATTCCCCTTTGAATGTTTACAAAATAATTTTCAAGAACATATAATATGAAACTCAAGCAAAAGCTATACCTAAGACCGCGTTTCTTCCTTCAAGGATTTAAATGCAGTTTGGTGCTGAACTTTACCGTTTGTTTACTTCAGAGCCTGGAATCTGAGTCAAGATATTTTCCAAATAAACAAAATCCTTTTTATGAAAATATCTCTCTCTGTACACACACACACACAAATTTATATATATATATATATAGAGATAGATATGTTTTTTTACGTTTTTTTTTTAACTTCTTGTCATCTGAAGGGAAGAAAACTCATTCTGGCCAAATGTTACATTTACATCCTGATCAAAAGTCACAGAACTTCTAGTGGAAGCTTAGGATTGTGCACCATGCCAAAGTATGATAACAAATCAATTTGGAAGAAAATGTTTCATGGAGACTTTTTTGCAAATGTCCCTAATGCTGTCACATTCTGCCCTCATCACTGCATGTTTCAAGGGAGAAGAATAGTTGTGTAAAATCTTACCATAACCATAGATGTCTGTCTCTTCTCTACTGCAATATTCTTTACATATGGATAATATTCCACTACTTGACCTGACGCCAGCCTTGTATACAAAAGCTTCAAGCTTCTGCCTGGGACATCACATGTAGGCTCCTAGAACATCAGCCATAAAAGGGATGTAAGCACATACAATCCTCAGAATAAAGTAGCCACTTGAGGAAAACTGCCAAGGGAGACTAGGAAAACAGTCATCCAAATAACAAGCAAGATGTAAGGGGAAAGCAGGTGGGATAGAATATGGTAAGATTTTGCACAACTATACTATGTCCTTCTATTCTATGTTGTAGTATTCTTTACATATGGGAGAGGGCAAAAGGTGAAGGAGAACCCATGATTGATGGAACAGAGAGACAGAGATTAAGCAGAAACATTTTCCACAAATCCATGCAGGTTTGCTCTGGCAAACCTTGCTCTGGCTCTAGAAAGTTTACCCAACTTGTAATGTTTTGTAAAGGTATGACCAGAAGACCAAGTGGCAGCTTCAAAAATGGATTGAGTATCCAAACCCCTGAAGAAAACCTCTGAGGATGCAACTGATCTAGTGGAATGAGCCTTAACAGAAGAGGATAAGGATTTCCCATGAAAAAGATAGCAAAACACAATGGCCTTAGAAATCCATGAAGAGACAGTTTGCTAGAGCCCTGGGATGGAAGGACACACATATTCAATCAGATTTCCTAATAGCCTTAGTCTTGTCAAGATAGAGTCTAAGCTGTCTATGCACTTCTAGGGAATGCAAAATTCTCTCACTAAGAGATTGTGGGGATGGGAAAATAGTAGGCAATTGGATAGCTTGATATAAGGAAAAATCATTGACCACTTTAGGCATAAAGGGCGGATAGGTTTTCAAAGAAACTCTGTCCTTATGGAAAACTAGGAATGGTAGTGAAGCCATCAATGCCTAGATCTCAGAAACCCTTCTGGCAGAGGTAATAGGTACCAGAAGTACTGTTTTCAAAGTACAAAACTTTAGAGAAGCAGAGGATGTTGGTTCAGAAGGGACCTTAGTCAACTTCTCCAGGACAAAGTTAAGATCCGAAGGAGGAGGAACTGGTTTCCTGGGAGGATTCATGTGTAGGACGCCTTTTTAGAAAAGCTTAACCTCCAGCCTGGAAGCCATTGGAGGAGAAAGGGGCAAGCAAGCAGACAAGCAGAACAGTGGACCTTAATAGAAGAATAAGAAAGACCACTGTTAAGCAACTCACACAGGTTAGAAAATACCAACGGTATATCTGTCAAAAGGGGACTTTTTTCTGTTTTGGCACCAGATACATACTCTTGTCCACTTTGACATTTAAGACTTCTTTAGTATTGGGTTTTCTGGCCTCCTGCAAAACCCAAAGCATGTCCTTAGAAAAAAAGGTGTATAAAAGGAATCAACCGTTAATCACCCATAAGTTCAAGTGAGGAGTTGACAGCTGTGGGTGAATTAGAGATCCCTTGTCCTGAATGACTAGCTCCATCCAGTGAGGTAACTTGTACTGATGGCCCTTGGCTAACAGCAGAAGAAGACGGAACCAAAGCTGTCTTGGCCAAAAGGGAGTCACTAACAAGATTTTTGGCTTCTCCTGTTTAATTTTCAACAGCACTTTCAGAATCAAAGGAAAGTGGGGGGAGTGCATAAGGAAACATCCTCCTTCCATGAAAATGATAGGACATCCACCTTCCAAGCCTGAGGGTGAGGGACCCTGGCACAGAAAAGAGGAAGTCGTCTGTTCTGAGGGGAGACAACTAGATCCATCACTGGAGTACCCCACCAGTGAACTAGATCCAGGAACACATCCCTGTGAAGCATCCACTCATGGAATTGTGTCATGGATCTGCTTAATGCATCTGCCACTGAGTTATGAGCCAAAGGAAGGTACATTGCATTCAATGAGACTTTGTACTGAATAGCCAACTCCCATACCTTGATGGCTAGGCAACAAAGATGATAAGATTTTCTGCCCTCTTGCTTGTTTAGGTACCAAAGGACCAAAGTGCTGTCTGTGATGATCTTGAGGGGTCCTAGAAGAAACATAGGGTGAAATACCTGTAAGGCTAGAATCAGTACCCTCATTTCCCTGATATTGATGTGTTCTTACCTCTGAGAGGGGACCAAAGGCCCTAAACGTTTGTGGAAGCAAAGGTTGCTCCCTATCCTAAGTCTGAGACATCTGTAAAAAGTTCCTGTACAAGTTGAGGAATGTGAAGGGATAACCCAGGATTCAGGCTGAGTTGCTACATCTACCAACCTAGTTCTGCTTTCAAACATGGAAGAAGATGAATGACAGTTTCCAAGGGATGAGCATGCTTGGACCAGACTGTTTTCACAAACTACTGAAAATTCCTCATGTGAAGTTTTGCAAAGGGTAACATGGGAACTGTAGAGGCCATGAACCCAAGAAGTCTCAGAAACTCCCTGGCAGTGACGGAGGAAAGTGTCAGACATTATTCCATGAAAGCTATGAGAGCTAGAGCTTTCTCTGAAGGAAGAAATACCATCATCAAGTTTGTCCTGAACCTGCAACCCAGAAAAATGAGATCCTGACTGGGTGATAGAGTAGATTTTTTGTAATGGACTGTGAACCCCAAGGCTTGCAGAAAAGGAATAGCTAGATTTAGATGTTGAAGCAGAAGACCTGGACTGCTGGCCAGAAAAACAAGTCGTCCAGGTAAGGGTAAACATGAAGACCTTGTAATCTTAGGAAGGCAATGGCTGGGGCTAGACATTTTCTGAAGATGCTTGGAGCAGTGGAAAGACCAAAAAGCAAGGCAGAGAACTGAAAGTGTCAAGATCCCACTAAGAAACATAAGAAATTCCTGAAGTGAGGGTGAATAGGAATATGCAGATAAGCATCCTTGAGATCCAGTGAAGCTAAGAATGCTTGCAGAGGAACCAGAGGGAGAAGAGACTGTATTGACAGCATCCTGAAAGAAGGCACCAGGAAGATATTTGACTTTGAGAGGTCCAAAATGGGTCTCCAAGGACCATCTTTTCTTGGAACCAGGAACATTCTGGAATAAAATCCTTGCCTTGCTGACTTAAAGGAACAAGTTGAATGGTGCCCTGGAGAGAAAGCTGAGCTAGCAGCTGAGGGAATAGATGCAGTTGATCTGAGAAAGGTTGAGGAATCCCCTGAAAGGGGGGAAGAGACTTCCAAGTCATAAAGTAACCATTTTGAATAATGGATATCACCCAAAAATCCTGAGTGATTTCCTTCCAGGCTGAAAGGGATAGAGAAAGACTGAGAGACAGAGGAGTATGACTTGGAAGATGGAGCTGGACATCACAGAGAGCCTTGTCTGGACTGAAAGGGCTGCTGGGAAGATAGAGCAGAAGTCACAATTTTAGGCCGAGGGGGTCTCCTAGCAGATTTATGTGCTGTAGAACCTGAGAGAGCAGAAGAAGAAGTCACCTAGACGATTTACTAATAAAAAGAGTTTTAGCAGAGAAGTTTCTATGAAATTTAGGAACTGAAGACACTTAATAGGTGCTTTAAATCCTGGAGCTCCTTACCATTTTCTTTCAGAGTTTTAAAAAGTTCTGCAGCAACCTTACCAAAAAGAGCAGAATTGTCCAAAGGAGCAGCAAGCAATTTTGCCTTGATGTCATCTGGGAGAGCCTGTAAACTCAGCCAAGAATATCACTGAAGAACAGAAGCAGAAGCTGGTACTCTGGAGGAAGCTTCTACAGCATCACAGCTGCATTTAATGGAAGAATGCCTAGTGATCTGAGAAGATGCAGCCAAGAGAGAGAGAAAGAGATAAGGACTTAGGTTCTGAGTCAGGTAGCTGGGGCAGGGCTTGGGAGAGCAAGGCTAGAGAATACCTAGACATGTAAGTCTGGTAATTAATGGCTCTGATTGCCAGGGTAGAACAGGCATAAACCTTCTTTCCTAACCTTTCTAAAATTTTACTTTTTTGTCTGAGGGAAGCAATTTTTGTGGAAGGAACAACATGAGAGGATTTATCTGACGTGATAGAAATGACAGCAGGAACAGCTGAAGGACACTTAAAAAGAAATTTTCAATCCTCAGGGACCTTATAAAATTGGTCAGGTCTTTTAGCAGTTGGTGCCTGTGAATCTGGAGTCTTGGAAGTTGATACAAAGGCATCTAGGAAAGCAGGAAGCACTGGAGGGAAAGTTGAAGGTGTAGGGGCATCCAGCTGAAGTAAGTCATAATATCTCTTTTGTTCCTCTAAAATTTGGAAAGAATCCCACTTAAAGAATTCTCTCATCTTATTAACTGTCTCTTTAAAACAGAGTTCTTCCATTGTTGAGTCTTCTCCACTAGACTCTTCCTCTGGAGAAGCATATTCCAAGGGGGAAGGAATCTGAGTGGAGTAAGTTAGAGAGTCTTCATCAGAGGAAGACCCCTCAAAATCAGAGTCCTGGTCCAGAAGATTAGAGAAAGACTCCTGTGAACCCGATGGCAGCACAGGGGAAGAGAAGATAGGGCCCAAAATAGAAGAAACCAAAGTCGCAGGCCTAAGGGCCATCAAGGCCTTAATAAAACCTTGTGATAAAACTTCCCAGTCCAATGTAGGAGTACTAGGCACTGTGGAATGTTTATTTTTTTTTTGTTTCTTTTGGCAGGTTTTTTTAGGGCAGGAGCAAGGCCAGACATACTCCTAATACCTCAAGCTTCTTTTCGCAAAGTAACTGGACCATTTCCTGAGTCCTCCGAAATCCATCTTAAACAGCATTTCTACCCATCTAGCTGTACACACAGTGTAATCTTACTCATTTCTTAGTCTGCATGCTTACCCTAACAGCTTACTATATGTAATTCATATTAAAAATGAGACCTGGCTAACACCAGTAATTGATCTTTTGGCCTGTACTTAACCTCATTCGTTGTTGAAGTGTCAACTTCTCCTTTACTTACAATGTTTAATACTGATGTAATTAATATTTTTTTTATTCTGTATTGTTTTGTTATTGTGGCAAATCTCATTCCTATGTCTTATTGTATCAACCCTCTTTTCTTGAAATGTTTAATTGTAATGTATGATTTTACACTCAACTTCTTGAAATATTTATTTGTAATGTATCAATTATTTATTTATTTTTTATCCTGGAGCTTTTCTCTCCAGGCCTCCACTGAAAATGTGCTTTTACTGACCCAGCGGACCTTCCCAGTAATCAAATGCCAATAAAATAAATAAGTAGCTGTGGTTCCCCCAAATTGTCCAAACTGGATGTCTGCATAGCCTTGGACGCGCTCAGATCCCCACTCCTAACGGCTTCCACTGTGGTTCCCTCCAGAGAGACAGACTGTATCTCTGACCATACCACCAGGTTTTCATCAACTTCAAGGGGTACATCAGAGAGAGAGAAGGCACAGCCGAAGAGGACTCTGGCCTAGCTTTGCCTACCTTCATCTTCAAGGATGGCTTGGATGAACTCACAGAACCCTCCATTGATTCCCTAGCTAAATGCTTAAGCCTTTGGTTTTGCAGATATAGATTTAAGGCAGACAGATGACTATGTAAAGTCTTAGGGATGAAGGCCTGACAGTTGGAACATGACCAGTGGTCGTGGGTAGGCCCTAAACAAAACAAATAGAGCCTGTGACTATCCTTATGTGAAATCTGCCTTCCATACCTACACTTGCTCTTTCTAGATGACATGAACAATAATAAAAGGCAAAGGCAACAAAATAAATCCCCAACGGGGTACTTATCTGAAGCTAAAGATTAAAATGCAGTTTCCAACAGCAGACCAAATGTACGAGTCAACCTTTCCAACTGGTGCAGAAGTAGTTCTGAGGATTGTACGTGCAGACATCCCTTTTATGGCTGATGTACTAGGAGCCTATGAGCAACATCCCACATACAGGCAGTAGCTCAAAGCTTTTGTATACAAGCCAGACGTTGGGTCAAGTAGAGGAATACTACCCATATGTAAAGAATACTGCAACATTGAATAGAAGGACATCTAGCATTTTCTCAAGAAATAAATATGATTTTAACTTTTTATAGCATATTAACTTAGTAAAGATATGCACTGTGTGAGTACATATTCTGCATCTGAGCAGAAGCCATATACACCTCTCATGGAAACAAAGTATAATGCAAAATATGAGACTGTGACAGTGAGTGTCCTATGAACCCATGCACTTCACTTTGGGAATACTTTTGGAGCAGTGAACAGACCAAAGGGCAATGAATAGAACTCATAATGTGATTCAGAAACAGAAAACCTTAATAAACATCTAAAATTTGGATGTATAGTAATGTGATAATATGCATCTTGTAAATTTAAGATCATCAGAAACCTCAAAGGGGGGGGGGAATAAGGGGTAGCAAGTTGTAAAGGGATAACATTTTCAACTTGAGTAGTATCACAAACATATCAATAAAGGAAATATCTGGAAATGGTGTCGAAGAATCTTCTGCCTTTGGCAATGGAAATATTCTTGAGTAAAACCTTTCTCCTAACTGGGGAGGAGGGATGACCTCTATCATTCCTGAGACAGCAGATGCAGACAGACAAGAGGTAAAGGAGAAGTTTGTACTGGCAAATGGGGAGAATCCCTGAAAAAGGAAAGAGGGTTACCTGCTGCCATTTGTATTGATGATGGATCAATTTCAGTACCCATTTGTCTAAAACTATATTTAGCTAAAGAGACAGAAATGAAGCTTCAGGCTTTCTGGAAGGATAACAGTTTGTCAAGCTGGGGGAGGAATCTTGTATATAATCATTAAGACTTAATATCCTCTCCTATGTTCTGTGTTGGTTCCTCCTTTCTTGTTGTAACCTCCTTGCTATTGATTTTTAAACATTTGCTTTCCAGCAGCTTACTGAGTCTATTTATTTTGATTTTAAAACAAGGTTGCAGGAGTAGCATCAAATCTTTTGACAGACTTGTAGAAAAAAGAATAAAAAATTTGAGAACACCTTTTATTGAGCTTCTCTCTCTCTCTCTCATCACAACTTTTAAGGACCTCTGTAACAGATGGACAAATAATTCTCTATCCAAGAGAAAATTCATAATTTCATTTGGGAGGTTTTGAGAATACAACCAAACCTTCTCATAACAGTTTCCATGGCAACAGCCCAGTGGCATCTGCATAATCATAAGCACATTGCAGGCAGTGGTAGCCACTTGAGACATAAAAATAATCAAATTACACAGAACAGACTTCTCAGAAGAGGACACAGATCCCATATTCCTCATATTCTTCAAGGAGGTAAGCATAAACTTTAACATATGAGCGTGACAGTTGAGAATTGTATAAGAGAAGGGTTGCAGAAGAAGAAACTTTTCCCAAAATCTGTCACAGATTTTACCATCCTTGTCAGAAGGAAAGGGATTGGTATTAACCACACGTTTATCAGCAGCAGCTGGGTTCACTAAAGCAATAGCTTCTGGGTATGATCTGGGATGAGTACATAAAAACTGATTAGATGGAGAAAATGTATACAGTTGATCTGCTTTCTTGGGGGGCAGCAGGCTGGCTGCAAGACAAATTGCAGACTGAAAAAATATTATCCAGTGCTTGAACAGGCTGAATTTGGGTAGGTTCTCTAAATTCCTGTTGCAGTAAATCATAATATTTCTTCAGGGACTGTGGAATCATATGTTCCTACTGAAATGACTGATTCATTCTGGAAATAGTTTCAAATAAAGAGAGCTCTTCAAATGGAATGGCCAACTCCACACTCCCCTCAGAATCTGAATCAAAAATCTGCGTAGACAGAACAGGATCTCTGTCTTCACAATCATATTGTGGTTCAAAATATTGAACCTCTTCAGAAAATTAAGAAACAGTTATACTGGAAGGGAAATAATCTGAAGCATACCCTGTGCCAAGCCTAGTACATCACTCCTGTCTAAAGTCGCTAAGACAGAATCAGTATGTCTAATTTTTGTTTCTTTTTGACTGGAATTTCTGACACAGATGACCCACCTTTGCCAGGAAAAACCTCCCTAAGTATAGGCATAGTTTTCCAGCTAGGCAGGGTGGCATTCCCTGTCCCTTGTCCCAGGGCAACCAGAGTTGTTCTCCCTTGCCCAGCAAAGGCACTCCAATAGCTACAGAGGATATGCCTAACACCTTGTCACTGTTGGCTGCAAGGGACTACATTAGAGGGAGCACAAGGAAAAAAATATGAATGATCTGGGGAACCAGAAATGACCGCTGCAAAGTCACCCATCTGTGACTGAGGCACTTTAGTAGCCTGTTGTGGTGGCAAAGGCTGTTTAGCAGTTTTCTTCTTTCTCTGGCTGGAGGAAGGAAGAACAAAAACAACTAGTAGGTTGTTCCATGGTTAAGCTGAAAAATAAAATACCCGATTCCCAGACATGCCTGGCAGTAGTAGTCATTAAAACAAGTAAGTAGTAAAAAGTAACTCTTTCACTACAAAACACAGAAAAGAAACAATTTAAACATTTATCCCTGCCACCAGTTGTAAAATAGCACAACTTTTGCCACAGACAAAGTAGATTTATATATGCTTTAATAACTTTTTACCACAAAAGTAAAGAGTGAGTCTTCTGTTTAAAAGTAATTAAAAGTCGTGTGAAAAACAGTAAAGAAACTCTCCATCATATATTAGGAAAATCCTACTGGTACTGTCATCCCCTGTGATGTAGATATACCTGCTATGAGACATAAGCTCCCAGCAAGATCTCTCCAATGGGAGGTTGAACATCAGATCCCCTAATTATTAAAAAATGGCAATGATATATCTCATCTGACATCAATTTTAGGGGGTGAACTTTTTGTCTGAAGCACTATCAGACAACACAGCAGATTATAAGACATTGACAGACCGCTCAGCAAGTATATTACACCTAATGTGGAGGTAAAAAGTAGGAAGTACATCACTGAGCTGTATTTCACTGATTTGCTTTAAATTCCTGTTTTCCTGTACAGCATTGTCACAAATCCTGAGTATATTCAACAAATGATTTTGAAAGGGCTGCATCAATTATCTTATGCTTTGAAGGATTCCAATTTGAAGAACATATATATTATAATCTGAGAATTTTAAAAACTGCTGGCACAACTTGACTTTTTTATTTCAATTATTTAGTTTTAAAAGTAAAAACAAATGTTCCCCCTGTTGGTTTTAGTTTTCAAAGCTATGACTGTCTACATACTTGCCTTAGTCAGCGTCACCTGTGGCAATGATGTTCTCCAGTGGTTATTTGTTGAAAAGGAATGCAACAGGAGCAGATTAGGCAGTCAATAAATCATAAAGGTAATTTTAATTGTATGATCAGTGCATGTTCAGCTGTGCCACAACAATAATCATATTAGTCAACCCATAAGACTTTCTTTATTTACAAAACCTAAGCATTTACATATCCTGACATTATAACAAGAAATAATAAATGCCTTAAGGTCGGTAACATCCTTCAGGCCCTGGCTTCATCTCAGCTGGTGATGCGAACCCATGTCCACAGAAAGATGACTACTGTGCACATTTAATAGTTTGAGGCTCCTTCCAATGCAACACTTAGGTGAAAGGCAAAGCTTTCTAATCACTGTCTAAATGACATCAAATGTAGTATGTATAGTTCACAAATAAACTGAGTTGTTGTTGAGGTCTTAAAAGCTTTAATTCATTTCACTTTCTTCACTCTTCATATATGCCCTTTATCCATTTTCATAAATGCATGACATAATAAAAACAGCTCTGACAGAAATTTGTTACATTACAGTAAGGCAAATGGTGTATTTTTATCTGAAAGGGAAACAATTAATGTCTCATTGTTCATTACAAAGGATCTGTAATTGAAAAATATTATCATATCTGCTTAGTTTGCTCAAATCTCCATGCAAACATTTATAGCACAAAGTCAGTGCAGAGGTTTAAAGTCATAGCCTCCTATAAATATATATATATATATATATATATATATATATATATATATATATATATATAAGCAATACAGAATCCTAAAAGCCCAAAATCCTGAAGACAAAAATCCTGAAAACACACAGGATACAAACACTTACTATATTCCAGCACAAGTACATACAGAAACAAATTACCCTACAACTATACACAGTATATATACTCCCTGCACCCCCACACCTCTGCTACTTAAATATAACAACTCCGAGTCTGCACTTCAGTACACTAAGTGCAATCTTGGAGTTGATATATTTAAGTAGCAGGGGATGTGGGGGTGCAGCCCCCCCATATGGGAGGTGCAGGCGGGCTTGCCCCCCTACTTTTACTTGGAGAAGAGTAATATGGTATGTGTTTTGTTTCTGTATGTACTTGTGCTAGAATATAGTAAGCATTGGTATCCTGTGTGTTTTCAGGATTTTGAACTTTCAGGATTTTGGTCTCAGGATTCTGGTCTTCGGGATTTTGAGCTTTCAGGATTCTGTAGCGCTCCTATATATATATATATATATATATATATATATATATATATATATATATATATGTATATATATTTATATATATATATATATATATATATATATATATATATATATATATAGATATATACATACATATATTTATTTATTTTACATTTGTTAACCGGGCTAGACTAGCTGGATATATTTCCATTTTCAGTAGAGGCCCGAGGAGAAAAGCTCTAATATAACCACAACAGAATACAAAACTATATATACACAATATAAAGGATAAAAGATGAAACTGTTAAACAGTGTCAGACAAAGTTTGATAAAATCAATAAGTTATACAATACATAGGTAAAAACAGTACAGTAAGTAGTATAGGAAATACTATTTACAGCTCTGTCCTTAGAGGGATAAGCTACAGTGTTTATGAAGGAAAGTGAAAGAGAGTGGTGAGAAGTACAGAATAAAAGGATTAATCAGGATTACTGCAGGGGCATAACTAATGGATTTTCAGATGGTTTTTGAGGTTTTGTTTAAAAAGAGGCAGAGAGGGAAGTAAGGTAAGTTCTATAGGTAAGTGGTTCCAATGTTTACCTACAGTGTTTGAGAACAAGTAATCACCTGCTTTGTTGTTGGACTTTGTTGTTGTAGCTAGAAGTTTGTTAGAGGAGCATAGTGAATCAAGGGTTTTGTAGGGAATGATAAGGTTAGAGAGTATAGGAGTATTGTTACGTTGGTATAATAGCTTGTAGGCAATGGTGAGTTGTGTATATGCCAGGAGATTTTGTAATTCTAGCCAGCCTAGTTGCAGTAGGTTCAGACAATGATGGGTTCTAAAGGGATTGCCAGTAGCAAATCGGGCAATACTATTGTAGCAATTATTTAGTTTGCTAAGGTTATTTTTTTTTAGGTTAGAGTAAATGGGTGAGGCATAAAGAAGTGTTGAGATTAAGTGAGAGTGAGCAATTTTGGTTCTTGCTGATTGTGTTAGGAAGGGTTTGATTCTATATAAGGAGCCAAGTTTTTTGTTTACAGATTTTATAGTGTTATTTATATGGCTGTGAAAGTTAAGGTTATTATCAATAGTAATTCCTAGCAGTTTAGTAGTGGAGTCTGGGGATATGACGGTTCCGCTGTTAGAAGTAATTGAGAAGTCTATTGGGGAGGACTTACTGGTAGGGGCAAAGAGTAGGAGCTTTGTTTTCTTAGCATTTAGAAGGAGGCAACGCTTTAAGAACCAGGTCTCAATTATGGTGAATACCTTCTGAGTTGAAGAATGTAGTTCTGAGGGGGAGATAGCTGAGCATATGATTGTTGAATCGTCTGCATATTGTATACAGGTGGCTTGAGGAATTGCTGTGTGCAGGTCATTAATGAATAGTGAAAAAAGGAGAGGGCCTAGAATAGAGCCCTGAGGGACTCCAAGGGTGACTGGTAGGAGGGATGAAAGGTTCTGCTCCCAGAAAACTGCTTGTTGTCTGTTGCTAAGGTAGGACTTGAACCAGTGGATAGCCAGAATATCAAGGGAAAGGGACTCTAGAATGTTACTGAGAAGAGTGTGGTTAACCATGTCAAAAGCTTTTGAAAGATCTATAAAGAGTGCAGATGAGAGGATATTACTGTTACGATTTTTATTAATGGAATCTGTGAAGGATAAGAGGGCGGTAGAGGTGCTATGAAATGGTCTAAAGTCATGTTGGTAATTAGCGAGAATGTTATGTTGGGTTAAGTGGTCTAAAAGGTGATGGTGAATACATTTCTCCATAATTTTTGCTAGGGGGATAAAAGGGCTATAGGCCGATAGTTAGAATAATCTTGAGAGTTACCACCTTTATGTAGAGGTATGATATGAGAGATTTCCCAGATTTCTGGGATGTACCCCTCTGTAATAGTTCTATTAATGAGGATGGATATTGGGTATGCAATAGCTTTGGCTGCTTTTTGCAGGTATTCAGATGGTAGCTCATCAGCAGAAGGAGTGCAAGGCTTAAGCTTTTGGATGAATTTGAGGATGAGATCTGTAGGAATAGGTTGCAATTTAAATGTTGGAAGAGGGCCAGGAGTGGTTGTAAGAGGTTTTGAGTTATCTGGGGTTAGTTGACTGGCCAGTGACTGTATGGTCTCAGTGAAGAAAGTATTGAAAGCATTAGCAGTTTGGATGGAGGTATTATGATCAGACCCTAGTGAGGTTGGAGTACGAGAGTGGCCTGGGAGTAAGAGTCGATTGATTCCTGACCAGAATTTCTGAGGGTTATTTTGGTGAATTTCCTGTAAGTTACAGTAGTAGTTCTTTTTGGCAGTAAGTATGGCCTTTTTGTAATATTTCTAAGCTGCCTAAAGTTTTGTTGGTCAGAGAGAGTTTTGGACACGCTCCATTTGGCCCATGATTTGTTTCTAAGTAACATTTTTTGTCTGGTTTCCTTAGAGAGCCATGGAGCTGGTTTGGTTTTCATTCTGATGGAGCGTTTAGGAGCATGCCTATCAAGGATACTTAAGAATTTGGAGTTGAAGTGTTTAGCAGCCATATCAAGTGGAAGGATTTTTAAAGCCTTCCAGTCACAGGCACTTAGTTCATTTTGAAATATTACTTGATTGAAGTGTTTGTTGGTCTGTGATACCCTATAAGTGGTATATAATATATATATATATATCTAAACACACATTTTATATTTATATATATATATATATATATATATATATATATATATATATATATATATATACACACACACACACATTTTATATATATATATATATATATATATATATATATATATATATATATATATATATATATACATACACACACATGCATACATGTATATATATATATATATATATATATATATATATATATATATATATATGGGATCCATCAATATGTTCAAAGTTTCACTACGAACCCCACTTCACTGAGTCCACTTGTTCAAAGCAGTGAAACTTCGAACATTGACTTCGGCAGTCACAGTATAGTGTGGAATGGGAATATTCCCTTTTCCCCGCTGTAGTGCAATCTTGGAGTTGGTATATTTAAGTAGGCGGGGTGTGAGTGTGGTAGTCCAGGGAACTAGACTTCAGCGAAAGTGCACTTTCATTTAAGTGGACTTTCGCTGAAGTGTAGGGTCTACTGCTCTATTTCAAAGAAGTGTATTTTCGATGTAAAGCAGTGGACCCATATATATATATATATATATATATATATATATATATATATATATATATATACACACACACACACACACACACACACATATATTGATAGATAGATATTCATATACATCTATTAATTATATATTCTAACACAAAGATCGCACTATCCCTGGGGAAGAGGCGTTTTCTTCAGCTTTAGAAACTAAACTGTTGATGTCATAGACCTGTCAATCATCTGATTTGTTGACTGAGCAGATGTTGACTTTTGGGAGTTTCACCAAAGTACCTGCTCCAATATTAAGCCACTATATTTTTAAACACTGTCGTGTAGACTGGACACACATCTCAAAAAGCAACTTTAAGCACATTACAATGCTAAATTATTTTCTGCGAAAGCATTATGCACTAGAGAAGTGTACTGCACTCCAAGTGGGAGATATGTCTGGTTACTCTTGCACTGTAGTGAAATGCACAACAGTTTGACTACTGAAAAAAAAGGATGAAACATGCTATCATCAATAATCCCTGCTAAGCAGTGAAACTAAGGATTTTTTTATAAACTACAAACTTCTATTAATACAAAAAAACTAAAAAAATAATTAACAGACATACTTTTATTCTGTCTGAAAAATAACAAGCATATTATTTATTACATATGTATAGGTTCATAGGTAGGTACTAGGCTATCGGCCCTGGGGCCTATACAAGCCCAGCCAAAAATGTACCCTGGCTTTTGCCACCCAAGAAAATTATTTTCCTGTGCCACTGTTGAGCAGAGCCACAGAGGTGATCCCAGGGTGAATTTCCTATTTCCCATCCAATCATCAATATTTTTCTTGAAGAGTGCTAATGAGGAGCTTTGTTTGATATAGATAGGTAGTTTATTCCAGAGTATGGGAAGTCTCTGGGACAGGAATCTATCCCTCCAGCATGTTCTGTTTATTGTGGTGACAAGATTTGGGTCCCTAGAGCATGTAGCTCGGAGGGATTGGGATTTCTTTAAGTGGAGCATGTCCAACAGCTCTGGGTTTGACATAGCTTTTTATGTTAGGCAGAGATCACCTCTGAGTAGGCGATATGCGATGGAGTAAAGCTGGAGTTTTTTAAGACGGTCTGCGTAGGGCATCTGTTTGAGGCCAGTAATCCTCTTTGTGAGGTATTTCTGCGCTCTTTCCAGTTGTTGTAGATGTCTGGTGAGGTACATATCAAAAGGGGCGTTGTACTCTATAATGGGTCTAATGAGTGATGAGTAGAGGGGAACAATGACCTCTTTTTTTCTGGATGAGAAACCTTTTGTGATGAGGTGAGCCACTTAGAAGGATTTCCTGACTAATGTGGCGATGTGATTATCAAAGGAGAGACTACTGTCCACCTGTGTCCCAAGGTCTCTTATCACACTTTCAGTGTTAAGTATACTACCACCTATGTTGTAGTTCATGGGTACAGAGTTTTTACCAAAGGGATGACAATGCACTTTTTGGCATTGAGCTTGAGGCCATGGCTTTGACACCAGGCATCTGTCTCAGTGAGGCCCTTTTGTAGGATGTCCACATTGTTAGGAGTTTCGATTATGGCTCCTAGTTTGCAGTCATCTGCGAACTTTGTTAGCCAAAGACCTTCTGTGTTAACCTGTACTTCAGAGAAGTAGATACCAAACAGGAGAGGACCCAGGACTGAACCCTGTGGTACTCCACTTGTCACTGGTCTGAAGTCGGATTTGGAGTCTGCTACTTTCACAGTGTGGGTTCTGTCAGTGAGCCAGATGGCAACCCATCTTGTGACATAGGGACTTATACCTAGTTTAGTGAGGTTTATCTATAATTCCAGAGTGGGGGATGGTGTTGAAAGCCTTGGCAAGATCTAGATAGGCTGTGTGAACCACCTTACCCTTCTTGTCTACAGCTTTGGTGACTGCTTCAAAGAAGTCTATCAGGCTTAGGAGACATGATCTGCCTTTTACAAACCCAAACTGGGTGGGGGTCCATACTATACTTCATAGTCCATACTATACTTTCATATTTCAGAATTGCAGGCTTTTTGTGAAGGCAGTGTTTCTTCTTCACAAAAATACTGCAGTTCTAAAGTATGAAAAAGAACGCTCATTAAATTCTCATTCTTCTCCAGTCTGAATGCACCATACAACATGACACAGACTGTATTAAATCCAAGTACTGTAAATCAAATGCCTTGTTAACAGCACTTTACCTTTATAAAGTCGCGATCACTTTGTCCAACAACTAAATGGTCGAAAGTACAACGGTAAAAAAACACAATGTCGAAAACCATGTTAGTGAATGCAAAAGAGCAAATGCACAGTGCCAATATAAGAATAAGTTCGAATTCAGGATTCTGCATACTGATTTTCAACATTTTGCACCCAACACATTTTGTAATTCGGTTATGTTAGTCAGTCTCATTCACTGTCGCACAAACCATTCTTGCCCGTATGAAGGTAAACCATAACAGCAGCACATGCTTAGTGTATCTTGAACCCCCCCTCACCAACTTACATCAACAGAAAAAAAATAAAAGTCAGAAATGTTATCTTTTCATGATATTTGTATTTAAAAACGGCAAGCCATTTTTTAATAATGCCACTATCTCTTATCAATACATCATGACAAGGCTGTGATTGATTCATAGTTTTACCCGTGGTGGAAAGATAATCTAGTCTGGTCTCTCTGGCTAGCTCTTTGTGATCAAACAATGCCCCACTCTATGATTAAAATATGAACAACCTATACCCTGCTTTGCTGTACTGATTAAGTATCATGTTCATGTTCTCTTTCTTCTGGATCTCCGTCTACTACAGACATATAGCAGTATGGCAATAATTTGTAAAAATCCTGTGAAGATGAATGCATAGGAATCTGTTCCTGGAACAAGTGCTATTCTAAAAGTTAAACCCATCACAGCACTGTAAACGTGTGTGGTTAACGGTGTTTTTGTGCTTTCTTATGCACGTGCCCTGTCAATTTAATCAGTTGTTCAGTGTTCACTATGTGGGTAGACTATACTTTTAAGACATGCTTCAAAATCAGAATATTCGAGCAAAAACTTGCTACTTAGGAGATGCAACCATTCTGAGTACAAAAAGTAACATCAAGAATATTTGTGAGTATTCACACATATTTTGGTTCCTACATACATAGCACTATTATAAAACACAAAAAATAACTGTAATGCCCTATTTAATGAAACTCTTTTATTCATGTAATTTATAGAATATAAAGTGACCAAACATGTTTCCATTATTAACATCAGATTAACTGAATACATCCACCGTCTGGTTTGCTCCACCTCAGCAAGAAAGATGTAGTTCTGAAATCTGAAAGCATACGTCTACAATGAATAATGGCAACCCACAGAAATAGCATGCATGAAAAAAGCACTGTCAAACACAGTCCTCAAGGACTCCAAGAAACAATGTGCAGATGAAAGTATGGGGGGGGGGGTAAAAATTGTGAGGAGCTTTCCTTTCCTCAGACATACTGCAGCATTTGTAATCTGTAAACAGAAAGTACTGTTTACCTAGAGCACAGCCCCTCAAAGTAGTCCACCACATCAGTTATGAAAGAAAATGAATCAGACAAATCCCACAATAACAACAGAATTGCATTTAAGTTTGAAAATATGCAGCTGGTATTCATCACAAATTACAAACAACATAAAGTCCCTATAAATTAAATTTCTGTCAGATAATGCAAATGAATTATCTCTAACATAGTATATAAAGGTCAGGATCATTTAATTTCATACAGACAGCCTTGAAATTCTAAGCAGTCAAGCAAAGAATGTGTAACTGCCTTATTTATAAACTGAATTCTTCCCTAATGCTAAGGTAACTGAATGATTCTCACAGATATTATTTGTTTGGTGAGTGACAGAAAAAAACAAGTATATTACCATCCTGAAATAAAGAATAAAATGAACAGAACCTCCTGCGTGACTGGTTTAAATATTTTTTTTTAGTTACACCTCTGTGCCACAATGCCAAGAGGAAAAGCAAGGCTTTATATTTATTATACCTCAAAGGGAATTTTACTGCTTCTAATCATCAGTTATAACATAGCCATGGCATTTCCATATTTACAGAATGTGCACTAGATTCAGACAACTTTCTCATATCACATTAAACGAATTTGCACAGTGGGTGGTCACGCACACTGTCTGCATGATTCATAAACACAGGCTCTGCAAGTCTGGCAGCAGGCCATATAGCAAGGCCGGGCATGGTATTTGCTAATGGGTATACAATTGCAAAGTAATGAGCAACATTATTAAAATGAACATCTCAGGGTATTGTTCTAAGGCAAAACTAGATGTCAGCGGGATTCATAAATGTGTAAATGTCACAGAACAAGGCTGCACCTGCTGCATATTTGAACTCAGCTGAATATTTGTGTTTATTCTTAAGGAATTCCTACATAATATTAGGGTTTGCCTCATCTTTAGAGTACACCATTCAGTACACATTTCTAAAACATTTGAAACTACTGTCCACCTTATTTTGTATTAGAGTGAACAATGACTATAGCACTTACAACGGGCATTCTTGACAGATTTAGTTTTGGCAGGTTCAGAAGTTGCTGCTCTGCAAGATGTCCCATATGTCAATGGTTCTTTCTGCTTACCCTTGTGCTTGCATATGCTAAGTAGGTCTCACTGTCCTCTTGCTTCTGAGTTGCTCAGCTGATGCAATGAGAAAATATGGTATGCACTATTACCCAATTGTCCTCAAAGCCTGTACATGTATGGGCCCCCTGCAGTCACCACTGTGCATGTGCGGTCCATGCCATGCCTCTGAAGGAAAATGAAATTCCACACCTAACCTTATATCCTGGAATAGCTTTAGTGCGTGCTTTCTTAAGAACCAACACAGGGACATGACTGTCATGTTTCAAATCTTCAAATGCCCTTGTGAACCAGGATATTTCAGTACCTAAGAAAACCCATTTCTGTCCTAGACGAGAACCATTTTTGGATTTTAGGCTCAATTTCCCACCTCTGTAGGCCTTACGTCAAATGAGAAATCTGGCTACTATATCTTCAGATTGCCATTTCAGCCATTATCTTCATACACTGGAAATCCCTGGTGACTGATTTGCTAAAAAGAACTGGTTGCCATAGCAAAAGATTTTGCAATGCACAGAAAAAAATCTGACCAATTGTTATTGAGAGAGAGCTGAGGTCTATATTTCTTTTTATATTCTTTGTTAATTAATTGTATATAATGTTCAAGGCAGAAATTAGAAATTTAAAAAAAAAATAGCTATTTCAGTACCTGTTTTATACTATCCCACAATCTGTCATTCAAGAGGGCAATAATGATGCTCTGAGCCTGAGTATATATCATTTATTTTTAGCATAGTGCTGGGCATTGTTTCTGAGGTTTCTAACATAAAGATAACTTGTTGGTTGATCTTTCCCATGGCAGCTATTCTTACCTCATATCTGGTTTTGGTTGATTTGATCAGGGTCCAAAGTTTCCTGTTAAGCTTAGCAATAACTTTTTTTTGAGAGTTATGTTTATTTTTTTATGCATAATTAGTTTTTTCCTTTGTTACAGACCCTGTTTATATTTGGGTTACACCACTGGAGTTTACTTTAATAATCTGGCATTGCATTTACTTCAGTGGGGGACAAATGCATGCATGCAGCTATTCACATGTGCATTGAATTTGATGGTAAAGCACTCTGCACAAGCAGAGGGGGGCGGGGGCATCAAGTTGGAAGAGGATGTCGAATTTAGCCAGATCATTACTCAGTTTCAATAGATTAGCCTTGGCATCATCTCTGAATACTGTGGTATTGGAGGATTGTTTTAGCTTCAGTCTTACAGTGAGTTTAACTGATTCCTGTTCTGTTTTTACCAGGGAGAAAGTTACAATTGGTAAGGAGCAGTGACATCCCATATTATTGAAGAACATGTCCAGGATTTTTTTTGCCCTGGTTGTTGTGTGGACTAACTAGTGCAGAGAGTTAGGAATGATGAAGCTCAGCAATCTCTGGACATACACGTTACAGGATGTATTCATCTCCCAAATAATGGAGGAGTAGTTTATGTCCCCTTTGGAATAGTGTTTGGTTTAATGCTTATGGACTCCAACCTAGTTAGGCAGGAGTTATAGGCTGAAGGGGACATACGGGAG
This sequence comes from Protopterus annectens, assembly GCF_019279795.1. NCBI lineage: Eukaryota > Metazoa > Chordata > Ceratodontiformes > Protopteridae > Protopterus > Protopterus annectens. The sequence continues at coordinate 696,982,588 of NC_056750.1, forward strand.
TTCCTATACTTAGCAATAATGTAATGAGAGAACTTGTTAATGGTATGTTGCATATGGAGGAGTTCCAGATCATTATTTTATCTAACTACTGTGGAGGTGAATTTTTTTTTTATTTTACAAACATAAAGATATAGTCATCTCTAAAAACGGGACAAATAATACTGCTCTGTTTATTTAGTGGATGACTCATCATCTACATAGTTACTGTTTATTTTTCTTGTTTGTTGAAGCCAGTAATACATATTTCTTACATGTTGCATTATATTGATTCCTACAACTGAAATAATAGTCTACAAATAATACTACTGTGTTTATTTAGTGGATGATGCTCATCTTCTACCTCGTTACTGTTTATTATTCATCCTGTTTTTTCTTACCATTATCTTTCCTTCTTGTTCTTTTCCTTAGTCCTAAATTATTGTGCATTCGCAGCGTTCATAACACTGCTATACCTCCTTTTACTGCACAAAAATCTAGTGCTGTGAAACCTAAAAGATACTTGGAGTTTATGCTGCCCTGAAGAACCAAACACTATTATAGGTATGTTTCACCACATAAAGGTTATTTTGAAAGTTGTATTTTATGATAATCCTTAACTTGCTAAAAACAAACATGTGAGCCAGCAGCAGGGATTTTTTTTTACTCTGTTTCTTTCTCCTCCAATATTATTACAGTAGCTTGAACATGGTACTGGATTATAGCTTTTCCTCTAGTCCCTATAATAATTTGGTCACCAGACAAATAACATTCTAACCTCCCCCAGGAAATCAACAGATCTCTTTATACTCAACATAAACATAAGGAGCACACTGAACAAAATCCCAGAGCTACACGCTACCCTGGCCCTCTACTCCCCTGACATAGTCCTCCTCACAGAGACCTGGCTAAAACCACTAAACAATAGTAATGACATTGTTCCACCTAGTTACAGTGTTCTTAGACAAGACAGAATATCCAGAACAGGTGGAGGCATTGCTCTCCTCTTCAAAAACATCCTGACCACTGAATTGTTAGCCACCGAACAACCCAAGTTCAGTAATGCAGAAACTATGTTCATAAGCTGAAAATCAACACAAACAAACACTTGCATATAATTTATATCTATGTACCCCCTGGCAATAACATTAACACAGTAGAATCCATTCAAGACTGGACATCCCAAAAATTTCCCCAAGAAACAATCATACTAGGTAATGTTAATATCAACTGGTCCTCCTTTAACTTGCTCCACCCCACAAATACAAAAGCACATAAAAAACATTTTTAAAGCATTCCCTATGTAACTCATTAACTTGGGAGACCACTCCCAATCAATTAAGTTGCATTAAACACGCCCTCTCTTAAAAACATCATTCCCTTAATATGCATTGCACAATACTACTCTTAAGCATATTTCTAAAACACACTTTAAAATCTTTTGTTCAATTATCAAAGCATTCAAGAACATTCCCCAAACACTACATATTTAGCAGCATTTCAAATACTATATATTAAGCAAATATATTCAGCAAAGGCAGTGTTAGATTCACTTGTCATTATATACTTTGTACTCATATCATACTATATTATGCTTCCTACATTGCTAATATATATATACTTTTTCAAGAAATGCATTTCAGTATTGAATCAATCAAAATCTAACTTGTGTACATTGTTTTACTATTCTGACATACCAAATACAGCTCCGGTTTAAAAATGCACATAACTTACCCATTCCACAGGTTCATATCTCGTTTTAAAGTTTAGATTCTTCCATATCTTAATCCATTGGTAAGCTTATCCATCAAACATGTCTTAGTCTAAATATAGTTATATTGCACCTTTGTTGTAATATATTCCTATTTCCAAAAGTTAAGAAATGAAAAACATGAAGAAAGTGTACTTGTCGTCATAATGACGCCTTCACGCATGCTCAATAACGTCATTGCGCTAAGTTACTGTCTCACACTTCCTTCATTTAGTTATAGTAAAAAAGCCAAATATTATAAAGTCTGATAAAATATCTGTTGTTAATAAATAATTCCGAATCAACTAAATCATAAGTTGATAGACCGTTGTACATAAGCAATTTCATGCCAAGAAGTGTATATACATCACCATAAAGATGTAATATAATTCAGCATTCCTATCATTTATATTATTCAGCTCTGTGCAATATGAAGCACTCTGAACATTGTATGGATATTACCAGGGCACTTCCTTATATAAATATGATAGACATAAATTTAACAGCTATCTCTAGGTAATCTACTCTAGTTGTAAAATATGTATAGTTCATGGGTATCTAGGTACCATTATGATCCAATATACATATACAGGCAATTTCATTCAAAAATACCACCAGTTTATGTAGAGATAAAACTTGTTTTTACACTTTTGTCATTCATATAAATCTCCACAGTATATAATATGCAGCACACAGAGCGCTATACGGTTGCTATCAGAAATAGTCTTACACAAGTATACAATAATCTAAATGTGGTACACTCTATTTAAGTAGTCTGCTCAAACAAGCATATAAAAATGGATAAATTCATTAGCTTAATAGATCTTTCCATATAATCATATGATATATCTATATGATAGGATACATATAGATACCATATATGAGACATGAAAATATTTCTAGTAGATCGAATACACTATATATAATTATAGGTATAAGCAGTATATATATCACTATTCTCATCATATTAAATAGATGGTGAATATATTATAGGCAGACAATGTCATGCATTCATAGTTAATAGATCTTATCTCTGAATACATTTAGATAAGTAATATTTCAAAAAATTTTTTTAGTTAGAATATTCAAATATTCTTACTTAATACTCCTACAATAAATAGATTCTGTTTCCAATCATGTCTAGGTAAGTGATATTCCAGATGTTTAGGTAGAATTCTACAGTATTCATGCCTAGTAGTTATATTTCTAGGTGTCATCTATTATATATCTATTATTATTTCCTAGGTATGTCACGTGCTTCTAAGGCACTTTTAATATACATCTTCCCATTCAGTCCCTTCTGATTGTATGCTCTAAGTTTTAGTATCCACCTAAGCTCACTTCTTTCTGTCAAGTTCTTAATATTACCCATCCTTTGTCCAGCAATAACTTCTTCTAATGCTATAAATTTGAAGTCATGATATATACCACTTTTCTCTATATACTTAGAGCACTCACATAATCCCTATTCCTTACACTACTAATGTGTTTCTTTATATGTTCTCTAAATGTCCTATTGTCTTACCCACATAAAAGTGTAAGCAACAGTCACATTGTGCTGCATATATAATATTCATACTGTTACAAGTGACTGCTACATTCAACTTAAATTTATTACCAGTGACTGGATGAACAAACTCATCAGTATTTTTAAAAAATGACACATATTACAACTAGTGCATGCTCTAGTACCTTTCCATGTATTCAGATCATCCCCAGGTAGATCCTTGGGATAGCATAACATGCGTTTCAGATTTTTCCTGTTTTTGAAAGTGAAACTAGGATGCTCACCAACTATTTCCCTTATTCTCTTGTCTGTCATAAGAAGCGGCCAATGTTTATTGAATACATCACTCACCTTCCTCATATCACTTGTATATGAAATAGAGACATTAACTGCCTTCTTATTAGCCATTACATCAGTTTGATTTGAAACTCGATCTAACTTATTTGAAAAATATGGCCTCGGTCTTCCTTCCCTAAGTGTCTTTACCTTTCCTAATGTACTAGCCACTTCATCCTTTTTATACCACCTATCATACAAATTATTTTCGAGGGTTACTAGTCCTTCTATGAATGTGGGTTCCTGGTTACTTAAACATGAAACCCTCATTCCTTGTCCTTTCACTATATTTGTAAAAGTTCTTCTAGGGTGCATACTTGTCCTATATAGCAGTGTGTTACAATAGCACTCTTTTCTATAAACTTTAGTATCAAACATACCTTCATTTCCTTTGGTTACAAATATGTCCAGAAAAGGCAGCCCTTCAAGTGAATGATTCATAGTAAATTTCAGGAAACTAGTAGTAACTTCTGCATCACTAGCAAATTGTTTCAGTGCTGAAAGGGTACTACCCCACACAAGAAAAATGTCATCCACAAATCTATGATAAAACTTCACATGATTCTTATACATTTCTAGGGGGAACAACTGTTCCACTTCCCATTGAGCCATTATTGCATTAGCGTAGCTGTTAGCACATGTGCCCATAGCTCTGCCTTCACGTTGTAATTAGTATTTACTACCAAATACAAACATGTTGTTTTCCAAAACAACTTCCATGAACCTATATATCATGTCTATAAGCTGTCCTCCATACTCACTATTATGGTACAAAAATCTCTGTAAGTATTCAACACTTCTCAATTCAGTATTGATATGAAAACAGTTGTTACATCAATAGTGACCAAATAATCTGTCTCACTCATACTTGATGTTTGACTATATGTATATAGGCTCTCTAGGAAGTGTGTGGAGTCTTTTAATACTACTTGTGTTCTATCCAGGATAGGTCTAACTTTCCTTTCTACAAAAATGGAAAATAGTTCAGTGATCCACCCTCTACCTGCAACTATAGGTCTAAACGGTGGAAATTGAGGGTCCTTATGTATCTTAGGTTGCCCTTGAAATGACTGTATAATTGGATATTCAACCGTTAAGAAATGAACCAGTTCCATTGAGATACCATAGCCGATCATGAAATCATTAATAATAATTCTAATGACGCTATATCTATCTTGAATGTAGTCAATAGTGATGGACTTGTAGACTTCATCATCAGCAAGCATATTATATAATGAGCTATAATAGTATTCCCTGTCCATAATTACTTTCATACCCTCTTTGTCCGCAGGTCTAATAACAATCTGTGTATTTTCCATCAATTTGGTTAAGGCCGCCTTCGCCTGCCATCTTCAATTCTGATATTTATCATTCTTGGTGTGTGTACTTAATGTGTTATACAACTCATCCTCACACATCCTAACAAAGGCCTCTAAAATGGGATAATTAGGTGGCATGTAGCTACTGGGTTTCCTAAAAGTTTCTACTCCCTGTTTTATTTCATTAGGAAAATTCAGTTTTAACATAACACTTCTTAAAAACATCTTTAAATCAACTATAGTGTCCGGTATATCTGCTGCCTGAGCAGGAATAAATGATAGACCCTTTTGCAGTACTAAAATTTCATCTTTAGTTAGCTGTTGTTGTGATATATTCCAGGCAATATTCCGCATCAAATCTGATTCCACATCTTCTTCAGAGTAGGATATTCCATTCTCTCTGACTGCTCCTTCCTTTTCATCCTGCCTACGCTCTTGGACCTGTATGGTTGTCTTCCTCTTTCTTGACGTATAGGTAGAGGAAAAAATGGAAATGTTTGTGTAAATAGGATTAAACCCACAACCCTGGCTGCTGACAGGTTACCTGTAGAATATCTAAAGATCACAGCCAAAGCCACCTCTTACCCAGTCTCCATGGTCATTAACCACTCTTATCAGAATAACGCATTCCTTCTCTGTGGAAAAATTTGCGTATAATACCACTCCACAGAGGAGGTAACTCTGTGGAACTATCTAATTACCACTCAATTGCCATTCTATCCCCCTTATCTAAAATCCTTGAAAATTGTATACATTCCCAAATAATGCAGTATCTCCTCACTAATAAACTGCTAACAAACACCCAGCATGGATTCCTTCCCAGTCACAGTACTACCACAGCCCTTATTAGCTTTACCAACACAGTAAACCAACATCAACAGAATGGTAACCTAGATCTTTACAAGCCCTTCAGTACTGTCTCCCATCACAAACTCTTTTCTGCTCTCTCTGATCTTAATCTCAGCCATTCCACACTAGCATGGTTTCAAGACTATCTAACCAACTGCCAACAAGCAGTAAAATGGCAAAACTACTTATCTCCCCTCCTACCTGTTACCCTAGGGTTCCACCAAGGATCCATTCTTGGACCTATTCTTTTCAATATATTCACCAACCAACTCCACAAAGCTACCTGGCATGCCACTCTAGTCCAGTACGCCAATGACTCCACTCTAATCTGCTCTAACATATCACTCCCTCAATTCCAGGAATTGACACAAGAGTCCTTTACCACTGTTGAAACCTGGTTAGCCAACTCTCAACTAATAGTTAACCCCAATAAAACACAGATAATGATATTCTATCCCACTAGAGCCTTAGACCCTATACCTCCATTCACAATATTCTCAGCCAATAACACCCCTATCACACTTGTCCACACATCAAACATCTAGGGGTTATCACAGCATGAGATTTGATATGCAAATTGCACAGACAATAAAGAAACTCCATAAAAACCTCGGAACCCTATATAGATGCAAAAAGTACCTCAGCAATGACAGTAAAGTCACCATCTCAAGAACCCACCTACTATCCACACTCCTCTATGCCTTTCCCATACTCAACAACTTAAGCAAAGCAGACTTTAAACAAGCTAAACACCTGCTACAATAAAATATCTAGGTTTGCTACTGACTCAAGCAACTATCCTGGCTAGAATAACTTAACCTGCTTACATATAACTAGTATACAGTAGCCCACCAAAATCTATATTATTCTGATAGAGTTCCTGCTCTTCAAGGTCTACTTAATATCTACTCTAACAAACTCCTATTAAGATACACCAGTAAAGCACTGGCTGACCTAGGCAAAAGCAACAATAGCTCGGGGGACTCCTTGTTTTTCATTTCTGTTGCAAAAGCATGGAATACCATCCCCGTAGATATTAGGACCACTGAAAGCAAAACTAATTTCAAAACAACTCCTCTGGTCCCATTTACATAGTTCTTGGTTATGTAATTGTTATGACCCTGGATAGCTTCATTTCATTAGTTCATATCATACCTTAACCTTCTATGAAAGCTTGCAACAACTCCTTTCTGTACTCTTAATCAATGTGTGTTTACTGTACTAGCCAATGATTAATGCAACCAAATGGCTGAATAAACTGTCCTTTCAGCTGTATTGTTTATTGTAACACACTGTGCTCCTTATAGTATATTTACTTTTTGCTCCTTTCTTGGCCTTGAAACTGTATTTTATTAACTTTTGACTCTGTAATGTACTTTAACGTGTATTGTATTTACTGTATTTCCTGTATTAATCTTTGTGGAGCATTTCACCCTGGGCCTCCACTGAAAATGGAATCCATGCCCAGTTGGACTTTCCTAGTAAACAAATATAAAATAAATAAATAAATATCTGGTTACTTCTTCTATTGCAGTGGGACTAAATGCATGGTAGGCACTGAAATCATACACTGATGGGATACTACTGGCCTTGAAGCATATCTCTGTGACAATGCATATATCAGTGTTTTCTGGGGTAAGCAGAGCTTGTGTGGAGTGGTGATTTTGTTAAAGCCCCAAGCAGAGAGCAGCAATATGATTATGTTATCCAGATTCTGGTTTGTTATGTTGGAAGCTTTTGTGGACTGACGTTGCCTAAAAAGGCACTATGGGGCAGACAAATTTTTAGCCAGTATATAAAAGCCATCCCCGGCAAAGCAGTTAGGACTGTCTGTCATGTCCTCCTTGGCTGATAAATACTGGACTCTCTTTGAATGACACCAGAAGCTAAGCCAGTTGTTGAAGTCAATCATCTTTTGTTCATATGCAGCATCATTCTTGATGATGGTAAAATGCTTTTCAAGGCTAGGTTCATACCTGCCTTGGGGACATATTCCAAGAACTCCTTCATGTCTCCCTTTATATAGTATATAGTCTTGTACAATGTAGTGACTGATGATCCTGGCAATATCTTCAATCAGCTCTTGAAAGCTCGGGTATGCCAGCTTTCAGACATCTGATCTACTGACCTCTCAGTTTGCTGATCTACTGATCATAGTCACCTTGCACTGTGGGTAATAACAGCATTAACTTAAATGTAATTCTATAAAATTTATGTTTCTTTATTGAATGGTTGAACTGAAATCTTAAAAATCAGTCACACATTATAATTATTACAGAGTTTATTGAATTTTGTTTGTCTAGTTTTGTTTGTTTTCTAATTCATAAGAGCTTATGAAACCTTATACAAAAAGGAATACGTTTCAATTAAATAGGTTCTAAATGATTTAACATGAAAAATAAGTGGGGGCCAGTGCAACCTCATTCCAGGCTGCAAGTTTGTCAGGATATTGTATACATAAGTGATATATGTGCCACAGGGATATGTAACCCACAAAGGAATGTAACCAGGCAGTCTACTGAAGACCATTAGGGCAAAGGTGATATTGGCAAAACACTGTAGGCAATATGAAGCATCTTTATGAGATATAGATTTTAACAGGTAAAACATGGTGTCAATGGCAGGTAAATTTGGATTAAATGGCTGTTCAGTGAATGCACAAGCACTAAGTGCATTAAAATAAAAAATGAAATAGCATACAATACATTATATCGCCAAAAAGAATTTAAGCAAGTCCCCTCCACACTCAAGCCTTCCACATGTCCCCTTGAATCTAAATATAATAAAGTCTTAGGTTGTACAACCTTAAGGATAAGGGAATATTCCAATTTAAACAGAATAATGAACTTCATTAATGAAAACTTTGATGTAATATGTAGACAGAATAAGGACACACACTTGTAAAAAAAAAAAAAAAAAAAAAAATATTTTGTTGACCTCGTCTTGATTTAAGGCATTTGATATCAGAACAGTTGAAAAAATCTATAAACAGTGATGGTGGAAGAAGAAGGGAATTATTACTGCAAAAGTTGTATTACTGAAATAAAGGTGGACAATGTTGATTTTCTGGGAAAACAGCAAGAAAAAAATATTAGATGATATTTGCACAGTGTGTGTTTGAGTACATCATTTACAATGAGTACATCATTTACAATGTAGTATTATTTTTCCAGATAAAGAAAGTGTAACAAGTAATTCACACTGATTTTTAAAAAAGCAGAATAAAAAGGAGAACTGTAACAGTGTGAAGTTGAAAAAAGCATGCTTGAAATACCAGTGTGACAACATGGACCTCTCATATTTTTTCAAAAAAGTATGACAATGTTGACAACTCCTATAGAACATGCTGTGCAAGCTAACTTAATAATAACTGGAAATGGTTTGTGCAAGGCTTTCAGCTATGTGGCTGCAAGAGAGGTCAATAAAAAGACACAAAAAGAGAAGTACAGATGTTTCTTCATCTGTTTGGGGATAAAACACTACAAGTGTGAAATTATTATTTTGATGAAAATAAAAAATTAATTATTTAAAGAATGTAATGCAGAAGTTTGAGGCCTAATCTTAACTAAACTAAGAAGATTTTTCACATGTACAGGGCTGTAGAACTACACTATCACGCATGACTAAGTTGAAGAAGAAAAGCAGGCACAGCATCAAATTTGGCAACTCAAAGTCGGTGATAAGAGATTGTTTGTGGTGTACCTACAGAACCTTTATGAAAAAAGGTGCTTAAAAAGAGATGAGACTGCAGAAACCACTGATATTGATAGAACAAAATACAGATGTAGGAGTGTATTCATCACAACAATAGTTATTCAAAACTAATTTATCTACTAAGTAACAGATGTCAAAAGACACCATCATTTAGTAAAGACATGTGATAAAAAATCATTTCTAAAATGCCAAAGACACAATAACATCAAATTCCACAAATCTATTACTGGAGATATATCATTAGCCCATCCTGAGAAATATTATGAGTTTGTATATATATATAAAAATATAGTCTGGTTAAATTTCAGTTACTGTTAGTAACACTGCAATGGATGGCACCAGGTTCGGACTAAATTGTCCGAAATCCTGAGGAGTCAGTGATGATGAACTTGTTCAGTAGCTGAAAGTATAACGTTTATTTGAGTATGACAGGGGTCAATCATAACTCAAACCAGTAGTGTGCATTTGCCATTGTCTCAAAGCTAATTGGCCTTTGCATACACAACAGATACAAGTGGTATGTATCCAGACACTCTGATCCTCTCATTACTTTGAAACGCAAGTGGAATTCATACCCCATCTGGCCATCACATTCTTTTCTAACAGCATCATGGGATTTAATGCCTGTAACCTCAGTCAGGGCAGCACTCAACATTCTTCTTGTAGTCAATATTTTTTGTATCATTCTTTCTCCCATTCCTTGCTGATCATCAAGAAAACCATTTTGAGAATTCAACAGAAAGACAGTCTTTGTGGATTTTGTAGTTTAATCCCTAACCCCAATGACTAGTCTATGATGTGAGCACCCATATCATCACTGAGGTGTTCTATCCAGTTACATGGTATATGCATGCTCCCACATGCACACACGGGATCTATATTAAAATAACAAAAGCTTACAAACGCGAATACAAATATATTGTCACATAAACGTTGATGTACAAAAAGAGCAACATACGTAATCAAAAATTAGAATGCCGAACGTATTTCCTTGGCCAGCAGGGTGATCGTGGGGATGAGGAAATATATTTAAGTTGGGGAGGGTGCAGGGGGGCTTGTCCCCCTTCAAAAGTGTGTTTATTTAAGTTTGTTTAGTTAGGTTTTCCTTACCTGTATGGTGCTGTTGTTTGACTAAATACATTCGGTGTTCTAATTTTCACCAATTACGTATTTTGCTCTTTTTGTACATCAACGTTTTTGTGTCGATGTATTTGTATTCGTGTTTGCAAGCTTTCGATATTTTAATATAGACCCCACACAAGTACATAAGACAGCTACCATCAAGAACTTGGTCCACTAGCTCCCCAGTCCTACAAGTTTTAGTACATGCATTCACTTGCAGGACAGCAGTTTGCCCATCTGGCATCAACACAGGAATACCCGAAGAATTGTTGAGTTAGTGTGTGGAATTTACTCCCACCCTGCTCCTCCCAGTTCTTCTTCCACCCAAGCCATTAGTCAAACTTGGGTCATATAGAACATAGCCAGAGCTTCCTAACTCTGTGTCACAGAGCCAGGAATAGTATTCAACATTTTCTTTATTATGTGTAATGAATGACTGTGATATCTATTACTTTTACATTCTAATTATTTTAGTTATGTTTCTCTTTTGTATGTTCTGGGTTGAGCCTGAAAAGGGCCATGAATTCAAATCAGTAACTCAGTTAAGCTTGCTAGTAACAGGATGACCTTCTATATTGTAAGGGGGAGTAAGTAACTTGACATCCCACATTATAAGGGGAATAATCATGGATCTCATGGAGTGCTTGGAATGTGAACTGAAACAGGACTTGTAAAATATGTTGTATATCCTACCAGTAAATTTTCAAGAGATCTTTGCTAATTAATTATTAATAATTAATAATTGTTCATTATATTTTAAAATGGGATAATCTGTCTACTAGGGGATGAAGGGGAGGAAAAAGCCGTTCCATCAACTCAAACAAGCTAACTAAGAAGACACAATCTAAATTGGTGCTTTAAAACCTTTTCTTCCACACCTTCCCTATGCAGAACTCCAGTAATCAAAATATATCTTGCAACCCCTCCTTCCAGACCTTAAATCTGCGATGAAGTTTCATCCAAAATAGTCCTTCCCAGTTGCAGAATATCTCCACTGTAACATGAAATATCACTATACAGTCCTCTTTCCAAGTTCCCTTGTCCTTCAATAAAACGTCTAACATATTCTCCCTATGTTTTTTTTTTAACCAATGACACCGAACAGATTTACTAAGCTTCTTTTGTACCATTTTCTCCAATGAGTCCTACATAGCTTTCTCCTCAAAACAACATTTTTCCTTGTAGTTTCAATTTCTCAAGCTATGTCCCCTTACTATAACTCTGTTTTCCCTACTGTTTATTCTACTCTGTCCTACACACTTTTTAACCCCTACTCTATTACTGTATATGCTGAATACCTATTACTACTGCTTTAATTAACCTTGACTATTTGTAGTCCTATTTTGCATTTATATTTAGCTGATGTTGCTTAGATGAGTCTATTAGAAGTGCTGGCATTTCAGTAGCTCATAGCTGGCCTGCTACTTCCATTTGCTCAAAAAACAAATGACTTCTAACTTGATTCCACTACTAAAATGGTAAATACCCTGCTTCCACTAACCCAGTCCTACTACTTGAATACTTGGCCTGCCCAGCAGTTAAATTTAACCATGAAATTCTCTTCTACTCCTTAGTGCTAATCTTAAACCTTATTCCCTAACCCCAGAATTCCTAGTCACTGCCAAACCCTTATTACACATCCTGTTTCTTAAACCTAAAACTAGCAGTCATCCCTTAAACTTAATCCTCCTAGTTTGTTCATAACTCAGATCACAAACTCTGCTTCCTTAATCCTAACCATTAAACTCCCAATCACTTCCTAAACCTAATCATAAAACCTGCTCCATTAACTTAAACCATCAGTTGTTTCCCTAAAAATCCTAAAATTCCCAGCTGTTCCCTAATCCTCATTACCTGCTTACTAACCCTAACCTTGAAACTTCTAGTAGCTCCCTAAATCTAAGCCCAAAACTCCCAATCATTTCCACTCTTTCCCCACAACTGTCACACATCATCCTTGGACATGACTTAACTCCCGATCAGCAGCTATATTTCCTCTCCATGGTTACTGCTCTAAACCTGCCTGAACTTGACTACAGGTTCAAGCATGAGCTTATAAAAATTGCCACACATACACACGCATACATACACACACACACACACACACACACACACACACACACACACAACAGGTACTCAGCTATGTGAATGTGATACGTGAGCAGCCAGGACTTGAGCATTTAAAGTAGACCCTGCTTAGACATTATTTTCTTTTCTTCTGTATATTTTCTAATTAGAACTTGACTGAAAAAATGCTAATGTGGACTATTTACTCTACGAGAGCAAAGAAACAATAAAAAAAAAACGTTTCTAAGGGATAATGTACTTTGATGTTCACTGCAGAAGGCAGAAAGGTCTAGACCATGAGATCAGCTGGAAATATTGCTTGGTTTTCCCGTTTACATTATTTTTTTGCCTCTTCTAATTGCAGTCCTACTGCCTTGTTTGCATCTCATACAAAGGCATGGACATAAACAGATAAATCCTGATGTATTTGGGAATAAGGGAATAAAAAGTTATTTTATATTTAGCAATTTTCCCTTTTCCTGAAGCTGCTCTTGATTTTGAGGATTCCACATGTAACTAATCATATCTCCTTAAACCAAACCCTGGATTACTTGCCATGAATGAAGAACCAGTACAAATACCACACTTGAGGATCTTTTCTACTTTTTATGGCCGTCTAAAAGAGTTTTGTGTACATGTGTGTCTGTGTTTGTGTGTGTGTGTGCATACATATACATATATATATAGTTTGTGTGGATATTACATCTTTGAAATCATTCTCAGGTTGTGTAAAATGCACTTCAGAGCATATAGAAAGTTATGGTCACTGTTGCACCAGTAACTCTAACTGCCTCTTTGTTGTATATAGTGCGTGTGTGCATCAATATAGTATCAAAGAGTGATGTGCAGAAACATTCATGAACATAGCATCAATTTCAGCTCATCAAAACTACAAAAAGTTGGGCAAAATGCAAAAACTAAAGCAATCAGAAAGGGAGAGTGAGCAATGATACCTTGTCTGAATAGTAGTTCTGTTATGGAAATGTTTTCTTGGTAAGGAAAAATGCAGCATTGGGATTAGAGGCCACAGCAGGAATTAAGTTTATCCCATGAGTAAGGAAAGAGATGGGAACAGCTCCTTGACGTTTGTTTTTGAAATCTTATTTGTAAATCCTGCAACAAAGATCACTATAATAAACACCAAAAGATATAAAAACCTAATAAAGAAAATATATGTGAGAGAGGAATGCTTACATTTATCAGTGCAATATAATACAAACAAGAAATTCATACTATCCAGAAAAGAAAAAGACTAAGAAATGCTTAGAGGAAAAGTGAAAAAACACATGCTGTAGGGTGTGGTAGTCCAGTAAAGATGTTTTGCACGTTGTGGATTGTATGTAGTGTAAAAGTAACAAGTCATTAACATTTTATTTATTTTTATTTATTTTACATTTGTTGATCGGGAATGTCTGACTGAGCCAAAGCTCTTTTTCAGCAGAGGCCCGGGGAGGAAAGCTCCAGTTTTTACAGCTTATATTATTATTGTATGCAATAGTACAGAAAGTAATGGTACATGTACAGATATTCAGCAGCAACAAATACTTAATCAACATTTTTACAGGTAATTCAGAAATACAAGTCATAAACAATAGAGAAAATTCAGACCATTTAGTAAAGGACTGTAGTGAGGATCCAAGTTAAACAGGGAAGTTTGGTATGCTGAGTGTATCAAGGAGGGTTGGAGCAATGGTAGATCCATTGTCCTTTAAAATATTCTTTTAAGGTTAGTTTAAATTGTTTGGGATGTGTGAGTGTTCGAATTTTGAGGGGGGAGTTTGTTCCACGCAATAGTGGGGTGGTAGCTGTATAGGCTGCACCCTGCTTTAGACTTGGGCTTATAGACACTTAAGTCTTGGGAGGAGCTACATAGGTTTCTTGGGGGAACATAATGGGAGATAACAGAGTATAAGGCTGGGCAATAAGAGGGCTGATAGAGAATAGAGTTTATGGTTTGGAGCTGAGAAAGGAGCAGGAGGTGAGGCAGTTCATGCACTTTAGAGAGAGACAGTGATGGGATTTGTAGGATTGTTGAGTAGCAAATCTAGCTATTTTACTGTAAGTAGACTCTAGTCTTGTGAGAAGAGAGCAGTTAAGGTTAGTGAGGATTTGTGAGCAGCAAGTTAAGCAGGGAGGAAGGTGAGCAAGAGCAGCTCTGGCTTCTTGTGTGAGAACATTTTTGTTTCTGTGTAATAAACCTAGTTTGTGGTGAGTTTTACTAATACAATTATTTATGTGAAGATCAAATTTTAATTGATCATCTATTGTTACACCAAGGAGTGTTGTACCATAAGGCTGCATACACAGCTTCACACAAGAAGCATTGCAGGTGTGGACCACTCTGTGGTCGCAGTACTAGCACATACAGTGCAAAAACATGCATTGTGATGGATAACTGCAAAAAGAATAGACCACTTAAATTCCAACCAGTTCAATGAGAGTTGTACAGTACATTGGTGTGTCTAACCCATATGTGAAATTTTCATGTATTATCTCGGCCCCATAGCCAATTATCTTGTTTCAACTTCTGATGTCTGCTTCTGTAATCACTGTTACAAAATATTTCTTCCATACTTAAATCTACCTTCTCATCAGCCATATTACTATAATTTTCCATGATCATGTATTGGAACAGCTGTATAACTGGTAGCCGTTCTATTACCCTGAATAGACAGATGTACCACTGGTAAAATAATGCAGTTATCTCCATACTTTTCAATTAAAAATTATCCTATAACTGCCATCCTGTGTTACTAACACCAGCAAGTGCAGAGTCGAGCAGAACTCTTGTCACCTGTGCATATACTCAGTATAGGTTAATAACAGAAAATTTTGATATTTACACTTAATCAGCCTTATAGTTTTCCTGCCTCTGGTTGCTACACTGTAGGACATGTTTTGCATTAAACATCATTTTGTGTATACTATGTTTTGCACTTCTGTGCCATAAACTGATATTCACTTTATGACATTAGTTGTTTTTGAGCAGACAGGGTGAAATCTAAGAAGATGGATGAAATAGCCAGTAAAGCTGATTACATTAAACTTCCTGGTGGCACACTGTAGAGTCTTTGAGGGCCT
Source organism: Protopterus annectens (assembly GCF_019279795.1). Lineage (NCBI taxonomy): Eukaryota > Metazoa > Chordata > Ceratodontiformes > Protopteridae > Protopterus > Protopterus annectens. Next base: position 696,998,309 of record NC_056750.1, read on the forward strand.
CATTTCTGGGCAAGAGCAACTCATAATCGTTTATGCCTTTTTGGATGGAACTGAAGTACAGGCATGATTAGTTTACATTATATTAATGAAGGGATTTCTTCTGATGGTTGTGCCATACTAAGGTGGTTAACAAATCTTGGTTTTGTCAACTGGTTTGTCATCTGCATTTCTGACACTGTAATGCCCATTGCAGCACAGTGTATCTAAATGCTATTTTACCCATTCCATAGTTTCACAATGTCTGCTATTACTGCTACATGAAGGAAATCAGTCTGACATGCTCTGCAGGTCACACATTTCTGAATTTTGGTGGATGATGTGGGACTGCATTTGCATGTCTACTGTATACCTACACTCTTACAGGTACACAGTACTGTATGCAGATTGTCCAGGGTGTTTGGACTTATTCATAAACTGTGTGTATGTAGTATGTGGTTTTAACCATGTTCAAGTCCCACACAGTTGCAGGTTGTGTATATGAATCCCTCCTACGGTGCAGAAAGGAAAGCAATGCTATGCATAAGGGAACCAGTCCAGAAACTGTGCTAGACAATCATTTTATAAACAAACATGAAAAAAAATCTTAACTCATACAAATCTAAAGTAGTTAAGAGACAAAGAAGTAACACTTCTGTTACTTAAAAAATGTGGGCTGGTGAAACCGGACAATTTAGCGGGACTATAAGTGATTCATGCCAAAATGCAGGTGGAATGAAGTAAGAAACAAGTAAGGAACGGGTGGCACAGTGGTGCAGTGGTTAGCATTGTCGCCTCACAGCAAGAGGTTCTCTGGTTCAATTCTTGGCTGAGCTGCCTTCTATGTGGAGTCTGCATGTCTTACCTGCATTTGTGTGGGTTTCCTCCCACATTCCAAACCCGTGTCTGGAGCATTTCTCCCTAGGCCTCTGCTGAAAATGGACTCTGTCCCAGTTGGACTTTCCCAGTAAACAAATGTTAAATAAATAAATAAGACAAAAGCAGATGAGTTTAAGCCAGACAGCAGAACACACAAACAGGGCTCCTTATTTTGTATTTCAAAACTTTGCAGGAGACAGTGAATTGCAAACGAATGAAATTAAATGGTCTACCTATAATGAACTAAAAATATGATAATGCAAAATGTATTTGAGATATTTCAATAATGTCCTCATTTTCATTCCCTTTCTTCCCATTTTTACATGGGGTCCAAGTGTCACATCAACAGTAATTAATGTGAACAAATCACCTAGAGCGAGAGTTTACACTGCAGAGTGGCTATCCCTGATATATGCTTATTAATGTTCATAAAGTCAGGCACTGAAACAATGTTACTTCTTTGCAGTAAACAGGGTCTACTGCAAACACTTGAATTCCAGGCACTTGATGACCTCAGTCACTCAAGCAGGGACTCAGGCATCTTGTAGCTCATGAGGGCTGAGCTTTGGGTTGGGAATGGGACATGACAGGGGCATAGATTAGTGTTTCTGGCAGCAACTGTGAGTGGGATTTAGATTTAGGGAGGATGATTTTAAGGTAAGGAAGTGAACTGGGACTTTAGGCTTAAAGAACAGGATGGCAGTTTCTGGCTTACATAGTGTGGAGTGCTTTAGGATCAGAAAGCAAGACAGGAGTTTTATGGTTTAAGAGTGACTGAGAAATTTAGGTATAGGGATGCAGAAGTTCTGTGTTAAGGGTTATAGACCAAGTGAGAATTTTAGGGTTAGAGGTAGTGCTTTGCAGTTTAGCGGGGTTGATTTGGGGGAGGCAAGGTAATTAGCTAGTATCATGCTAGTGGTAGTTTGGGCACTAATCATTTGAAGCAAGTGGTACCAAGCAGGTTGGCTGCAAGCTACTAACACATGAACACTTGTAGTGGACCCACAGAAACATGAACTTACACAAAAGAGTTTTGTGTGTAAGAGCTGAAAATATGTTAAGTGAAGTTCCACAAGAAATTTCAAAGGCAGTTTGTCAGAAACCAGCAACAAGCCTATTTAAATTTCAAAGTCAAGACATTTGCTGACAGTGAACTGCCATTCAAAGCAGTATACATATTTGAAAAGCAAAGCAAATTTTACAGCAGTCAAACTACAAGTAAAATACATATCTGCACATTATGACACTCCAGTACAGTGAATTTTAATGATGGGCTATAATTTTTCCTAGTGAAATTTTATACCTTTAAAAAAGATGAGAACTTCTGTCACATGACCTTCAATTAAGCTATTTTCGGTCAAATTGAATGGAGGCAATAGGGATACAGACTTTCAAATTATGCAACAAGGCTTAAAGAGGGATAGAAATATTATTTCATAGTCTTCATGAGCCTTCATAAGACACACTCTAAGGACTTAGGAGCTTACCAGAGCAAATGCTGAAGGGCTAGAGACAGGACAACATTTGCAACAATGCCATGATTGTTAAAGCTAAGGATGGGCCAAAATAATTGACTAGCAAGACAGAAAGCAAAGGACAAAATAATGCTTTTTTTGCAACAGTTAAAAAAAAAACAAAGATTAGCCCAACCCATATATCGCTGTAAACAGGATAGGAATATTATGGTTAGGGTTAGGGACTGGGTGGGGGTAACAGACTAAGCAGTGTTTTAGACAAAGAAACTCAGAGGATCTAGAAGCAGGTTGGTTTAAAGTGAATGGCCTTTAGTTTCTAAGACTTCCACTTGAAGAAAAGATTCTCATGGTGTGATGTCTGACAGAAACCCATGATAGGCATACAGTACCTGTAGAGACAAACTCATTAAAGCACCCCAAATTTTCAGCAGTATTGAGTTTCAAATGCTAAAATATTTTAAAAGGCTCTGAGTTGTTAGGATTTGAAATGAGTATTGCATAAACTCATAGAGCTGGAAGATCTGTGAACATAATATTTAAATGCTATTAAGAATAGATTAACAAAGGCAGAGATCAGAAAGTTGTCTGTGCAGTGCAAGCAATGCATAATCAAATGATCAAAACCAGAGAATCCACTACTGCCAAACCAGCCAAATACAGCAACACTGACAAAAGGCCCTAGACAAAAAAAAACATACAAAAACAATAAAAACATGAAGGTACCTCACAGCAGCTAAGATCCAGATTTGCATCTGCAATGTGGGGGTTTAGTGAAAGCCCCTGAAGCAAAGCCCTGCAAGAAAAAAAAGGAATAGTCACTTTGGTTCTGGTCTGTAGGGACCTTTCTGTTCATATCTGTAAAGTAATTAAATGATAAATAGCAATGTGGCTTTTGTTCCATTATTAGAATTGATTGAATTTTTTTTCTGTCTAATTTATATTTAATTATTAAGGATATTCAGAATATCTATGACCAAATCACTATGGTAATCATGCTGATTTAAGAATTCATACCAACCAAACATTGCTTTACAGTATAATTTCTATAACAGCTCTTTCAAAACAATGGTGTGTATCTTGCAAAGTTGTTTTGCAGCAGTGTGGACAGTACTTCGCAAGTGATTTGCACAGAAGGCACTAAAAGTACACATTCTCATAAAGTCATTTGGTTTTCTGATATTTCTTCTTATATGATTATTTTATTTCCTTACCAATATATGTACACCTGTAAAGCATCAAAAGGAAGTGGGAGTTCAAGGAGGTAGTGAGATACGCACCACTGGCCCAGTAATCAAGGAGCCTCAATCCTCACCACTGGGGATGTACATTGGGAGGATGACCTGTATACACACAGTATTTCTAGATGCAGCTCACTGCATCAAGTGCAATTTCCCTTAACAGCACACAGACACCACAGTCCAGGGCTGGTTTCTCACTTTCTCCAGATCCCCAATAAGACTCCCCACAGCTATAGAGTTGAGATCTCAGTTGAGGGCCAAGCCAAGACCTCCAACACTCACTCTGCTCAACTAGTGCTTTCTGTCCCTGCCCAAGTAGCTGACGCACACACTCCTGGAGATTTGTTTCGCACACACACACACACACACACACACACACACACACACACACACACACCTGGGAAAGGGGGGCACAGGTTTACTACCTATGCCCCATTCTACCCATGCTATGAGGTAGTTATGCCTGACACCAGCCACCTCTTTATCAGCTACTTTAAAGCCCTTAACAAAGTATGTCCAATCTTACTGTGTAATGTTACTATCAATACAAATGGTAGTTTGACCAAGAGCAAGGGTATTAGGAGTGGCCTACGCAGTTTCCCCAAATAAATATGCAAGTACTCTCAGAACTTAAATATGTCTCACAAAAATCAGCCACAATGAAATGCTTAAATATATTTAATAATAAATAATAAAAGAACAAGACAATAATAAATATATATGTACAGTCATATCAGAATTCAAAATCACAGGAAATATTTAAAACAACATTGCAGGACAATCTCAAATAAATAAAGAAAAATATCTAAACTAAGCTTTGCTATATTCCTGACTATATCTAAAAGAATTATACTGTACCCTAGTATACTTACTTCAGAGCAAGCAAGGCAGATGTGATGAGTGGATCTTGATGTTGCCAGGTCAAAGACAAATACAGAATACACCCTCTCTCTCTCTCTCTCAGAGAGTTCTTAATATCTCATATATTACTGCTAGGATAGCTTGCAGAATGACATCATTTCTTGTCATCTGACTCTATCCCAGGTAAAACCCCCACTGCTGAAAGTTATTAGTATTTAGCATCCACCTGTGAAAATACACAGACCTCAGATCTTTTGGTAAATGATGGAATTCGTAAAATAATTTACATTCCTCCACATTTAATGACAATACAGAAGACTTCTCTAGTAAAGACATCATGTCTTCTCCTGCAATGAAACTGAAGGATAATATCTTTTTTTATGGCCCATCCATAAAGTAATTTAATTTCACCAATTTTTCTGAAGTTTTGCAAGTTAACCTCCTGTGTTCCAGTTTCCCTGTTAAAATATATACATTTAAACAGCTACAATAATGTATATACAATTCTGTTCTTTTTTCAGTAGGGTACACTGTGGATGCATTACAAATATCACTTTGTAAAATACCTCTTCAGCACACGTCTGTACAAACCATCTTATATGACATACAGATCTAATACATCTGTAGTTCAAACATCTTATATGAATTGTGTTGATATTCACAAATGACATACAGTTATTTACAAAATTGCAGATAGCTGGTCTGGCTATATCTCCTTTTGTGACAGTGAGGTTCAGGAACAGGCAGCTTTGCTACCTCATTCAGTCTGGAACAGATGCATTTGTGCATGTAATGTAGACACATTTCCATAGATGGGGATGTGCCATAATCACAATGGCAGATCACAGGTAAAACTACAGCATCTGGGAGGTGGGGGAGTGAAGCTAACTGACAGTATATGCAGTGTTGTACATGAGGTCAGTAGCTCTGCAAAGTGAGGGCGTACCAAACAAATCCCCTGGTGTGCGGGATTAGCATATGTGACACTGCAGACTGCTCCTCACCACCTCTCCTGCCCAGCCCAGCACTGGTGGGGTCCCACACTTGGGTGATAATACAGGGGACAATTAGGCAAAAATGGTGTAGCCAGGCAGCTGATGGTCATCTGAGGGGCATGCAAATAGAGGAAAAATGGAATAGGGAATTATAAGTATTTGCACACTTGGTTAAGGTGTCCTTGAGTCTTTTGTGTGAAGTCGTAATGTCCCTCCTACATCGGTATGGATTTTGTTGTGTGCTCTGATTGACTTACTTTCAGATATTACATGAGCTGTTTTTTTTTGTTTGTTTTTTTCTAAGTTTTCAGTAATTTGGCTGCATGGACACACACTGGGCTTCATTGTTGGACTTCTAAAAGGTATGTCTGCCATGTAAAAAGGAAATGTGCAGGTGTGAGTATCTTGCAATGGTATGCATCCTGCTCAAGATGCAATCCTATGCCTTTATTGCCACTGTGTGTCAGGACAGGTACCAGTGCTAGAGCGCTACGATTTTCTCTGCCCATATGAAACCTTAATTTGGGCTAAGTGAGTAACTGACAACAAAAAGATAAATGAATGAACAAAAAAGAAATGTTAAGATAAAAATATCTTAATTATAAATTATGTTCATTATTGAATATTAACATTTTAAAATTATATGTCTAAAAAGGACAGATTACCATACTATTCGCATGTTTTTAATTCAAGTATGAATAAATAATTAAAAGACTGAGATATATTTAAAATACTAAGCATAAAATAATTAAGCAACATTACACAAACAGGTGCATACTAATGCACACAGATATCTGTAAAAGTGTCATTAAGACAAAAAATAGGCATTATTTAAATTTAAGCAAAGAATGTTAGTTTTATTATAATCCTTTAATGTGGGAATCAGTTAAAAAGCATGGATTAGAGACTTCCTAAACTGAGGGAGCTTGGCTTGTAGTGACCAAATCCCACCTCTAGCTGATCCAGGGATGCAGGCACATAGTACAAAACCATATGGGGGTGTAGAATGTGAACCCTCATGCCACAAGACCGAACCCCCACCACTTCTATAGTGACGTTATATTTTTTGTATCTGAGATTTGGGCTGCATGTGTAATTGCAGCATTGTCTAGTGCACTCAAATATATTCTTATTCTTCACATTTTCTCGTCATCATTATCCAATGTGCTCTGCTCCACAATGCAGCAATGCAGACTCCATTGTCTGAAAGCTTTCTGCCTGGTTCTTCACCACTGATTGTAATAACTGGACATTTAAATAGCTGGCCAGGCTTTTATATTTTGATAGTATCATCATTATTCTTTTCATATATTTTTTCACTTAGAAAGATTCTCTTATCAAATTATGTATAAACTGTACATATTAATAAATTCTTGGCAGTTTGAAGAAGCAGTATTTATGCTGAATCTCTGTCTGAGACAACTGAATCTACTGTTCTGACATTTTCTGGAAATAAAGTTCAGAATGTAAAGCTTAAAAAAGTGAACTTTTCACTCATTCCTTTACAATGGTTGCAGACTTTTATCTGCATATGATTTTTTTCTAATCTCCAAACATGATAACATGTCATGCAAACTAGTGAACACAGGCACATTTGTAAAACAGTAAAATACTTATAAAAATGGATCCTAATGAGCAAACAATGCAGGAAATAAAAAAGGTATGGATAACTGCTTCCATAAATGCAGATTTACTAAATGAATACAAGTAGAGAATGCACTAAATAAATCAGTCTGAAGAAGTTCCTTATCTTATGGTTGAACCAAAGTACTTACCCTGTTATTTAGTTTATTATCGTGTTGTATTCCTTTAATAAACTCATATTACTGGAAGTGTTTTGAGACATTTCACAACATATCACTATCTTAATTGCTGTTTATACATGTTATCAGCTTTTCCATTTACATCAGCTATTCCCCCACATGAAAAGTTAAAATGAAAAAGGTGTGTTACCATTGTGCGCCATAAGTCAACATTTTTGCCCAAGTCATCTTAAATGCTTCCTCATAATCCAAGGGATCCACTAGCTTAACCAAAACATACCCATGTACATGCATGGGTTTAATATAAAAATGAGAAGCAAACAATTGTGAAGACTTACTTCAGTGCATCAACCGGCAACTTAATTCCTGAGAGATTGATGTAGTTCAGGGAGAATGCGCTACTGAAAAACTGTTTGAAAGATGGCAGGATGTCCTTCACTTTTCTGCAAAATAAAGAAAGATATTTATACTAACAAATAATATATCTCAATGTCAAGAATAACTGAAAACATACATGAGGTATTCATCATAAAAGAGTGCATACTTATAAAACTGCCCCAATGATACAATATAATACTACCTGGTCAGCCATCTATGCACCAGCCAAGTTTATCTTACCATTGGCTAGGTTATTCTTACAGTCGTGTTACCATGTTTTAATTTATACCATAGCTGTGCAATTAAGGGCTTTGTTACTGAGCAGAAATTAATGATATCTTTTATCTTTCTGTCTTACATACTGTGAATAGGCAGAAAATAGGCACTGATTCACCACACTACTTCATGTTATGTATGTTCCATGTCTCATCAACACTCACTTCCTCTAGGACATACAGTCAGTTAATTCTAAGACACAAAGACAATAAACTTGGATATTCCTATACCATGTTGTGGAATGTTCTGATGGGTGTTTTTTCACTGAAAATTTTAGACTGAATTTCATTTTTCTGCAGTTAGTTGGATTGCTTGGGACAGCAGTTTACTTTCAGTGGGAGTTGGTATAAACAATTTAGGGGTATGTGCAGGGGTGGGGCTTTGCGTTTTTTGAGCTATAGGTATTGATCCTTAAAATGTGATAAACTTCATCATTTGTTCCCAAGACTGTCAGTTAAACATAGGGGAAGCCATTAAAACAGTATAAAAACAGTTGATACACAGCAGACAGAAAGGTAAAATGCTACATAAAATAAACTTGGTTTGAAGAAAATTAAGCACCTCATTGAGGAGCTTTTGTACACTCAGGACATGATAGACATTGAAGAAAAACTAATAAAAAAGAAAGCACATATTTGTCAAAGCCAAACATTAACTGCCTTGGTGATAAACTCAAACAATAATAACAGTAAGACAGAGAGAGAAAGGCAACAAAAGTGGACAATTGTCAAACAGCATACATCATATAAACTAAGATGAGTTTGCAAGACAACATTTTTATGCAAGCAAGTGATATACATGCCTTCAATGTGTGCATATGGTGGAAGACAATCTTGTCAACAAAGAAAGGAAAATACATCTCCACAGTATGCCCCATCACAAGGAGGTATGAAGGGCTGACCAACACCCAGGTGACCTACATGCAATTAGCAGCTCATTTACTGAAAAGGCTGGACTGAGGTAGATGGTACAGGAAGTAGATCCTATCTGATTAATCTGACAAAGTTCTTTGAGAGCATGATACAGTCTGGTGACACTAGGCATGCTGACCATACAGCATACCTTGACCTTGCCAAGACATTTGTTACTATAAATCTCATGCCAACATAATAATCTTCAGAGGCATGAAATTGACAAGTGAAGCTCTCTAGGCATCTGCCTTAGGATCTGTGCATGGGATGTACATTCAACATCTACTTTTCTGATCTAAAAATCACAAACAAGTATATCTGGTTAACCATGTTTGTGGGTGATTGTAAAATGGGTGTCAATCTCAGATCCTCCTCCAACACACAGGCATTCCAACGTGACCTTACATTTGATAATAACTAAAAACAAGACTCAAATGAAACACCAAAATATGAAATACTGCCACATTTGGTTAACACCCCCTCCATCCAGCTCACCTGGTTCAAGACTACAGAGAGCACCCCTGCAATACCAGACTACAGCTCTTACCACACTTTTCGGCCACCAAACCAAGACCAAAACACTAAAGGTGGTGGAGTGTCCATATTCACCCAGGATATTCATACCTCCAGGCTAGTTGCCCAACACAATGCATCTGAAATTCTCCAGGTGCCACTAACACTAGATAAGACTGCAATCCAAATTGTAGCTTGCTACAGATTCCCCACCATGCCCCAAGATTCTCACTACACCTTTCTAAACATACTGGAAAATATTAAGATACAACCAAACACCCTAATACTGGGTGATTTCAACTACCCTGCCATTAACTGGGAAAACTACTCGGGTACCAACACCTTTTCCCAACGGTTCGTGGAATTCATAAATTCCAATGCCCTGGATCAACTAATCCATTGTCCCAACATGGGCTCCAATACCCTAGACTGGTCATTACCAACATGGGAGATAGATGCTACACACCAGTGGTCACCCCCTCATTAGTCAGGTCTGATCATAAGCAAATCACCCTTGACATCCACATCCCACCCCCCAGTAAGGAAACTTTTGTAAAAAACTTCTCCAAAGCCAACCTCATGCTACTTAAGTCAGAAGTGACAAACTTCATGGCACCCATGCAGACGGGAGCTGAAAGTTCGACTGCTGAATCCTACATTAAGGCACTGTATGAGCACATCCACTCGTGCATGAATCATGCCATTCCATATAGAACCAAGATGCTCTCCTCCAAAAAAAGAAAGCCAATCTGGTGGTCCCCTGCCATAAACAAACTGTGGTAGCATTGTCGCCTCACAGTTAGACGTTGCCCGTTCAATTCTCAGTTAGACCGTCTTCTGTGTGGCGACATGTGTGAATGGGCATTCCTTCATTGAAGGTTGTGCGTTAGGCCCGGCAAGCCAGCACGTAAAAATCTACTGCCAATCATTAGCGTACCGGAGTTTCGCTGTGGCGACCCCTAACCGGGAAAAGCCGGAAGACACAAACAAACACAGAAGGAAGGAACTATTGTAGAAAAGAGGAAAATCCCAGGATGCAAAAAACTCCCTTACCAGCCTCAGTAAGAAGCTGAGATCCCTCATAAAATCCTCCAAAGCTAGTTACGAAAATAAAATTGCCAAAGATTCCAAAGACAACAACAAGGCATTCTATAGTTATGTCAAGAATCTAAATGGCAATGCTCAGATCTGATCTGAGCTACAACAGAATGGCATTAAATATACTGATCCCAAGGATATTGCCAATATCCTGGCAGATCAATTTAGTGCCAACTTCACCCCCCTCTCACCCCCTGGAATGGAACGCACTATCATGGAACTTATAAACAAAGACATTGGCAACCTTGAAACACTGGACCCCACTCAGTTTAGGTTCGTGAAGGGCCGATCTTTATGCAGATTGTCCAGGGTGTTTGGACTTATTCATAAACTGTGTGTATGTAGGATGTGGTTTTAACCATGTTCAAGTCCCACACAGTTGCAAGTTGTGTACATGAATCCCTCCTATGGTGCAGAAAGCCAATCTAACTCTCTGAAGTAATAAAACAATATGTAGCCTCAGGCAAACATACAACACTGTCTCCTGAGAGAATCACTTCCCCTCCTGATTACTCACACAAGGAATCCAGTGCTGGTAGGTGCATGGAAGTAAGAGAGGAATCCAATGCTGGAATCTGAAATTCTCCAGGTGCCACTAACACTAGGTAAGACTGCAAACAATCCCCCACTCTGGAATCATAGATAAACTTACTAAGCTGGGCATAAATCCCTACTTCACACGATGGGTTGCCAACTGGCTTACTGACAGAACCCAGACTGTAAAAGAAGCCAACTCCAAATCCAGCTCCAGACAAGTGAAGTACCTCAGGGTTCAGTCCTGGGACCGCTCTTGTTTGGTATCTACTTCTCTGAAGTACAGGTCAACACTAAGGGACTCTGGCTAACAAAATTTGCAGGTGACTGCAAACTGGGAGCCATTATTGAAACCCCAAATTATGTGGATATTCTACAACAGGGCCTTTCAGAAACAGATGCTTGGTGCCACAGCCATGGGCTCAAGCTTAATGCCAAGAAATGTATAGTTATCCCCTTTGGGAAAAAACATGTACCCATGAATTACCACATAGGTGGCAGTACACTAAACAATGAAAGTGTGATGAGAGACTTAGGGACACAGGTCGACAGTGGTCTCACCTTCGATAACCACATTACCGCAACAGTCAGGAAATCCTTCTATGGGGCACACCTCATCACTAAGCGCTTTTCATCCAGAAAAAAGGAGGTCATTGTCCCACTGTACTTATCCCTCATTAGACCCATTATAGAGTACAAAGCCCCATTTGGTATGTACCTCACAAGACATCTGCAACAGCTGAAAAGGCTGCAGAAATACCTCACTAAAAGAATCACAGGCCTAAAGCAGATGCCATATGCTGACTGTCTAAAAAAACTCCAGCTAAACACTGTGGCATACTGTCTACTCAGAGGCGATCTCTGCTTAACATACAAGGCCATGTCAAACCCTGAGCTGTTGGACATGCTCCACTTAAAGAAATCCCAATCCCTCAGAGCCACACGCTCCAGGTATCTAAACCTTGTCATCACAATGAACAAAACATGCTGGAGAGACAGGTTCCTGACCCAGAGACTCTCCATACTCTGGAATAGACTGTGCCCATACATTTCAAGCAGAGTGCCTCCTTGGCCCTCTTCAAAAGGAACCTTGACGATTGGATGGGAGATAGGAAATTCACCCCGGGGATCAAGTCAGTCGCCCTGCTAGACATAGGTCCAGGGAAGTAAATATTGTGGGAAGAAATATCCGGGGAATTGTTTGGCTAGGTTTGTATAGGCCCTACGGCCGATAGCCTAGTACCAACCTATGAACAGTGTAGACAACACTCCACTTTAAAATGAGAATGTAGTAAGAGATTGTGGAATGTGAGTGGATATTTCTCTCTTGTTTGACCATCACGTTGCAGAGGTGTATAGAAAAGTCCTTTTGCCATGTCAGTGCATTGTAAAAGGCATATATTTAAGATTAGAGAAGTCCTTACTCCTTAGTAGTCTACACAGAATAGACCTATCATATAATACAATGTCCTCTTTGGGATGTAACTTGGACACAGCAAGTTGCTGGGAATGCCACAGAGGTTCCTAACTAAAAAGATCAGTGCTTAAAAAATTGACCTACTAAGAGAGAAAGAGATTGGAAGCTCCAACCCTGCCTTCAGCGTCCCACAAACTCCTTAGGGGTGATATGTGCATCTCACTTATCAGGCCATAAGGGATAAAGTTGTTCAAAACCTCTTGTACCTTCATAAATCAAACTGTTCAATAAATACTAGGAGGACCAGACACCTAAATCTACTTAAACAAATTAACAAGATAAGGTGGAGAGATATATTTGTCATAGAGACCTTACCCTTTCTCTGGAACAAACTGCAGCTCTCTTCAAATTAAGCAGTATCACTATCTTAATTCAAACAGGTGCTAGATCATCAGATAGGCAAACACAAATTCTCTCCTGGTATGACTGGCTTGTCTTTCATTGAAAAGGGAGTTACGGTCTAGGGTAGGTGTTGACAAGGTGTTAATGGCCTCCTGGCCCAGTTGCCTTGTATCTTCTGTGATTCAATGACAATACTAGCTCTTCAATTCTGGTGAAATTCAAATGGCTTCACCAGACACATTAGAAATTTTACGTGGAAGTAACCTCACAGGTTCACACTGTAGTCAGTGCAACAATACATCATGGGGAAAAAAACGTAAGTGGTAACAGTTATATCAAGATGGTAAGTTGACAATTGTAAGGGGTTAGAACAGTCTGCAAGTGAGCAAATAATGGGCCTGATCACTACCATCCTATTTTCACTTCTCAAGCAGAACAAAATGGCTGATTAGGTTTTCCAGATATACAGAAAAATAGAGAACGGTACTCTCATCCTGTCTGGTAATACCCTTTCACTTGCTACTAGGAACAAATGGGTTTTAGAGAGCAGGAAGAAAAGCTGGTGGGTGAATCCCACAGAGGTACAGGAGGGGAAAATGACATCTCTGTGTCATCCTTTATCATTATTTTCCACTTTTACTGGTATTTAAAACCAAGAGTCATAACTTAAATCAGTTGGAAAAGAAACATATAACATCATTTTTTCAGATATGATATTACTACCACCCTGCTCCTTAGTACCAATGTGAAGTACATATTTTTGGTAAAAGGTTCTCTTCTCTTTCTTCCATACCATATTGAGTAAAAAATATTGAAATCTTCTATCTGTGAAACAACAAGTACCTGAAATATACAGTACAACAGTTTTGTTCTGCTTTTACTCAGTATAACACTTGTGTTGTAGTACATAACATTAGCATCTGTGCTTAACACATTCTTACTCATATAAAATAACTCTTAAGGTCATAATATTTTTTACCATATATTGAAATGCTTGGTGAGGCAGAATAAACATGACTAAGTCAAATTAACTACCAACTTTCAAAACATTATGAGTCTTCAGTTCCTTACAGCAACTCTACATGCCTTGCCAGTCAGAAAATTTCTGCATAGACACTCCGTCTCATACACACATACTTACATGTACATATACATACACATGCATAGGTATACAAGACTAGTGGATTAGTGTTGTTTTAATGTTAAAATGTTAAGTATGTTACATGTCTTATGCTCTGTAATGACGCTACTGCTTTGAAATATCCAGAAATGCTAAGTATAGTTACAAATGTCATTGTATCTAGGAAGTGGCTGAGGAGACTCCAAGAATCAGCCATCATACACAGATTGAAAATGAATAAATAAATGGACTAATAAGTAATCCAGCAAGAAAATAAACAAACATTTTTAAAGAAACCATCAGTTGTTTATTGTGTTGATGTGGACCCATAGAGTGGGAGGGCTTTAATCTCTACACCATCCTTAACCAGATATAATAATCACCAAAGTTACTCCAACAAATTGGTAAGGGAACAGCAAAGTCCTTGTAATGGAAGATGAGTTTCTCATTAAAATGGTCTGTCATCAGAACAACTGCATTACTGAAAGTTTGTCTGTGTATGTGCATGTATATGTATAGATATACATCTATACATATATATCTATATATCTATATGGGTCTGGTTCATTTCGCCGAAAGCACATTTCCCCGAAATGTATGTCAGCAAGACCAAATCGCTGAAAGCACAAATCACTGAAAACTCATTTCGCCAAATTTCATTTCACCAAAAATAGTTGTGGCAGTGTATATGCCCTTTTCCCCACTGTCATTGGGGCATGTGGGGGGTGTAGCCCCCTACCTAGCTTGAATTATACTATGCAGTTTCTGTTAAGAGGGCAAGTAAGTACTTTTTAATCAAACTAGGTGGGGGGGCTACACCCCCCAATGAGGGGGGGCTCCGCTACCCACACCCCCTCAACTATATATTCTAACTCCAGGATCGCACTACAGTGAGGAAAGGGCATATACACTGTCACTACTATTTTCAGTGAAATGAAATTCAGCAAAATGATTTTTCGGCGATTTGCTCTTGGTTTAATGAAATTCAGCGAAATGTGCTTTCGACTAAATGTACCAGATATACATATATATATATATATATATATATATATATATATATATATATATATATATATATATATATATATATCATGTTTAAAGTCTTGAAATATTATAAGCTTGAAAATTACAAGATTGAGCCCAGATGCTCAAATCTTGTAAGCTCAAACTGGCAAAAAGAGATGGAACGGTGTTTATTTTTGCTGTAATTTGAATTGTCATGGGTCACACATTGGAGATTGGGGAACTGATCCTTATCCCACTGAGGTGTGATCTCAGAGTTGGAATATATGTAGTGGGGGTCTGGGGGAGCCCTAGATTGCCTGCCTTCCTGCAAAAACTATTGTTTTATGTACTTTTTAAGCTTACAAGATTTGAACACTTGGGCTCAGTCTTGTAAGTATCAACCTTGTATTATTTATCTGTATAGGTCTACTTTAAAGCAATGAAACACCCCAATATCAATGTGGTTGACATATATTAAAAGTAGTAGAAAAATGTTGACAGTGTAATAAAGCACTTGCTCTGACAAATAATCATGGAGCATGCAAATTTAAACCTTTTTTAGGTTCTATATTATGACGTTGAAACGCATTTACACGAATCGATGAATACTTCCAGGACAAAGATGTGTTTGACCAACTACACATTGTTGCCCTTTTCTCTGCTGTACTGCGAACTCGGAGTTGGTATATTTAGTTGGGAGGGTGTTGGTGTTCTACTTGGGATTGTGGGGGATGTTTTTTTTGCACTGTAAGTATTCATCGATTCGCGTAAGTACATTTCAATGAATACAGTTTGATGTTTAGGCGTTCGATATTACAATGTTTCAACGTTGTAATATAGATGCCTTTTTTATGGGGGGGGGCAAGCAGCCCACACCCCTAGCTACTACTTTATTCTAATTTTGAGATTACACAATACTGGGGAAAGGGGATATTTTGGGACCCTGGTGCCACAGTGATCTCTCTCAACCATGCTAACAAAACAGTTGTTGACATTAATAATACATATGAGGAGAGAGATGTTTGTGTGTACTGTGTAAATGATGACTTTTATTAAAATTTTATTTAGTATTATGTTTCAGTCTGAAGATGTCAAATGATTGGACAAAAACACTATTTCATGGATATCAGTGTTAAATGTAACTACAGAAGCTTAGGTGGCAACGTTTTTTACACACACACACACACACACACATATAAATATGTACACACATAATTGAGTGTGCATATTTGCAAATTTTACAAAAAGCTATGCCAACACCAAAACCATAGTAACTTAGCCTGCCAACACTGCAATAATGAATGGTTGGCTGCATAAAAAGTCAACTTTACAAAAGTAGATAAAAGGAAAATAATTCTTAAACCCCACTGTGCACTAGTCTTACACTAAGTCCAGTTTTCCAAAATTAAATCTTCAAAAAACAGGGAATGTGTTCCCTTGTGGCGATAAATACACACACACACACACACACACACACACACACACACACACACACACACACACACACACACACACACACACACACACACACACAGTAGGGACCTGTATTCCATAAACTCATTCCAGAACCCTCCAGTCAGTTCACCTTCCAGTCCAGCAGCTTGGCTAGATTTAACCAAGAGCTGCCCTCCACCCCATTTTAGCATTCATGTTTCCCTTCAGAAATCTAATAGCTCATAGATGTTAGGTTCTAAAAACTGGATTCATACTGAATAATGTAGCAGCCATATATGCAAAATGTGTAACATGTATACAAAGACTATCAGGTAAACATCGATGGCACCTTAAGTTATAGAATGCAGTATAGTGTTAAGGGGAATATCTCAAAGCTGACAAACATGAGTCTCATAATGGATGTAGAATAACGTCACTAAAAACTGGATATATTTCAAAATATTCTGTGTGAGTCAAGAAAAAAGCATTAAAGACCTCCTGTTACTCACAGATTTAGATTGCCAGATGTGATTCTGTTGCATCACAAAGTATCACTGCTTTATTTCTTTCAAATTCATAAGTGCAATTAGAATAAATATAAGGCATTGATGCAGTCTGTTAATTAGTACTGTTTTTCATGTCAGATAACTGTTGCATCTTTGCAAAAAATGTTGAAGTGAAATATTTTATTTGCAGTGCACCCACCCTGAAAAAGTAATGTGAAACACTGATAACCAGCACTGAAAGATATAGGTTGGCATAATGGTTAAGGTGCTTAGCTTACAGATATAAGGTGTAAGGTTTGATTCTCGAAAGGGATAATTGGCTAGGCTTAAAATGGCTCACAAGACCAGTTAGCCTGGTAGTAATCTATGAATATATATATATATATATATATATATATATATATATATATATATATATATATATGGATCTACTTTAACTGAACAAAAGTACAATCTACCGAAAACTACTTACCCGAGCTGAATCCATCGAAACACCTCTTCAACGAATGAATGAATAGACTGCCGAATTCCTTTCACAGGGAAAGGAACCACTTGACCACCATGGTGAGCTATGCCCTCTCTTCTGTGTAGTGCAATCTCAGAATTGGTATATTTAAATAGGAGGTGTGTGGAGGCATGGGGGGCTTACTTTTCCTCCGTTCATCTGTTTTTCATGGTTGTCAAGTGGTTCACTTCCCTTTGAAAGGAACTCACCAGTCCGTTCGTTCATTGAAGAGGTGTTCCAGTGGATTCAACTTGGGTAAGTTGCAGAGGGACATCTGCAAGACCTCTGACTCTAAGTGTATAATTCTCATAGTTGGTACAGTAGCTTATTGATAACATCTGTGAATCACAGCTTCGGTATTCAAGGATCTATCCTGCCTTGCAGTAACTTTCTGTGTGAAAGTTTTGTTTGCCACTAAAGATCAGCTACAAACTGCTAATGATCAGAGTTAATTTCCCTAATTTCCAGATGAAATTATGACTAAATAAATTAAAGACAGTATTCCTGGGCTATTCTTAAAAAGTGACAGTTGTGCCAGGTGGGCTTATCCAGTTAAAAATGAAAGAAATATTCTACACACCTGCATACAGGGTGCCTTGTTGATACTCTGAGAACTATGACTGCAGATCCTAGAAAAGTAGGACTTGACATCCAGTCAGGTAGAATATTTATTGAGTTTAGGGCTGTAATAACTTGGAAGTACTGGAATCTCAAAGTGTGCGTATGTGTGTATGTCTTGGATGATGCGGAAATACAACCACGCCTAATTGATGTGGAGGGGAATACAAATGCTTTAAATGTATTACACTGAGTTTTGACATTCACATTATATTTACTAAAGTTACACTTCATTTTTCAGAGTTGCTGGACATGCTTTTATTGACATTGGACTTCTGTTAAGGATTGCTGCAGGCAAGCAGTTTTAAGTACCTTAATCTGCTAAATATAATGTACAGATTATGAAATTATACCCCAGGACACATTATCCAGTCATTGAATCACAGACAAACAGTGGTGAACACCTCCATAGTTGCAAGAAAAATATTTCTAACTTTAAGTGCTGATATTTATAAATACTTAAGAAATGATTACTGCTAAAATTGGATGAGTTATCTCCAGCAGTATATAAGAGTACTTCAAAAGCTGAAAATAAAATCGTGCATTGGCAACATAAAATAGACTTTAATAACTAGTTTGAAGTCCTGCTTCAATGACAAATTAGAAAGCTAGAATTATTACCAAGAGGTAAATGCAAATGGGAGAAAGTGTCACATTCTCAGCTCACCAATTTGCAGAAGGGAACAGTCACTGCTTTGCCACTTCTATGATCATTCATTCAGTACCAGTGGTAATTTTTTCGTACAATTAAATTCTGTATAATCTATTTTCAAATTTAATTAGAAGCATGTGCACTTGAATACTTTCAGGGATGCAATTTCCATAAGAACAGTCTTTGCCATTTTGACTGTTCAGCTATTATAATGTGTTACACTTTGCTATTTGCTGAATATTTAATTTCCTGTACAACTTAGTGTGCTCTTTGATTGTCACAAATATTTCTTTTCAAAATACACCTTGCTCATTTACTGAACTCCTTCCCTTTAATACTACTTGTTGCATACATTAATGGAATACTTTCAGTATCTGTATTCATGAAATATATATGCAGGCACTCTGTTGTAAACAAGATAAAAGGAAGGATGAGACAAATGGGGGTCAAACACTTCTCTTTAAAATGCATTTCTAACCATTACAGTTAGTAAATCCAGCTATCTTCTTCTCTTATTCTACATACTTGAGCAAGTGTACAGCAAGAGACAGAGAGAGACAGAGAGAGAGAGAGAGAGACTGAGGCAGAGAGAATAGCCAGGTTATGATCTAGGGTGCAGATACACACACACACACACACACACACACACACACACATATATATATATATATATATATATATATATATATAATATTTCCAACTACCTTAAAATATTATACATTCTTAAGATAATCACACACACACACACACACACACACACACACACACACAAAATGCCAAAAGACAAGCATTATTGAAAATCTCCTCCAACTCCAAAAGTCTGTATTTGAAAACTGCCATTTCTTTGGCACCTTTCATCCTGTGGAATCACAGGACCAATCAGTACTGACAGGTGACATACATTCCCACAAAGGAGGTTCAGGAAAGGTTTTTAGAGTAAAACGATTTTTCTGGCTACATTGATGTTCTGAGACTGTATCTAGCCAACAGCCAAGTAGTCCAATACTACTGATATGGTCTGGCATGAGCTGAGATGCCTTATAGTGAAAAAAAATATACTGTCTTTTCAACAGATTGCTTTGTAGTACATGGCTGTAGTTATTCTCCAAAAAAGGGAAAAAAAACTTGTTAAGCACCATTCTGACATGAGAAATGTGGTTAAAGTAACCATTTGAAATGTAGATACTCACTAGAATGAGTTCTGAAACACAAGAGAGGGCAAGATTTAATAAAGCCTACAGTAAGTGCACACTGTTCTGAGTGAACATACAATACAAGCATAACTCACACCTTCTTCCTCCTAATTTTAATTTTCCTACTGATTTTCTTGCAGCTTTAAATACAGACAGGGATTCATAAAGGTTACCACAAAGTGTAGACTACATGTACACTTGGTGTAATCTTTCTGAGTGACTAGAATGCACAAAAAATATGATTAGAATTTTAGTGAATACATATCGTGTACACTTACTGTACATTTTGTGTAGGCTTTATTGAATCTGGCCCAGAGAGTCAATGGCCGAAAGATCAGACTTGGATATGCCAAGTCCAAGATGCCTTTTCTTGCAATATTCCCTTTTCTCTGAGGTACTGAGATGTCAGAGTTGGTATATACAAGTCTGGGGGAGTTGGGGGCTGCCCCCCACATCGAGGTAGTGTGGCTTGTCCCCCACACACACACAAAGAAATTTTAAGGAGAAGAACAATTTTTGATCTTTTTTTCAGCTTTTCAGCACTCAACATTTTGAGTGCTAACATCTCAATAGGGAACTGGTGATTAATAACCTTTTGTTGAGCACCCTTAAGCACTGGTAAGATTGATTCTCATTATATAGCATATTAGTAGCCAGTGCTACCTTGCAAAGAGCAGCCAAAGAAGGTAAAACAGCTTTAAAAGCTCTTAGATGCACAGCTTTGCCACACCAATAAACAAAATATGTGGGAGAATGAAGTGTGGTAACAGTAATGAAAGGCATTCATTCCTCATAGGGGCACTTCACTTCTGCCTGTTGACTATTTTGGCAGTGCCAAGTGTTTTACCATCCTTCTACAGCTTTGAAACTCAGTAAAACACTTCCTACTACTTCCAAACACAATAAAGAACTGTGATCAAGTCTCAGAGATCATAAGCCTAGTTATCCACAGCTTTGATCCTAAGGTGAATTTCTTGGCATTTGTGACTTTTACATATATAGTAATTTTTTTATTACAGGAGATCTGATCATAATCCTCAGTACTGTGCTCTGATGTGTGTCTCAAATAATATTTCTTTACATTTCTGTTAAACCTCCACACAAATTTCCAGTCATGGCTTGAGATTTATCTTTTATACACGTCATCAAAATATGCCCAAATGTTTGCCTAGCCTATTTGTTTATGGATGATCCATATTATGAATAACAACTCTTAAACTCATATTATCTCACAATAATACTCATCTTTTTTTCTACTATTTGCTATATATACCTTCTTCTTCAAGTTAACCTTTCATTAAAGGCAGGACATGAATTTAGAAAATGTTATAATAAGCTACATGGGTAATACAATCTTCCACAAAAAGATAAACTTCAGCTTTTCTGTATCATAGATTAAGAAGTCAGTAGATGAAGTATTCACCATATTATGAGCTATGAATTTAATTTGTGACAAATTCACATAAAACCTGTAAAATATTATTATTGTATATCTGGCCATTTACTTATACCTTACTTTTAATGTGGTATATGCACTTAGCAATGCTTGCTAATGTTATCTCAGTATACATGACTGATAAATAAACCTTTGAGTTTATATAACAGGATGACTATGTATACAAGAAATATTGTGGATCAATCCAATCACCAGTGAAATAATAAATGATTAAATAAATAGTCAATATATATCAATTCTACATGCTGTTTATATAGTTTTGTTAACAAAGAAATAATAAAAATTAACCATATGACTCAGAATGCACTTTTTCTTTTTCAGAATCAGCTTTCATATGTGTTTATTCATACAGTCGTAATTTAAATAATAAGAACTTTAAATTTCTGCTACCACTTTCAGTGCTATCTCCAAACAACACATCTGAGCAAAACCACAAGTAAAATAGAAATAAAGTGGGGGCACAGTTTTCATACTGGGTTTATATTTGCATACTTCCATATTCCTTCTTTTTCTTTGAAAGTACAATTAATCCCTGCCAATTTTTTTTTCAGCTACTTAAGTCTCACGTGGTCAGTTTAAACAATTTAGTCTCTAGTGAGAATGTTATGAACCAGACATTAGATGGCCTTAATACAGATCACATGGTATTGGTATGCCAAGGAGATGAAGACAGTAAGCAGATATGAGTCCAGTATGAAAATAATACTATAGGTTCATAGTTAAGTACTAGACTAGCTGCCCCTGATGGCTATTTTAAGCCTAACTAGTTTTCCTTTCTATGCTCAAATTAACTTACCCTATTTAGTTATAGATTGGCCTTATGATCCCATGGTTGAAAATTATATATTACCCTTTATGATTATAACTGGGATGTTACCATACATAATGTGAGGGGACCCATGCATAGGATAAAGAAATTACGAGCTGCCGCTGTCCATTAGTAGAACAGGATGCAGCCTTGGAGTAAATTTTCTGTTTCAAATCCTTGAAAATGGATGGGGATGAACTTCGTTTCACGTGGATGGAGAGTCTGTTCCACAGTAGCAGTTTCTTCTGAGAGATACAGCTGTCTGTCCAAACCATTCTGTTGATGTTGCAGAACAGATTTAGAACCACAGGCTATGTACGTCTGATGCCATTTGACTTGCTAAGGTGCTGTAAATCCATCAGTACTGGCTTGGAGGTTACCTTGTATGCCAGACATAGGTCACGTCTTAGCAGTCTGTAGGATATCAAGTATAGTGACAGGGCTTTGCGTCAGTCCATGTGGGACATGTTGTTTAGGTCTTGTATCCTTTTAATAAGATATCTCTGTGGGCATTCCAGTCATTGCATGTGTCTAGACAGATACATGGCAAAGGGGGCATTATATTCATTAACTGGCCTAATTAGGGTTGAGTAGAGGTGGACAATGATATGCCTAGATCTAGTCACACCCTGTTTTTTATAAGTTGTGCAATATACAACAATAGAAACATGTTGGTCAAACGTTAGGCCACTGTCCACATAAGTTCTCAAAACACAAACTGGGTCAACTCTTAGGGTTGTGCTGTCAATGTGGTATTTCCCTGGGGTAGATGACTTCTCAAAATATACAGCAATGCATTTTTTGGCATTTGGGTAATTTTGGCACCATTTATTTATTTGAGACAAACCTTCCTGCAAGATAGCTATGTTATTTGGGGGATTCACCGACTGCTCCTAGCCTGCAGTCATCTGCAAACTTAGTCAGCCAGAGACATATGATACTGGCTTTTGCATCAAAAAAGTAAATGCAAAACAGGAGAGGTCCCAACACAGAACCATGGGGAACTCTACTGGTGACTGGTCTCTTTCTGGGGTAACATCCCTAATTTGACTATCTGCATCACATCTGTGAACGAGTTGGCAATCCAGCAGGGGGCATGGGCTGTTATTCCCAGTTTATTTAGCTTTTCTATTATGCCTGAGTGGGTAAGTGTGTCAAAATCTTTGGCCTGGCAGGAGTATGTGGTGTGTATAGTTTTACCTTCTTCCATTGCTTTGGTGACCTTTTTAAAAAATCCAATAGGCTGAGTAACCCATGACTTGCCCTTGACAAATCCAAAATAAGATGAGTCCAGTGTTTGGAGGTTCCTTATTTCCTGACTAATTCCATAAGTCTTTCCATGACTTTGCATATGAGGCTGATCAGACGTATGGGTCTGTAATTGGCTGGGTCTGTGGAAGATCCTCTCTTATGCATGGGAATGACTGTAGCTGTTGCTGTTCTCCATTCACTTGGTACAATACCTGTATGGAGGCTCAGACTGAAGAGTGTCATTAGGGGTGTGGTTAAATCGTGCTTCATGCTATTTAAGATGCATCCAAGGATGTTGTCAAAACCCATCAATACATTATTTTTTTGCTTCTAGTAGCACTTTTAGGACTTGGCCTTGGGTATTAACTGGAGGTGAAGCAGTTTTAGGTATATCTTGAAGGAAGAGAGGGGTCAAGTTAGAGCTACTTTTATCAGCCAGTAGGTTTGCTACATCTTCAGTCTCACTGTAGGTAACATCATTCACAATCAGCTTGTTACTTTCCTGCATTGTGCATTTGAGATTATGAACATAACTAAAAAAATGCCTTGTAATTGTCTTTGGCTATTTTAGCTTCAAACTTGGCGTTGGTGTATTTTATTATTATTGTTTATTTTAGTGGCAAGGGCTTCAACATTCTGGGAATTACTCTTCTTACTCTTACTCAAAATTAGTTTCTTTTTATTATAAAGCTTGTTAATATTTTGGTTCCACTATGTGGGTTTGGTTCTGAGGTTTGCCCTGCACTTGTTCCTATGGGGTACAGCTGCATCTATGCAGTTGTTTACATGCTGGTTATGGTGTGGTGGTGTACATTTCTTCATGTTCAGTGGCATTAACTGGGTTTGGTGTGGATTTGAAGCTTGCCAGTGTATCACTTAGGATTAGGTAGTTTGTTCTAAAGAACTTTCTAAAGGTACCTTGCTTCAGAATTCTTTTGAAGGTGACTGCTTCATGGTCAGACCTAACAAGTGGTGAGATACATATGGGATGGTGCAAGATGCTCCCATTTTAGTAAAGACAAGATTCAAGATGTTATTGCCCCTAGTTGACTAATTGTTCCAGGCCATTTGTAGTGACAAAGTCTAGGAATTTCTGTGCTTGTGCACTAGTGGTGGTGTAGGTTTCCCAGTCTATAGCTGGATAATTTAGTAGCTGGTTTAAACATGTGCAAGGTGTTATAGTCCTGCACAGCCAGTGTATTCTCTGCTATTTTAAACTGTCACTACATAGAATTCAATGTCTTCCAGGGTGAGAAGAGCTTATAGGGAGTGCTCCTAGCATTTATCAATGTTGTTGTTGTTGCATCTTTCGGCTTTTCCAGGTTAGGGGTCGCCACAGCGGAACTCTGGTCTGCTAATGATTAGCAGTAGATTTTTACATGCCGAGTTGCCAGCCTTGAAGCACAACCTTCAACAAAGATATGCCCATTCACACATGTCTCTAGACAAAAGACGCTCTAGCTGAGAATCGAACGGGACAACGTCTTACTGTGAGGCGACAGCGCTACCGCAGCACCACCACCACAGTCCTAGCATTTATCAATAACACCTGCAAATTTTCCATTGTTTGTTTTGTTATGTTGGTAGGTTTATCAAGTTGCTATTGCCTAGAAAGTCACAATGGAGGTGGACAATGTCTTTGCCAATAATCAAAACTCTAGAGGGGACAGATGCAAGCTATCTCTGATGAAGCAGTGTGGCTGTCGATCACATCCTCCCAGACCTCATCTGAATGACACCAAAAACTAAGACAGTTATTGAAGCAAATTATTTTTTGCTTATATTGTGGCATTATCCTTAGAGAAGGTAGAATGCTGCTCAATGCTAGGCTCATACCTGCCTTGGACACATTGTCTGAAAGCTCCATCCTGTTACTCTCCAGATCGTCCAGACAGCTACACCTCAAGTCATTACCTCCAGCATGAACTATGACAGTTGAAATTCACAAACACTAACAACGAACTGTAAAATTCCCAATAAAAAGTGGCAGGACCCAGAAATGGCAACTAGTCCAAATTTATTCACTAAAACAACCACGGTTAGTGCTTTTGTGTTTAAGTCTGTTTATCACAGACAAAAGCACTAATTGTGCTTGTTTTAGTGAATAAAGTTGGACTAGTTGCCGTTTCTGGGTCCTACCGTTTTTTATTGGGGATGAACTATGACAGTGTCATACTGGTACTTTCTTTTCAAGGACTTGAGTGCATGTGTGTTCTGATGGATCCTGACACCAGACAAGCAACTAACTTCTCTCTTTCCTTGCTCAGCCTAGAAAGAGGCACATCAATATGTCTTACAATGGAGTCATCTATAACAAGAATGTTTGGTGGGATCACTGCCTGCCTTACAGGCTCAGCAACTTTGACTTTGGGACTCTTTGTGCTATGTGAGGAAGTAGGCTTAATATGTTTAGTGTGCTTTGTTTGTGTTTTAGCTGTGTTGTACTTTGGAAGTCTTTGTAGTTTAGGGAAATTAATTTAGGACCTCAGTATATAATGGATTTCATGTATTGTGATGGCCATGGAGAGCTGTGATGTGTGGTATACTGCTGACGATTCTGGTGTCTTGAGTTTATCATGTGTCAGATTTTTTTCTCCAAGGATATTACATATGTACATCTCTCACAACTGTTATGTTGTTTGAGTATTACGTGATTGTCAGACAGCATAACACAATTCTTATACTGTCTCAAGATACCAATCTTAGTTTAGCTGACTAAAGATTTTGCGGGGAAGTGCTTGTCCATGATACCAACAGTAATGACTCGGAGCAGGGTTAACTATAACTTTCAGTGGACGTGATACAGAATACTTACATTTCAATACAAAACAACTAGCCTGGAAGGATTCTTCTGCCACCAGCAAGAACACGTAAACAAATTATAGTTAAAAAAAAAATTCACTAATCTAATACTAAAATCAGTGTAAGCAGTATCAGTACTTTCAATATTAAGCAGTTTTATCAAAAGTATATTAGCTTGGAGAAGAGTTTAAGGGTAGAAACTTTGCAAAATTATACTTATGTACTTATTGTCAACAGCCAATAAATGAGGAAGGGGAGGGAATTATGCTGTCAGATTATCATTAAGGGCAGGCAACAACAGATACATGGGGTTTAAGAACATGACTACAACAGGGTGGCTGGAAAGGAAAAAACATTAGACCCTTAGCTCTGAGATGACTGGCCTGGAACTACTCAAATGCAAAGAAAGCCCTGAGCTAACCTGATATGCACTCAATACACAAGAATGAAGCCAGGACTGAATAACAACAATTAGGCCGCTTAAACAGCAAAAATACAGTGGAACTATGTAGTGGAATCACTAATATAGCCTTAAAGATCTTAGTTAAGGCAGATGCAGACTGTTAAAATGAATTTAAAATCAGAAAATCAGAAAATTAAAACTCTTTATCTGTTTTCCCTGTCTAGTAAACAGAATTAAAGGATTAAAGTATTTTTAATGTTAGAGGTATGGGAATCTCACACAAAAGGAGTCATTTTAATGTTTCTCTACTCACTGCAACCACTGAGTTAAGAAAGAGTTTGCCCAACTAAATAAAAAATAGCACTTCTACAGGAAATAATATTAAAAAGTGATGTAGAATGCACAGTAAGAAAGAAATGACTGGGGAGAGAAATTAGAAGGCAAGTTAAACCACAGAAGAAAAGGAGGTATCTGTCATATACAGAGATATTCCTAAATGGGAAAATTACTTTGTGAATATGGTCTGAAAACATTAATGTCTAGTAGTTTGTGTCTATACATGAACTGAACTGTATTATTGAAACACTTTGTAACCTGGTAAACACAATGCACATTCTTTCAACAGTTGCAGAGTTAAACTCTTCTGTAATTTGCAGTGGAATACAGGCTAATACTGGGAGTAAACCCAAACCTTATGACAAATAACAAATTAGACACGAGTTCATAGATAGAAATATCTTTTATAGGAGCCTAAACTGCAGTCTTAGATCATGTATGTGGCTTAAAATAAATACAGATTGGAGTTAAAGAAACAGGAAATATGAGTATGGGAACCCTCAGAGTTTGCTTCAGAATTATAATAAATACTTATTAGGAAGGAGATTATCACATTTAGGTTAATAAAGCTGAAATATTAAAGGAGAACAAAGGAATGTATTTTTCAAAAGAAATGAATATACACTGCTAGACTAATGAAATGTTTGTATTTATTAAAGAAAAGAAGAATGATGAAAATATGAAGGATTTTATACAATATTATTAAGGTCTGCAATAACTATAAATGATATGTCGAAAGAAATACAAGAATTTTGCAAGGCTAAATTTCTTAGAAGAAATCTGAACTTTAATACACTACAGAAGATTTTTAAAAAGGTAATTTGAAGTATGTAGTGGTGATGTCTCTACACAAGAGCAGTCCTACAACTGACCTGGGAAATTATAGTACTATCAACCTTTCTAGTTTAATTTGTACTTGTAAATGCCTTAAAAGCAGGTCCAAACATGATGTACAGGCAACTGCCTGAAAAATAGAACCCAAATAGTTAAGGTGGCAGGTGCCTCCTCAGAAAGAATACATGTAACTAAGGGTGTGTCCTTCTCTTTGTCAGTGTTTACTACTCTGATCTCCAGACTGGCAGTCAAGATCTTTAGTTAACTAAGTTTCCAAAGGACTGCAAAGTAGGCATTACTTTTAAATCTCCTTCTGTCATGCCATTCATTACTGTGGGAACTAACCCTCAAAAATGACTGTGGATTGGAAAAAGGTCTAAATTTAAATGTGAAAAAGTATATTATGGTCACATATGGTAAGCAACTGTGCCTTCAATGTTCCATATAGCCAATATCCCTCCCCAAAATGATAATGTAGTCGTGGAGCAAGGAAACTGGGTTGGAACCTATTGTGTTACAAGTCAATGCCAATGAGAATGGTGCAGAAGCTATGGTGTTACAGGAACACAGACCTACTGTCTATTAGCTGTGAGCATTTAGAGAAGCAAAGTAGATATGCTCAAACACGGAAAAAAGTATTAGCAGCTGTGTACTGATTTGAGAAATTCTATGACTATATCCATAATTAAAAAAATACACAAAAGATCACAAATAACTCAGAATCATATTCAGAATGTCTTGGTAAAAGGCAACTCTAAGATTATAGATGATGTAACTTGATTAAGTATAACCTAAAATTGAAAAGCACGGCAACAAGATACTAGTCACAGCAGAAATTTTGAATAGATTATTCATGCTAGCCAGAAAAAGCATTACTACTACTAGAATTTTTGGGGTAACATTACATCTGTTTATAATAGAAATGCCAAAAAAATAAATAAAACACACAAGTGTAATAATAGTTATGTATACATGCAGTCATTGAAAGTATAGATACAGAGAGGCTGCCCTGAGCAAAAAACACTATTCAGAAATAAGCAATCTTACATTTTCTCCAGGAAAGAAATGCGTTGCTTTCAGGGTTTAATGTTCAAAGATGACAAACTTAAGATACCTCAACACCTAAGAAAAAAATGCTTGAGGGAATCCATGAGTTACAGCTTGATAAAGTATATGGAAAGAACAAGAGACTTTCTACCCTTGCCATGTCAGCACAGAAAATTGTGAAAAATGTGAATATGTACAATTTGTATTCTAATAATAATAATGCTGTATAAGAAAAAAATGTTCTCTTATACAGCAATGGGACATCTGCTCACATATGTGTCCTAGATAAAAGATGCAATGCACGTAATATGCATAGTTTTTTCTCCTAGTATCCAGGATTGATTACATTAACAGTTACAACGAATGACAGTGTGTGAAATGCACTGAAGTTTCAATTCAACGCATTTGCAATGTTTTCATATAAGACAGTGGTACATAATGGGCTGGATTCACGATGGCTTGCAAGTAGTCTGAGTAGAGTAAGACTCCATGCAGCCATCATGTCCGATGAGCGATCCAGGAACAGCCTGCAGGGGGGTGCAAGACAGCTCCTAAAACGGCTCTTACACGGACAGGGCTGGGATATGCAAATTACCTCAATTGCAGCGAAAGGCATGCAAATGAGGTAGCTTTGCGATTCAGGAAACCTGAACCTGTCCGAGTAAGAGCAGTGTTATTTGCAGAAATGTACTCAGTTGACAACTGAGTACCGTTCTGCAAATAGCAAAACGGAGCCGTGACAGCTCCAAATAAAGGTTGCATCCAGTGCAGGAAGCATGCCAATGTCCAAATATACGGCCATTGGAAATGTTTCCTGATGCAATATAAAAATAAAAATAATTTATTTTTCTCCGATTTCCGATGTTTAAGCATAGCGCAGCGCCGCGCAAACGGGCTGCGCTCTAAAACCCAGAAAACTAAAAATTAAAACCCACAAATGTGGATCTTATTTAAATTGTTAATGTACAATGCAAGGGAATGGCAGGCTGAAGACAACATGGCCACCGAGTAGAGGTTGATAAGGGGGGAAACTCAGTCTAAGAGATGTAACCAAGCATTAGTAGGCAATCCTATGTAAATGAGGGTTAGGATAGTGAATCGCAATTTCACATAGCAAATGAGCACAGTCAGTGGAGTGCAGGAGTAGGATAAGGGGAGTAACAGAGTAGAAGATAGGTGACATCACGAGGTGGGTATGCATGAAAGAAGTGAAGCTCATTGGAGCAGAGTGGCATGTGTCTGCTGTCATTTACACATCATGGAAAGAGGTGTGTCAACAGGTAGGCTAGGGAAAGGCAAGAAATGGAAGGTGTATGCCGTGGATAACACCAAAGTTTCTTGCTGAGCGTGCATGCGCGCGTGTGCGTGCCTGTAAACCCGAGTAAGACAGAGTGCGCGTGTGTAAGCGTGAGAGCGCGCGTTTAAGCCAGAGTAAGCATGCATAAGGCTGTTTAAAGAGTTGTAAGCGCGTTTGCACTGGTGTGTGCGCGTTTTAACCCGAATAAGCAAGTTTTAGTTTGTGTAAGCATGTGTGCACGCGTGTTAGCTGCTGTGCGCGTGTTTGCGCTTGTGTACGCGGCGCTCCCCCCTGAGGAAACAGAAAGGAAAAAGGAAGCACAACAAATAGTAGGAAGCTACCAGGGAGTACTAGCAGAGATAACAGGTGAAAAGAATCAGAATCAGGCAATTACACAGGCAGTACACTAGCCCAGCCCAGCCTAGCACTTAAAACTCTGCAAACAACAGTCCATTATGTTTCTAACAACAGACACTGCAGTAAGCTAATAGAAGTGAAAACTGAAAAAGCTTTACTGAGACAAAGAAATGTTAGGGGCTGCCATTGCTGTTATAAGGCGACATATGCAACATGCTGAGGGTGGTGACAATGGAAATGCTGCTGGACAACCCACAGTGAGGAGAAGGAGAAGAGTGTACAGGCCCAGGGTAACCTACCAGGGGCTGCATGAGCTGGAGATAGTGGAGCGCTATAGAGTGGACAGAGACCTCCTGTAGCAAATTATTGAGCTGTGCAGGCCACGCCTCACACACAGAACCAACAGAGGGGAACCCATCCCAGTGGAAACCAAGGAATGTGTTGGCCTAAGAATATTAGCAACAGGTACCTTCCAGAGACCAACTGGTGATATGATGGGGATATCACAGGCATCAGCATCCAGGGTACTGCACCAGTTCCTGGATGCCATGTCAGCACATGTCGGTGATCATGTATATTTCCCCAATTCTCGTGAGGTATTGGCCAGCAATATGCATCTCTTCCAGCAAATAGCGGAATACCCTGAGGTAGTGGGTGCAATAGAATGCACGCACATACGCATCAAAGCACCAGCCGGCGAGCGGGGTAGGGTCTACTTCAACCACAAGGGCTTCCCCTCCTTCAACTGCCAGGTCGTGTGTGATACCCAGGGCATAATACTGAATGTGTGTGCAGGCTGCCCTGGAAGCTACCATGATTCCCAAATCTGGCATCTGACGCAGCTGTACCAGACATTTGCCAGTGGGGACATCCCACATGGTCACCTATTGGGGGATGCTGGCTATGCACTGGAGCCATGGCTGATGACACCCATCGGAAACCCACACACACCTGAACAGGAATGCCATAATGAGGCACACGCACAAACACGTAATGTAATAGAGCATGTGTTTGGGCTGCTCAAGTCACGGTTCCGGTGCCTGGACACATCTGGTGGAGCCTTGCAGTACTCACCAACTACATGTACCCAAATTGTCATGGTATTTGCTATGCTAGAAAATATGATCCTGCGAAGACAGCTGCAGCAGGACCAGCACAGGCCTGGGCCAAACAGCCCCCCACCATTGCCAAGGCCATCACAGGCAGAGCGTGACTAGGAGGAGGAACAACCTGAGCCTGCCCTAGTAGGCAGAAGGAGGCATGCCCAGTATGCTTTGGCCTTGGCAAAGAGGCAACACATAGCACATACACTGGCTCAGTAGGAACTCTGGAAATGATACCTCTCTCTGACTCACACATATAGTAAAAGGGATGGCTAAGTTGACACTACCTGCTTTCAAACATGTACAGGGAGTGTAGTATGTGCATCCGACACAGGCAGCCCTGCAGCACCACCTAAGGCATGATTGCCATGTGTTAAGAAATATAAAGCAGTGCTAAACAGCCTTTACCACTATGTAGTATATGCAAACAAAATCGCACACACCAACTAGCACAACTGTGGTCATTGTTGAGTAATATTGGGCAACGTCCAGCAATGTTGGTGAATATTGAGCAATGTCAGACAAGCCTGGTCTAAGTAGGGCATAGCTGAACAAAAGCCAACATGCTCATATTTGCTTAACTGGCCCTTAAGCAGTCTGGTCTGCTCAGTATGAAAATATAAAGCAGTGATGGGCCTCGAACCCAGGATACTGTGCACTATACCCAAAGTACTGAACCACTAAACCATGACAGTATTGCAGTGGTCAGCCTGTATAAAGGAATGTTGATAAGTCTATGCAAAGTATCTCATGGAAACCCTGCAGGCACAGCATAATCCCTGTCGAGTTATGACACAAAGGTGAGTCCTGCAGTAAGAACAGAACCTGACTTCCAACACACAGTATAAATGTTAATATTGGTCATGTTCACACACATCAACAAATGTAATGTACCTCAGATAGCAACACACTGAAAGGTCACACTGGGCATGTTCACACACTTGAATAAATGAGACAAATGTCAGGCAACAAAACACAGAAAGCCTGAACTGGGCATGCTCACACACTTAGGCCATGTCTGAGTACAGCAGTGGGCCACGCATATCTAGCAGTTGCATGTGTTAACCCAGGAACCTGTCACTATCCAGCAATCCGCCCTGTGCACACAGTTATATGAAAATAGACACATCTATAATACAGTGGAACCCTGTCATAATCAAATATGTTCTGCAGATACCGAAGTTGTTCATAGAAACTGGTAAAGCAAAGACGATAAAGAACTGCAAACAGTATCAGCAATAAACATTGTGCATCCTGAACATTAGCATAGGTTCAGAGGTCGATACTAGGCTATCTGCCCTAGGGCATGTACAAGCCTAGCCAGAGTGTGTTTGGCATTCGCAACCCTGTCAGATTACTACACTGTGTGTGTGAACAGTAGGTCACACAAGATAGCCCATGTACATTTAGGCTAGTGTGCCTCTGTCTAGCAGGGACACAGAAGATATCCCAGGGTAAACATACGATCACCTATACAGTCATCAAGATGTCTCCTGTAGATGGTCAGTGGGTGGCTCTGCCTATGTGAAACTGGGATTACAAGCTGGAGTGAGTGGAGCCTCTGGGATAAGAATCTGTCCCTCCAGCATGTCCTATTAACATCTGTGCTGAGGTATATGTCCCTGGAGTGTGTAGCTCCAAGGGAGTCAGATATCCTGAGGTGGAACATGTCCAGTAATTCTGGGTTGGGTATATCTGTAAACAATAGGCACACATCATATCTGACTAGGTGGTAAGCGACTGAGTAGAGCTGGAGTTACTGCATCCGAACTGTGCAGGGCATCTGTGTGAGTCCCTAGATCTGCTTGGTGAGGAACCTCTGTGGCCAGTACAGTTGCTGCAGGTGTCGGGTAAGGTACACCCCAAATATGGCATTGTAACCAAGCATGGCTGTGATATATACAGGGGCACAATGACCTCACTCGATCTAGATGTGAAACCGTATGGGATAAGGTGGCCCACATAGAAGGTGTGTCCAACCACTTTGGCAACGTGAATGTCAAAGGCGACAGTACAAACAAGTCATGTCCCCAAACAACTAACAACTCCTACAGTATGTAATGGAGTACTACCTATGTGGTAATGTGTGGGCATGTTGTTATTCCCAAAGGGGATGACTATGCAACTAATGGCATTTAGCTGTAGGCCATGGCTCAGGCACCAGTCATCCATCTCTGTGAGACCCTGTTTGAGTATGCATGTGGCAGCTGGAGAGTTGATCATGGCACCCAGTTTGCAGTCAAGTGCAAACATGTTCAGCCATATTCCCCCTGTGGTAGCCTGTACGTCAGACAAATATATACGGAACAAGCGAGGTCCCAGGACCGAGCCGTGTGGGATGCCATGTGTAACTGGTGTATAGTCAGACATGGCACCTGCTATTCTGACCATGTGGGTGCTATCCCTGATCCAGGTAGCAATCCATCGTGTGAGATATGTGTCCATATCGACGCTGGTGAGCCTATGCATAATGGCCCAGTGGGTTATTGTGTTGAAGGGTTTTGCAAGGTTCAGGTAGGCTGTGTGGACAACCGTCCCTATGTTGATGGACCTGTTAACTGTTTAAAGAATACAAACAGGTTCAAGAGGCAAGATCTGCCCACAACAATGCTGAAATGAATAGGACACAGTGTCTGTAGGTTCCCGATGTCTATGTGTATGAGTCCCATGACAATATGCTCCATAGCTTTGCAGAACAGGCTAGTTAGGCTAATAGGGCAATATTGTCTGTGGTCCATTGTGGCAGTAACTCTGTGGAGTGGGACCACTGTCGCTGTACGCCATTCCTTGGGTACATATCCTGTAGTAACTCTGATATTGAACAGTGATGTAATGTGAGGGTTACGTCTGTCATGAAGCTCATGTAAGATGCAGGCCGGGACACCGTCTGGTCCCATTGATACTGTGATGTACGCTTTGGGGAGGGCAGCACTCACCTGATACTGTGTGATGTCAGGGAGGTTATACTCTGTTGGGATGGACAGTTGCTCCTTAGGGGGGATGGGGGGAGACATCTGCACTGAACCTGTTTGCCAGGATCTTGGCAATGCCAGTGGGTTCAGGGTACATTTAGTCAGTATGCAGTAACTCACAGCATATCAGTGAGTGTCCACCCAGGTTCCTGACATAACTGAAGAAGGCCGTATGATAGTCCTACATGTCTGGTGCAATTGTCCGGTAGAAGCGGCCCTTAGAAAAGTTCATGAGTGATTGCAGCTGTCTGCTAGTACAGATCACAGATGCCTTCCCAGTCTGGGATTGTGCTCTATCATGTAGTAGCATCCTTCTGACATTGTACAGCTTATTAATGGCTGGGGTCTACCAGACAGGTCCCCTGCCGTTGGAGTAGTGAGTCCTGTTGTTATTTGGGATAGCACAATCCATGCAGTCCACTAGGTGTCCATAGAATGTGTATGTAAAGGATTCAGCAGTGTGAGCCATATTTGCCACTATCTCAGGGTCTCTGAAGGATACCACCTTGCTTTGGTGAAGTGAGACGTTGGCTCATGAGAAGTTCACCAAGATCGCCCAGGATGGGTGTGTGGAGGGTATATGTATGTCCAGTGAGATACATGTATGTTCTGACCTTACCAATGAGGGGTATATCGCTGGTGTGGAACATAGAGTCCCCATGTTGGTGATGATCAGGTCCAATATGTATTCCCCCTTGTGGCTGTGCTGACTGGTTGTGCCATAGCATATGAGTCTACAAATTGTAGTGACTGTTGGGTGAGGGTGTTGGGGCTTGAGTAGTATCCCCAGTCAATATTTGCGTATATGAAGTCACACAATATAATGGTGTTTGTGGAGACCTTCATATTCTCCATAGTTCCCATGAAAGCCGAGTGTGGTTCCTGAGTTTGGGAGGGTGGTCTGTAGCAGGCAACAAACTGAAAGGCAGTTTTGCACAATGGTAGTTGTATATGTATGGTCTGTGATGCTTTGTGCAGTGCTACTAACCCGGAGGTGTGTGTATCTGTGATGTATATGGATACTTCCCCTAGTTGTGTGATGCATGGTATGAAACATAACCTGGTAGTGCTGGTGTGTATAAGCGAGCCTGAACCAGGCGTCTGTTAGTGCACAGATATCGCTATCCTCCATACTGAGGAGAGTCCTGAGTGGCCGCAATATGAGGGTAACACATCTGGTGTTGAGCAGCATTACCCTTAGTTTCATTTAACCTGTAATGTCTATGGAGGTGGGTTTGTCTTTGGAGCCCTGCTTAAAAAAGGCACTATGGTGGTAGCAAGAGCCTTAGCCAGCATTCGAAAGTCCAAGGGTGACAGGTGCAAGCTGTCCATAATGAAGCTACGTGGCATGTTGAGCATGTCACCACAGGCTGACAGACACTGTATCCCCTATGAATGAAACAAATTTGTTAGGCAACTGTTAAATGTGATATGTGTGTCTGTATACTGTGACATCATAATTGGTGGGTGTAAGATTCTAGACAAGGTCAGGGTCATACTGGCCTGGGCTACATGATCAGAGTGTTCCTCCGTGTATCATGTCATGCGGTCCAGGGAGTAATGTCTGAGGTTTTACGCACCAGCATGGACAATGATGGTGCCAGTCCTGTACTTGCTTTGGAGTGACCTGACTGCCTGTGTTATGCGGCAGATCCTGGCACCCGACAGACAGCCCAAAGTGACTATTTCCTTGTTAGGGCTGGTGAGTGGTACGTCAGTGTGTCTGACAATAAGTGTTGCCTATTACAAGTGTATTAGGTGTGTTGTTTAGCCCAAAGGGCAGTGACTGTGTGGCACACTGACATTGTGAACTATGTGATATGTGGGTATTGTAGTGGGGTAGCAGTTGTGTGTGTGTCTGCTTTGGAGGTCTCTGCTGCTTAGGCAGAGTACATTTACAGCATCCAAGTATGTCTATGTGTGATAATGTGGTTTGAGTGCTGTTGCTAGAGGATATGTGAGACTGATATGTGGTGTGTGTGGTTACCTTCACAACCTGATAGACTGTGCCAGTCATGGGTCGAGAGAGTTCAGCACCCTGTATGTCTATATAGGTGCATCTCACACATATATCTGAGTTTGTCAGGAGGAGGAGAGGGTTGTCTGTGTACATGAGGCAGATGTGACATTGTGTCAATATCACAATATCCACCAGCTGGACTGGAGAGTACACACGAAACCGACCCCTGGACATGCCAGGATATTATGATGACATACTCTGTAGCCTGATCACAAAGGATCAGTAGGGTGTTAAGTGTGTAAAAGAGTATAACAGGGATTAGTGCTCATGTTCTTTGGTGTTTTGTAAAGAGTAGCTGAGAAGGAGTCCAGACTGAATCATGACACCTCCTTCAGCTATGTCATAAATAGCAATGTACACCCATATATGTCCTGAGTCAAGGCCAGCTGTACCTGACTGACAATGCCGACATCCTGACAGACAGGCCCATATGTACATACCCACCTCCCATTGACAATAGTCCATATCATCATACCAGGAGATATCACATGTAGAATGGATGAGCAGCTACCCCCACTGCCAAAAGCATTGCAGCAAGTGGAATACATTGATTCCCAATATGTGTCATGCACAAACTACAGAATAAACAGATCCTGCACCTGAACAGTCAGCTGAGCCTCACCCCCTACACAGGATGTGGAACCGTTGAATGTGTCACAGCAACATATGGCACTCCCCACAAGTGTTGGTGCACAACACACCATGGGAAGTCAAGTCCAGTACGCCTATGAAGTCTGATCTGCAAGGTCATGGAGTCCATCATGGTTGCAGTCATAAACAGAGCTATTGGAAGCTGACATACACACAACCCTACCAACTGTGGTATGTTCATGTGTGGATCATGGTTCCCAAACATGCTAGACTGTTTGAAAGGCAGCCACCCAGGACATACATCAATGAACACATCTACACATGTCTCACATAGACTCTGAATAGCCCTTTATCTACATCCCAGACACATGTAGTATCCACAAAACCAACAAGCTGTGCATAAATATGTGTAGACATATGACGGAATGTCAATATGTACGCAGATAGATCACACAAGGTAAGGATTATGAGGTCTTGTTCAAGCTGTTAACACCTGCTGACCCACATGGACCATTCCTGGAATGGCATAAAACAAAGTGTACACACATCACCATGTCCAGTCTGATGATGTCACCATCCTATAAATACAGCAGGAGAAGGGAAACCAGCCAGTAAAGTAAATAGCATGCCGTGTTAATGCATCTCTCTCTAGTATCATAACTTAGGTAGGGGTTTGAATTCTGCAAACAGTGAGTGTGTGTGTGTGTGTGTGTGG
Source organism: Protopterus annectens (assembly GCF_019279795.1). Classification (NCBI taxonomy): domain Eukaryota; kingdom Metazoa; phylum Chordata; order Ceratodontiformes; family Protopteridae; genus Protopterus; species Protopterus annectens. Next base: position 697,036,050 of record NC_056750.1, read on the forward strand.
GAGGGGGTGTATGTGTGCAGTTTCCTTTGAGAGGTGTTCCCTTTTTGGAGACTGGGAAAACCCACTAAAAGAGGTACATTCCTCTTTGGAAAGTCTGATGATGTCACCATCCTACAAATACAGCAGGAGAAGGGAAACCACCCAGTAAAGCAAATAGCACGCCGTGTTAATGCATTGCTCTCTAGTATCATAACACAGTTAGGCAGGGGTTTGAATCCTGCAAACGCTGTGTGTGTGGGGGGGGGTGTGTGTATGTGTGCAATTGTCTTTAAAAGGAGTGCCCTTTTTGGAGACTGGGAAAACACACTAAAAGAGGTACATTCCTCTTTGGAAAGACTGATGATGTCACCATCCTACAAATACAGCCGGAGAAAGAAAACCATGCAATAAAGCATATAGTGCGCAGTGTTAATGCATCACTCTCTAGTATCATAACATAGGTAGGGGTTTGGATCCTGCAAACGCTGACTGTGTGTGTGTGTGTGTTGGTGTGTGTATGTGTGCAATTGTCTTTAAAAGGAGTGCCCTTTTTGGAGACTGGGAAAACACACTAAAAGAGGTACATTCCTCTTTGAAAAGACTGATGATGTCACCATCCTACAAATACAGACGGAGAAGGGAAACCACCCAGTAAAGCAAATAGCGTGCCGTGTTAATGCATTGCTCTCTAGTATCATAACATAGTTAGGTAGGGGTTTGAATCCTGCAAATGCTGAATGTGTGTGTGTCACTGTCGGTCAATGCAGTGTGGGTTTTGCTTTTACTATGGTATGACATATTATGATTACAACAGTAAGTGCATTGCACACATCAGGTATCTGTGTGGCAAATATATATGTGTACATGTCCCCTCAATCAGTACATAGGTGTGAAGCCTGCATACTACATGAATACATTTGTTTCCATTGACAGGTTGTGCTGCTGCTTCTCAGATCGTAGGTCACATATGTATGCATGTGATAAGGCAGTCCACTGTGTTCTGTGGCCAAGGTCATCTGTGCCACACACACCCATGACAGTTACTTAAGAGTAGTGTGAGTGAGGGTATATGTCAGACATGTTCATACACAACAACGACTGCCAATAATGGACAGTCTTTATAGGGGTACAACTGCCTTGTGGATATGCATTCAGGCCTCAAATGTCTTATGTGATACACCTTGGGACTCCACAATACCTATGGATATGTGGATACCAAGGGACACATGACATAACATGAGGCTGTATGTACACATTGGTACCCAACATACATGTTGCGGGCTACCACTTGTGTGGTACTGACGGGATAGTATGTATAGTACATGAGGATGACTATGCCATAGTTGGCTTACGGCTATACAGCATGTATCAGACAACAGATATCTGTCTGTATGATACCCTTGTGTAGGATATGCATCCCATCCAGGGAATGCATTGTAGGCCAATGCATGCATTTCCAGATTTGGATGGACACATCCCTAGTGTGTTTGCATGTACCTAAGGGGGCTTTATGCCAAACAGGTGTGGTCACAGGAAAGGGTGGCAGTCATTACCACTGGTTAGTGTTATAGTGTAGCACCGGAAGGATCCAACTGTTACTGAGTTCCCTACGACTGTGTGTCATTTGTCAGGACATCATCCAATGATTGCTTATAGTCATGCTGTTGAGGTTGTGTATACTACCAGACGGCAAATCATTGACAAATATTAACGGTATCACCCACAGCATAGTGTCAACCCATGTCATATACACATGTCTACCCATATTAGTACACAACTGTAGTAGAATGCATACTGGCCATTGAAAGATACTATGAGATGTTAACAATGTGTACGACAGGGTATGCCACACGTCCCATGTGTCCACTATGCACGTACATGCAGACATGGTGTGCACCCACCATGTTCACAGATGTACACTTGCTAATCTGTACTGCACACATCACACACGTACTTTCCACTCACTAACACATGCTGGCAACACATTACACTTCAGCCAAGTGGCACATGGTTGGACAATACATACTCAGACCTAACAGTGGTGTAAACAATGCTACATTGACAATCAGAGCTTTGATGCATAATGTCTGCTCAGATATACCTACAAGGATGTCGTTACACTTTCTTGTTGACAACTTGCTAATATTGCTACACTGCTATAGTGTCACCCTCTGCATCAGCACCATGTTAGCCTGTTCCTCCGTCAATGTTGCAGATGACTGGAGGCGACACAGGTATCATCATATGCACAGGGCGTTTTGTTGTTTGCCAGAGCCTGACACTGACCCATCCAATCAACATGTGTGTGTGTGTGTGTGAGGGAAAACAGTACAGTATGTGCCAATGTTGATGTAATGTGTGTGTGTATGTGTAAGCCCTAGTTGTTTGGTTAATGTGTGTGTGTCTGCATGCACACAGCTCCACCATGTGGCTGCCATATACGGTAGTTTGTGGGTCAGCCACAGACTGTACCTGCTAGACTGTACAGATCACTGTCTCCTGCCACGGACACAGTACCTGTGCCTGGCAGGGGTGCTACGGACATTATCGGGTACCATCCCTGACTGGGTACTTTCATCAGAGGCAGAGGTATGACGACTAGACCCATGACCCTGCTGGGACTGGCCAGAGCCACGTGCATGTGGTCTACTGGGATGGTCAATGGACAGGCCAGCCCCAGCATTGCTGGGGCTGGTACTGCCACTACGGGAGCGGCTGTGAACTGTGGGCCATCCGCGACCATTGCCAGCTGTTGCTGGCATGCGTCCGCGTTAACGTCGCAACCGTCCCGCATGGTCCTGGCTCATGGAAGACATATTGTGGAGGGCATCTAGTGTCTCCCCCCAACGTCTATCAATGACCTCGGTGTAAGTCCGGATGGCACCGGCAAGGTCACGGATGCTGTCATTGATGGTGTAATGTGCCCTATGTGCCCCAAGTCCCTGCCTGGTGTACCGTTCCATACGTGCCTGAGCCTGCATTACAGCCTGGAACATACTGGACGTCGTAAGACCTGTGAGGGCACGCCTGCCAGGGGCAATATGACCAGTGGTGCTCCCCCGAGAACCCCTGGACCTCTGCCTATGTGATACCATTCCAGGAATAGGGCTATGGCTGCTGTGAGGGGATGCAAGTGCCATGGGTACCACAATCTCCTGGTCACTGCCAACTGTATGCTGTCCCTTGCCTATGGCCATTGGTGGTGAGGGATTTATTGACAGTATGAGTGTGCGCATAGATGGGGTTGAACGCTGTGTACTGTCGATTGGCGGACCAACGACAGACCCTGTCAAACCTTCCTGTGCCAAAATACATGTCTCATCATCACCACTATTCATGGCAGTGGCTTCAGGTTGCCTGCTGCTTTCGCCAACCCCTAACGCAGCACCTGTGAGAGGAAGACAGGAAACACACTTTACGGTCTGCACATGAACACATGCACACATGCACACATGAACACATGCACACATGAACACATGAACACTAATACACTCCTCACTACAGCACATACACACACACACCAGCAATCCAACACATACTCTATAGTGGGTGAAGGTGGGTGTCAGTATCACAAAGTAAACAGTCACCACACACGTGTCAGCATGCAGAATATGTGTTGCACAAGACCATGCAGTGCAAGTGTAGACGCCCCTATTTAATGGCAGTATACATGGCTTTGATGCAACTGTGTAGTTGTTCAGTGATTGGCTACACCCTGGAACACATGGACAAAACATTGCTGTGCAGGTATTATCAGCTCTGCAATGCCCTGTGCACCGTCACTCACAAGTATACATGCCATGGCTGCATGTGTTATCTGTGTGACACATAGATGTCCATGTCTGAGTACAGTGTCTGTGTTCATAGCAGATAATAGTGGGCACGTGTGTACCACATGCATGCTATATGTACACACATGGGATGTGTGGTGCATGTTGACGTGAAGGAATCCCAATGCTTGACATGGCCAGTGTACAGTGGTTATGGTGAGTGTGGGACATATTGCATATATGTAGGTGCCAGACATGGCATGGCATGCTACATGACTGCAACATTAAACACCACACATACCCAATGTGTGTCAAGTGACCTATACACCCACTAGCATTCCAGGACATATATGTGACACATTGTTTGGATGGTGACTGTTGTGCATATTGTGTATACTGGCATATGTAAGCATACACACAACATGCTATGCATATTGTGTATAGGTGCATATGTTTGCACACACACAACACTGAGGTGCAAAGCAATGACTGCTATGAGTAGTACTGTGGTCACTGTAACTGGATGGGGTGTAGTGGCCTGTGCCATCATCAACATGCATCTTGTGGTCAGTCACAGCTACTAATGTGTGCAAGACCACCACCTAGCATGCTGTACCTGAACTGCAGTGCCATGGCTATGTTCACAATTACACAGCCAACTTGTACATGGGTGTGTGAGGTGCCCAATAGGGAGCATTGCCTAACATGACTGTGTTATGTGTTGCAGAGTGTTACACAGCCCCATGATAGGCCTGTACCCCTGAGGTACATCATGTGTGTGTGCATGACATGTGGGATACTGAAGTGTGACCTTACAGCAGGTGTGTGGTAATGCCAAATGTAGCATGTTTTCGTGTACTGCGTATGATAAATGTGTTCTGTTGTGTACAGCTGTAGCAACTATGCATATCCAATGTGCAGTACAGTGTTGCCACAATTGTGTCTGCTGCACTGTGCATTGCATGTGATTGAGGCAGCTACTGACTTTACTGAGATGATTGATGTCTCACAGGAAACATGCACAGCATGCATTATGCGTAGGTGTGTTACGTGTACATGGCCTACACCTCACCTATGACATGCACATTTCATTACCAATATTAAAGTGTTAACATACTCACCAGCATGTATTGTCTGCCCTGCTGTCACACCAGAGGGACCTACAAGAATATGACACAGTTTGTCAGTGGCCACAGCTGTGGCATTGCTACTGTGAGTGTGCTAAATGACAGTGGAACAACAGTCAACAGTCACAGGTGTACGGATACTATTCCAAATATCAGTATTGCACACAACTGCTAAACACACAGTACACATCTCACATATGCAGATTCTAACAATACAGGTAACAGTAGTCTACAACTAGGGCATATTACCTGCACGCTCCATGTCATCCTGCTGGGTGGCTCCGGCCTCCATGATGACACACGTGTGATGCTGTTGCTGCTGTAGGCCAGGAGCCACCATGCTTAGGAGCAGCTCCTCCACTCTGGTGAGGGGGGGATGTATGGCCGCCCCACCACCTGTGGCAAGCTGTTGCCTATGGATATCAGATGCACGCCGCCGGGCATGTCTAATTAAATCACTGCAGTGATGACGTACCTGCTCATATGTCCGGTTATGCATGCCTATGTCATTTACCCGGCGAACAAGGTCTTGCCACAGTGCAGTACGCTCATGCTGGTGCTGGCTGGCCCTGGAAAAAAGCAGGTTATAGTGCTGCACCAGGCTGTTCAGAATTTCCTGTTCCTCCGCAGCTGTATACGATGGATTACGATGATGAGCCATAACCCTGGAAGACAATTAAATGATATGTGTGAGCAAGTCATGTGGCACACTTTACATTATGAAGTACAGATATCACTTAACTGCCATATACAGCATTTATCTGTCTATCAGAGGATACACACGTTCAATATCACATATCAGTGCTCAGCCCACAACTGGCTGACAGTGCCTGCCACACTCCATATAACAAACCAGTATACACCAGTAGTCGGCACACGGTTTGGGGTACAATGCACAACCTCACCCCGGGGGTATATATCAAGCTAATGCATGAAGAAATATGTCATCCAATGCAATGAATGTCATGTACATTTACAGTATTATCAGTAAACCACCCTAGTCTTTGATGCCATGCCCCTACCTAACATATGTGCACGGTTGTTAATATAGCTGGCATACTGCTGTAACAGAGTATACATGTTGCTAGGTACACACACACATACCCTGTAACACACATGTGATTGCAGACATGGTACAGGCATCATTACACACACATCAGACATACAAACAACACACAGATGTATGCCGACACAGATGAGCATTACCTGTGTACCTTATAGTACTGTGTGCCCCTACTTACAGATACCTATGCCTGAGGTATGTAATCTGTGCAGACTACAGGAAACACACAAGACAGTGTTACCAGGGACTGTGAGCATACACCATACTGTGCTGTTTAGGCCTACAACTTCAGGTAGTACAACAGTTCATATGTGAGCTGGAGTCACCAGCAGTACCACTTACTGAGCATACATGTATTGCTTCAGCCTACAATGGGACACCACAGTCGTACACATGGAACTACGTCACAACATATGCCATCCTACTATGTCTGCATCCCAATAAATGACAACTCTTTCTCTGGCCTCACACCTAGGACACAAACTACCATGACAGACGCAACCTCACACTAAGCTATCACACCTTTACAAACCTTGCACACAGTCACTGTCACACTCATTCCACCTCACATAGCAGGTATTGCACTGAGTACATGTGTGTGTGCATTGTGTCATAGGTAGGTAATACACTATTGGCCCTAGGGCCTAGAGCAGCCTAGCCATATGCTACCCTGCCCTTTGACACAGATGTAATGTGATTTCACTTGCTCCTGTCAACCGGATACACAGAGGTGACTCCCAGGGCATACTACCTATCTCCAAAACAATCATCAGGGGTATGTATGACATCTGCTAATGAGGAGCCTTGTTTGTTAATGCTGGGTGGTTTAGTCCAGAGTATGGCATATTTGTGGATAGGAACCTGTACCTCCAGCATGTGCTGTTTAGTGAGGTGACAAGGATTAGGGCCCTAGGTCATGTAGCCTGGAGGCATTGTGAGGTGTTGTCATGGTGGTTGGCCGACTGCTATGGGTGTGACATACCTTTGTATGTCCGTCAGTGGTAACCTCTGGGTGGGCGGTATGTAACACACTCTAGCTGTGGTTTTGTGAGTCAGTCTGCATAGGGCATGTGCTTGAGGGCAGTATTACTCTTTGTTAGGTATGTCTGTGGCCTTTCCACTTGCTGTAGTTGTGATGTGAGGTACATACCACATGGGGCATTGTGATGAGTAGAGGGGAACACCGACCTATATTTCCCTAGATGACACACCTTTTGTGATGACACGTACCACGTAGACAGATTACAAGACTACTGTGGCACTGTGATTATCAAAGGGAAGCCTACTATCCACCTGTGTCCCATGCTCCCTTCTGACATCTTCAGTGTTGGGCAGGCTACCACCTATGTGGTAGTTACTGCGTAAGGTGTTTTGGAATGGGGTATGGCACTGTAGTATCAACACTGGTGTTCAGTCCATGCCTTGGACAACAGGCACCTGTTGCAGTACATATGATCCCGTGTCTCCCTCTCTCTCTCTCTCTCTATATATATATATATATATATATATATATCCATATCTATCCATATACATACATATACATACATATCAATACATATCTATATATATCTATATATATCTATATATAGCATATATATCAATATATATCTATATTTATCCATATATATCCATATATATATATATATATATATATATATATATATATATATATATACATATATCTATCTTTATGTGTATATATGTATATATGTATATATCTATATAGAGATCTATATATCTATAATTCTATATATCTATATATATCTATATATGTATCTACACACACACACACACACATATATATATATATATATATATATATATATATATATATATATATATACACACATTTAAACATCCATTGCTGTACATATAGCTGTACATATAGGCACATATACTGCCCACCTTTCATGGTGGGGATGTCAGTTATGCAACAGTTGTGAGACATACGGTTATGTAATACTATTGCACAATGTTGTGCAGAATGCATTCTGCTGTCCTCAGGCCATATAGCTGTAGCAGGCCTCACTGCCTGTAGCTCAGTCCCACAGCGTTTAATCACCACATGACATATACCGGCACTGCTTGCTGTCTGCAATGCCACACACTACAACCTACATACATATGTGCACATAGCAGCCTTCAACAACATACATATGTCCAGCCTTCACTAACAGTTGCAGTATGTCCCTTGCCCTCTGCAAATGTGCATGTACATACAGATACAGACTGCTGCGACATATGGATGATTCACAGTATGTATAGTACCCTTCAGACACATCTTTTGGATGTCAGCAAATACATATCTGTTACATACCTTACCTTTGTATTCCTTACCTCCGTCTGTTGTAGGTGTTGGGTTTTTTTTTTTTTTTTTTTTTTTTTGGTTTCCTCTGTGTGTTTGTGTTTCTTTTCAGTGTCTGTCTCCTACTGCCTGTTTGTATCCATCTGTCTGTCTGTCTGTCTCTGTCTGTCTTTCTCGCTCCCAGTTGGTGCAATGATATTATTGCATGTGTGGACAGCAGATACAGGCTGCTTTTCTAGGTATCTGCACATGTGCATGTGATGGCCTCTGCACCAATTGGTGCCCACCATTTAGTAATTGCATGCAGCCTGCTGTGTGGTAATAGCAGTTCTCACTGTGATTTCAGGACACTGCTATAAAATGATAGGTTAGGTAAGCGTAGCCCTTTCAGTTTTGTAAGGTGGGGACCATGCTTGTTTGCTGTGGACACTGTTGTCTCAGTCAGAAGGTTGGTATATGTCTCATATCTGAAGCTGGGTTGTAGCCAGTGAAATGCATGTTGTACTGAAACCTGACTGTTGCTTCTTCCAGTACACTCTTCTCAGTGTGTAGGTTTACTCACACCTCCTAATGCTAACACTGGATACATGGGAGTATGTACTTTATTTTCAAATTAGAGAATTAACTGGCATACAACAGTAGTTATTGCAATGTATTCCTATGGCTTTCCTATTTTCCTTTTACATTCACTCACTGTAATGCATGTTATATTTCTTTCAGCACCAAGTTATTGTATATCTGCTGTGGCTTAGTGGTACATCATGCAGACTGGTGAGTCCAAGGTGTGGGGTTTGAGACTGACAAGGGTATTTTATTTTGCTGCTGAGCAATACAATGGCCCTGTCATACTGAGTGACTAAGGCACTTTTAAGCAGTTGTAAGCAGGTTTGCGTGATTTATTTTAGCAATACTAAGCTAAGCTTGGCTTAGCTTATCATATCTTAGCAATGCTAAGCTAAGCGCACACATGCGCACACTGGTGCAAACCCGCTTACTACTGTTTACAAGTGCTCACTCCCGCTAATCCTTGCACTCATTTCTTTGAAAGAAAAGTAAATGGGGAGATAGGAATGTGGTGATAAAGGGTGCACAAAGAGGGGAAGACAGTAGGGAAACCAGCTCGGGATGTACAGGATGGGTGTGGAGAAGGTCCATAGCTGCCCATTTCTTTACCAGCAACAGCTGTGCATACGCAATACATTAGGAAGGATATTTGAAACCTTCCACCCCTGAGAGAGGGGTGAGGACAACTAAGTATGTTGTACTATCAATTATAAATATCAGGCACATGCACTGTTTGTGAACTGCTATACTGTCATTAGTATGTTACTCACTTCTGAACAGTTTGTCGTTTGTTTGTATTGACATTAGCACAGTCTGCTCTGGACAACTGGACATATTTCACTACTGTGTATGCCTACCTACACCCTTGGTTGTGCCTGACTACACGGGTATATAGTACCTTTGGGTAGGGGTGCAGAACTGCAGAGTGCATTATTTATTATTGTGTGATGTTTATCTTGCTGAACATGCAGAGTTGCAGTGTACCTGTAAGTATATAAAGGCTAGTAATCTGTCTGAGTAGCTCCCACCTGTGGACATATCCAGATGGTAGACAGAGGTTAGCCTAGTATTCATTGACTGTGCACCACACCAGTCTTTTCAGCACCTGAACAATGGCATTGATAGCAGTACATGGCTACATCCTTTGATATTTCTGTGTTGTACTCCTACATAAGGGCATGCTTGTGGAATTCATTCTACAGCTATTTGCAGTGTGTGTAACAGCAGACAGGCTGATATGCCTGTGTGTTTCTGACTCTTCAGATACTCTCACGTATATATTTGAACAGCCTCAGGGAAAGGTACATATCAGTGGGATACACCTGTGATATATTTCAGATATTTTGCAGTTGTGACTTTGGGGGATTCTGAGCATATGTATTACTACACCTTTTCTGACGTGCAAGCAGTGTCTACTCTCACTTATTGACATTTATCATTAAGTGGGATTCCCCACCTTTCTGCCTACTGTTACTACATTTCACAGGGAATCTGAGGGGCACAGCTAACATCTGTTTGCAAATCAGGGACATCCCTGTAAACCAGTCACAGTAGGGAGGTCTGGCCTCTGACCTATTCAAATATGCCAGTGTTTGTCCTGCTCTGATACTGTGTGGGGTTTGTAAGGTGCTACTGTAACATTATTCCCTACTAGCATGGTTGGTTCTCTTTTCACAGTCATGTCATGCAATTCCACAACACTTGCTGGTTAAGGGCCACAGAACATGATTTGTGTTATGCCATTCCTATTCTTCCTTTACATTCACTCATTGTAATGCATGATATATTTCTTTCAGCACCAAGTTACTGTATATCTGCTGTGGTGTAGTGGTACTTCATGCAGACTGGTGAGCCCAAGGTCTGAGGTTCGAGACTGACAGGTGTATTTTATTTTCCTGCTGAGCAATACAAGGGCCCTGTCATACAGAGTGACTAAGGCACTTTTAAGCAGTTGTAAGCGGGTTTGAGTGATGCTTAGCGATGCTTAGCTAAGCGCACACATGCGCACACTTGCTTAAACCCGCTTACTACTGCTTAAAAGTGCTTACTCCCGCTAACCCCCGCACTAATTTCTTTGAAAGAAAAGAAAATGGAGAGATAGGAAAGTGGTGAAAAAGGGGGCACAAAGAGGGAAAGACAGTAGGGAAACCAGCTGGGATGTGCAGGAAGGGTGTAGGGAAGGCCCATAGCTGCCCATTTCTTTATCAGCAACAGCTGTGCATATGTTCGTAATTTGGTGTGAAATTTGCAACCTTCCACCCCTGAGAGAGGGGTGAGGACAACAGAGTATGTTGTACTGACAATTATAATTATCAGTTTACATGTCTGGCGGAAATGTGTGTGAAATGGGCAGCTATGTATGCGGCGTAATTTTTTTGTGAGAACAGATTGCCCTTTTTTTTAATTTTTTTTTCAGGTGAGAGTGGAATGTGAGGTAGGGGATGTAGGTATATTTGGGGAGGTAGGTTGGGGAGGTAAACAGACAAGACAAAGAAGACGCATACAGGGGCGGAATTTGACACATGGAGTGGGTGAACACAATTGATGGGGAAGGTTGTTTGGAAATCGCAAGCCCATGAGTCCACAGATGGTAACAGTGGAACTGAGATCCCCACCCATGGGCAGTCACCACTGCACCTTCAAAGCCCCGAGGATGGCTGTGCTGGGGGCTGAGTAGGACGGGCAGGCTCACCCGAGAGACACGCCACTCTTGCCTCAAGCTGGCATAGGGGATCAGCGACTGAATGCTGGATCTCCCTACGCACCACAGCCCGGACCCTTCGAAGGGTGACAGGTGGCCCTTCTTCACCCACGCTTGCACGGGGGGGACAAGCCCCATCCCCTGCAGTGCTTCCACCCGAAGGTGGCACAGGACCAATGGAGGAGGGGAGCCCAGGCTGGGCACCGGAGCTGCTGGTGCCAGGTGCACTCGCCAACTGAGGAGGGACAGGTGGGTCCGCTGGGACCGGCCTTCCCATACGTTCTGTGATTAGGTGTGTTTAATTACAACATAAACAACTGCATTCCAGATTAGTTGTAACAGCATGCAGTAATATTCCCATTAACCCAACACACCAAGGTTCCAACAGTTGAACAGCAAGCATAACACATGCATATATTGGACGACAGTGGATATTCCAACAGCATGCAGGGATGTTTGGTAGCAACTGGCCACCATGAACGTGGTGTTTGAACAGGGCACATGCATCAACATGAATGCAAATATTTATAAAACAATAGGACATATGCCCCAACAAATATTTAAGATTACACATACCCATTGAGTGTGGAACTGCATGGTTTATGCACAAACAGTAGGTGTAGAAAAAAACTCAGTTAACATCTTATAAACACTTTTACTCTACACTACATTCCTAGTGACTGCAAGTGTATATTCCCTACATGTGTTATTACACTTGCCACCATGCATTACGTTTTGTAGTGGGTTTGGCTATTTCAATATATTCTTGACCTATATCTGACATACTAACTGTCCAAGATGCAGATGTTACTGCTACATATTTCATGGTTGCATTTATATTTCTTTATCTACATATCTGGATGTTTTCACATGACATTTTCACTTCAATTTGTACAGAACCCTGCATTTATTGAAGCACACTCACATTTCTGGGGAACATATTAGCATGCTACTTGTGTGCCAGATTTACTTATGCATGCCAGCCAGTAACTGACTGTTGAGGACTGTATATATGCTTCACAGCTACTAGCACTTCCATCACCCACTTTAGATGGGACTGCAGACCTCTGGGTTGCCAGCACTTTCTAACACAGTACTATTTGTATAATGCAAGGGTACAACAACATTTCAAAATAAGTTGCACACACACACTCCAGGTTTTAAACCTTTATTACTGATATTACACACTTTTCCACAGGCTCACTCCTTTATTTGTTATAACAGTGCATATGGCAGACATATTCAAGACATGTTATACCTTTATTAATGGGTCAGAACACACTTTTTCAGGCTCAGTCACTTATTTTATATGACAGTACCTGCAGAGATTTTATTCTAGACATATGTTACCTTTCTTAATGGGTTACTATGCTCTTTTTCTAGCTCTATGAATTTTCGTATAACAGTACATACAGAGGACTTATTCAGGCCATTTTATGGTTGTATTATTGTACTACAACACTTTATTTCATGCTCTCTCCCCTATTTTATATAACAAAACATGCAAAATAATCACTAACCTGCCTGGTGCCGCAGCTTTTGCAGCCTATCAGCATAGGCTTGCTGATTCGCAGCACGGTCACCTTCAGCTGTGAAGTAAATGAAGGGATATTGAGACATACCTATCTGTTATACAAACTCAATTATCAATTCTTACATACTGCATTCCATGGCTACATACTCAGTCGTGGGGCATCCTGCATCCCACTGGCCTCCTGGATCAATTGGTTCAAGCGGTCCTGCTTCCGTCTCTCTCTTCAGGTCTGCATGGTGGTGACGGACCTGCTCACTGGTGCGAGGAAAGCCTGTGACACTGGTGAGGTCATGAGCTAACTGGTTCCAAGCCTCAGCCTTGTATTCCGTCCCTTGGAACTGGCCCTGCAGGAGTCTGGACTCATGACGGTGGACATGGAGCCAAACCATGTATTTCAACTCCTCGATGCCCCAACTCTGCGCTCGGAAGCATGAACCCTCTACTGCACCTGCCATTCTGACTGCAAATGTGAGCTACAATCAGTTATGGTGAGTATTTCTGCCTATAGGGCTTAAATATGCCGCATTTCCCCGCACTTTTTTGTGATTGGCCATTTTTGAGAATTCTAAGCTGACTGTAGACCTGTTTAGTAATGGTTAATCTACCATTTCTTAGTATATGTATGCTAATAGTGGCTGATTCTCCTAAGTTGTCATGGCTTAGTGGTTCTGTACTTTGATTATGATGCACAGGGTCCTGGGTTCGAACCTTGTCATTCTTTTATTTTAATACTGTCTAGACAGGCTAGGGGGTGTGGCTGTGTTTAAGCAACTTAGCTCTACGTTGCTCCCTGGTGCCCTACGGTGCCCTGGTTGGCATGGCGCGCACGTCTGCACAAACACATTGCGCTGAGTAAAGCGCTTTTAAACTTTGGGCAACTCTGTTGCGCTGGGTAAAGCGCTATTAAACTATGGGCAACTCTGTTTAGCTGGGTAAAGTGCTATTAAACTATGGGCACCTCTGTTTAGCTTGGTAAAGCACTATTAAACTATGGACACCTCTGTTTAGCTGGGTAAAGCGCTGCTTAACGGCAGGCTATTATATATCTGGATCCTTTAAAAATATATATTTTGTTCACTGATACATTGGCCGTTTCACTGTTTTTAATAATATTTTAATCATATATGTCTGGTATTTCAAATACTGATTTAAAACATAAATAAGAAGGGGAGTGGTGGGACTCGAACTGTGAATGCCTCCTCTTTGTACATACGCTCTACCATTACGCTATTGCAATTTGGTGTGATTTGCATAAATATTCTTTCTTATGCTCTTCCATGTTGGAATTGCTAACTATAGCTAAGCAATGGGCACATCCGCGCACACACGCGCAAATATGGGCAGCTATATCGTGGATTTAAAAAAAATATATATATTTTACTTTTTAAAACTGTGATGGGAGTTTACAGTGTCAGGGAGTGTGGTGTTGGGTGCAAGTACATTTGAGCGAACTCGCTCTTGTGTGTTGACATTTTGCTTTTACTACACTTGCAGGGGCGTGGACATTTAGACTGCCCGGCAGTTGGACACGCCCCCTGCTTTCATACTTGGTCCATGTAAGAGTTACGGTTGAATCAGTGTGCCCTCATGAATATTCATGGCACGCTGACATCATACCGTTCAACTGCAGCCTCCGAGTAAGACTTATTAAGTCTTACACGGAGGATTCGTGAATCTGGGGGATTGTCTATAATTCAAATTTTAACATCAGTTGGAGTTTAAGTATATCATTACCAATTCAGGATACCCTCATTCAACTAGATAGGTGAGAAGAACTATTCAGGTAATGAAAATTAAAAAAGGGTCAGGAATAGCATTTGGGAATTGAGATATTAAAGTTCTGGACTAGAGAAATATTGCACTTTAGAATCTTAACTATCACCAGCTTAATTATTAAAGAATAGATGTCTACAAGTATACTAATGACAAACAATCAAGGCAAACTAAAACAAATGCAATACTGCAAGAAGAAAAAAATAAAGATGAAATGTTATTATGAAAAGCTTTGCACAAAATTACCAGAATTTCAGACAGGTCAAGAAAGTAAGACTGCAGCAATCTTGACAGTATGAAGATTTAGTTATTAGTCAAGCAGCTAAACCAAGATCCTGCATGGTTTAAAAATGATCAGTTACACAGAAGACCCAATGCCATTTACTTAAGGCCAGAATAGTTTGTTCAGACAGGTAGAAAGATGTACTAGGGAACCACGGAAAAGTAATCTTACATAAATAAAATATGTTGTTGTGCTTTCACCTGTATTCTGGGGTGACGCACCATTTTTTTCTCCTCAGGCCTTTTCCTCACCCATGAACCCCACTTCATAGTAACACAGGCTCTGTCGTAATAGGCACTCTTCTGGAATGCTTGAACTATACTTCTCAGACTGAAACTGTCATATCAGTGGAGGGTTCCAGCTGCATTTTTGAATTATTTGAATTGCACGATATAGCAATACAGAAGTAACACTCAGCATTTTAAAATAATTCTGAAAAACAATGTTTAATTATCCACAGGGACACTTCTGTCAACAATGCCTTGTTTTATACTACCAACATCAGCTTCTGGTTTACAGTAGTATAGCAGCAATAATAATTCACAGGGATACTTAATATAGTTTACAAAGCTTCTTTATTAGTATCCAAGTAGGCTGAGGATAGGGAAAGCAAAGTCTCATCAATAAAAAAGGGGAGTACCAGCGTAACAACTCCTGTACTTAACCTAAGAGTACAGGATGTCCTGAGATAGCTAAGAAGAAACAAAAAAAAAAAAAAAAAAAAAAAAACAAATTCACTAGTTAATCAGACTGTTAGAAACAATAATTAAAATGTCAGTGTACTCAGCTCAAGTGTGTGCGTGCAAGTGCTGGTCTGATGAACTACTACCACCCCTCAGTTTCAAGTGAACATAAAAATCAAATAAGGACATCTACAGAAGGTACCTTGTCCACTCACCGCTACCCTCAAAAAAATGTCCAGAACAGGTGCTGAAATGCATGACTCATTTAGGTTCCACTGACCTACCTGCCTACTATTCAGAACAAAAAGATGCTTTTTTCCTCCAACTATTGGCACACCAAACAGGTGACCAGATATACACCGCCTCCCTACTGCTACAACTCTTCAAAAGAAGACCAAATAAAATGTGATCAGATACATTGGGATCCTGAAATATAAGTACCAATCAGATCATGTCACTGAACCCTGAACAATATCCTCCTTCCTCACATTTTAGGTACAAAAAAATGTTATTCTTGTAAATTGTAGCAAACTGATTGCTACAAATGTAATAAGAAGTGGTTACAGTTTATACCACATACAGTGTTCCAGCACTCAGATTTTACTCTAGAAAAATTTGATTTTTTTATACCTTTTAACTGTAGCAAGTAGATGCTACAGACAGTTAGACTACACACCCACACAACACTAAAACACTCTGATTTTAGAAACAAAAACAAGAAGGAAAACATTTTTTTTTTACTTTTAAACTGCAGCAACAGATTGCTACAATTTAGATAACACATGGAGCACTACAGCTCTAAGGTTTGACTGCAAATGCAATACCAGGTTTTAAAAGCTGGTATGTATTAAGAAGTGATTGGGATTAGCCACTCTTGCCTCCCAACACTTTGTACCTGGGGCAGTTGCACCTCTTGCCTTGCCCTAGCTATGCTACTGATATCTATCTATTTACTTATCTATAGATAGAAAGATATGTGTGTGTGTGTCTATATATGTATATAAATATAAACATATATATAAATACGTGGGTCTGCTGCATATTACTGAATGCCATTTCTTC